>NC_133325.1:333183584-333547286 GCF_042186555.1 Aquarana catesbeiana
ATAAAAGTGTATGAACATTTTTATGGCAAAAAAAAATTGAATTACATTCTAGTGGTATCTGGCCAGCTTTAGCAAACAAACTGGTCAGTTAGTTTAGGGAAGTTTGTCAGTTACGTTACAAAGACAAAGTAACAGGCGTACTCTATGTTTGTAATTTTTTTTAAATAATGGTGCAAATTTGCACAAGAAAATGCAAAGTATACACAATCAAATTATCAAATTAAGTGCTTTATTGCATCCTGTTTTAGGAGCAGTCATTTAGCATAATCTTTTGAGAGGAAAAACTAAAGTGCACTTAGTAGCCATAGGTAATAAAAGCTGCTGGATTACTCGATTAAACAAGCATTAGTATGCATTAAAAAATCATCCTCTTGCAAACAAAGCAATGGATTCATGTACTTGCATGCATTATGAGCCAAATTAACTACTGTCTTTAGTATCATGTCAACAAATCGAAATATATAAAGAAGAGAACAAAGAAAATATGATCCTAGAATTTAAACATATTTTACCAATTTCAGAATATTTAGGAAGTTGTTCATAAAAATGATTATTTTGTCTTTTTTGGGGGGGAGGGGAAGATATTTCTAAATGCTGCAATTGCTTATACAGCAGTTCTGGAAATTTTTTCTAACTGTTTTCACCAAAAGTCCACTTATAAATAGACATTACCAATATATAAAGACATCTTGTCTATACTGTTTTCTTAAGGCCTAGTACCAGCAAACCTCCTTAACACTGCATAACCCTTCAGTCTATGAACCAATAGTAGATCCAAAAATTCACATATGATGTTGCTTTATGTATAAATTAGCCTTTTCCAGACTCTGTGACATCATCATTGAGTCTGATTGGCTCCTAACTTTGTGGAAACTGGTAGGAAGATTTAGCGAACCTACAAGAGATACTGCTAGTAGTGTGCACCTAAATTTCTCTCCAACAGAGCCTCAAATAGCAATAAAACACCAAAAGTTCAGTTCTAACCATTCCTCACTTTAAAAGTAGGAAAAAAAGGTTACAGTTGTTATACACTAAACATCTCCAAGCGGAGCCTGAATGGGTGTTTTAAAGGTTTAAAAAAGGTTACGCAAAGCCTGTGTGAAGACATTAAACTTGTGATCAGACAAACATAAAATTAATTATGATTATTTGCTATGGATTACTGCACATCTTTTTTTCTGCAATGTTACTGAATAAGCTAAAATGTGAAAAAAAAACAACTGAGAAATGCCTTAATGTCAAACATATAATTGTACGGTGGCACTGAAAATGTGCCAGCAATAAATTAAGAGATGTTTGCTGTCAATGTTATTGCAGTTTAGTGACAACACAGAAAAAAGTTTTGGCTTTAGGCATCGCATGACCTTTGGAAGACTGATGGTATCGCTCTAATCAATGGGTGTAAACAATAAGCTTTCAACAAACATTAATCTTATTCCAAAATCTTTTTGTCCTCTTCATTTTCATGGTGTGTTAAAATTCATCAGTACCCAATAATGTTATGACTAATTACAGATAAGCAAGTCTTCTGTCAGTGTAAGCTAAATTTCTGTAACAACTCTTTGGAACACTTTTCTGTTCACAGGTCAGGTGCTGTAAAATCTGTGTTTAGCTAATGCAGTTAAAAACATGTAAGACAGATTTTATGTTCTTCAAGTAGAGAAAATAGCTTCAAACAAATGAGGCATAAAATAATTTTGTAACAATGAAACAATGCAAAAGTGATTTCCATAAGATCCATTTAATTGCTAATTAAATAGGGAATCTTGCATACCAGATGCCTTGGGATGCTTATAAAGAAGAAATAGATTTCATGAAAACATATCCTTGTTTTGATCAACCTGGTGGAAATATCCAAGTGCAATAACACATTTTATTGTCAAACAGCTGCAAAAATAGAAAGTAAATTGATTAGTTAAGTTGTAAAATACTGCACATTTTCAGATTGAAATCAATGATAACCACACATGTGGCAAAGTGCAGGCTATAGGATCAAATAAAAGGGTGTGTTAGGAAAAGGTGCAAAAACTGCTGATTTGTTTGCATTTATCAGTTCATTGTATATCACTACCTATGTGTTAGAAGATTTGCCACGGATTGGAAAATTAAACTCTTAGGACAGATAAGAAAACCGATTCACAAGAGATGTGGAAGAGGCCAACTGGAACAGCTATTCCTAAACAGGATGTGGGGGGGGGGGGGGGCATCTGTGACTGCATATAATGCAATTTTAATATCTATACCTCAGTAATTTGACATCAATTCACACCTGAAGCCAAGTTCAACAATTACCATCTGTCCCAGACTAACTGACAGAATGGCCACTGGATTATGGTAAAAGATTGGGGTGTTTTTTTTACAAACTTTCACACCTTCCATAATGTTCTTGGACAATTAACATCTGTCTTGACACATTATAAGGTAATTGAATTTTTATGAATGAGTTACCCATGTGGGGAAACTGTTCCACACCCTCTGTTACCGATAGGGTGTGGAAGCAATTGGGTGGCAGCTTAGCCCCCAAATGCTTCCATCTCACAGGCAGAAGTCTGCTTTTCAGATATACATACAGTCCTGGTGGCTGTTGCCATCAGGAATGTGTATAAAACCCCCTGCTGTCAGGTATGTTCGACGTATGGACCTGGCAGCTAAAGGATTAAACAAGTTGACTGACATTAGAAATCAAATGCAAGCAATCTTGAGCCCAGATGTACAAATAATTTATTTTGCCATAAACAATAAACTGAGCTACTTTTCCTTTTAACTCCCTATTGGCCATTCCCATAAAGGGCAGCCAAAATGTCAATTGGGAACTGTTAATATGAAAAGGCTAGTTCTTTTCAAAAGTCAAGATTTGCAAATTATAGGCTCTGAACTGTGCTTAAAGGTATTTGCAAAACACCTGAAGATGCCTATTTTTAATAACTGAAGCCACTTATTTGTGTTTACATAGCAAAAAGGTGAATTTGATTTTTTTTTTGTTCTTTGAAAGACTGCAATTACTTATTTTATTTAGCTATCAAACCCAGATATAACCCGTAACAAAGTATATGTGACCTAGAAAAAGGTAAAAACTTGAAACGTTTCTACATTACTGTATTTGAAGTTCTTGAAGGCAGATAAATAAACTACATCTAATGAACAGTTTGGTAAGGAACAAGACATAATAGCTTTATACTATCAACATATGACAATATATGTTGCATAAAAGGTTTACCAATTATTTTGTACTAAGTGTATAGAGCAGATGTGTGTATAATACTGTAGATATGTACTGCATATAGTAAGATGGTGCATTTTACTCATATTTGTTTTTGTTTTAATACTTCAAAAATAAAAATATTTGTTATAATGAGAGTTGAAATGCATTTGATTAAAAACAAGGCTCTTTCCAACATCCATCAAAAGTCTTCCACAATCTATAGTAAACTGTCACATATGAAACAGAAAATAAGAAGACTGCAATCTTTAACTGTTCTGCTCATATACATTCATACAAGACTAAAGTGTCCATCACGGGTAGACAAGTCAACCACTGATTACTATAGCCAAAGTAGCAACTATTATATACATACAATATAAATGAATAGTGTATAGGCAAAAATGAAATACTTCCCTGCTAATTTAGATAAAGGATTTTAAAGACCCCTTATATCATGTATAAAAGAAAAGATAGAGAACATATTATTTTACTATGCTTGTTGAAATGGTAGCACAGTAGAAAGTAAGATAACCCTGAACATTAAAGGCCGAAATGGTAAAATAGTTGATTTATGTCAAAGCATCCAGAAGATCAAAGTGGAAAAACCATCATATTTCCAAATATACGTTTCAAGGTAGACACAATGTTTGAATTATTATAACAAAGATTAAAGTACACCACTAATAACATGCATGCTACGACAACAACAAAAGAATGGAAGCAGAAAGAACAAGCGTGACTCAGAGGATATTATCACAATACTTATTTTTGTATGGCTAAAGCAGGGTTAAGTAAGAAAAAGAACTCCTCTGTTTACTGAATCCATTGGGAAGGTTGTAACTTTCTCAACATGCTGTCCTCTCCCTTCTTAACACTTGACCTGTTTGTAGATGAGAAGTTCACAAAGCAGAGAAGTCACTTGTTAAATATGTTTGAAGTAGGTCAAGCACACAAAAGAGAGAATAGAGAAGTACTGGTCAATTTTAAAACACTTGGGCCCTTATATGGAGCCAGTAAACAAAATATCCAAAGGGAGCTTTATTCTATTTCACTAACTCTAATGATCTTCTTCTACATTCAAACTTAGATATTTAAAGGGTATCCAAACCCAAAACCAAAACCTGTATTCTATTGCAAATTACAAATACTTAAATGTGGTGGCTGCAATATTTTTCTTGTTGATGCTTTTTTTCCTTTAATTTCATTTTGTAATCCAATAGATAACATTGCTTAGTGTCTATGCTTTTTCTTCACTGTATCATTGGGTGCAGCCAAGGCTGTTACACAGGCCAGCATTTCACCACTTGCTGACTGCAATCCTTACAGCAAGTGGTTATAACAAGTTATGACTTTAAAGTAGTTATAACAAGCTCACGGCTGCAGCTGGCTTGGTGTCATTTTTATAAGCTGGCAATTGGCTGTTTAGCCAGGCTTTACAGCCACCCATTCACTTTTACTGAAGTGAGAAGACTTTAAAAGTGTCACCTATGAAAAATTGTAGGTAGTGTAATTTTTTGCCATGTCGCGGGTTTGTGTAATTTTTGAATCTTGACATGTTTGGCATCTATTTACTTGATATAACATCATCTATTATATTTCATATTTGGGTTGTATATTGTGTTTGTGTGCACTAAAATTAATTTTAGTTTATTTTTTCCTGAAAATTTGCATTTGATAAATGGCTGCAAAAATATAATGTGACATAAAAATCTACAACAAAACATGTACATGGTGGATAGATGGGACTAGTAGTTTACATAATAAAAATAAGGGCATCTCTGCTTTCATTTAAGCTGGTATGGACTCTGTATTTCTGGCAAGATCATCTGGTATTTTCTACCCCTGCAGAAATTGTTCTTAGCCTGAAAATCGCAAACAAATGCAGTCGCCACATCTAATGGCTTCCAGTGTGTAAGGAAAAGAGCACTCAACACCCAGGTGTGTCAAATCTGCTTACCAGATAATGATACACCTCTGATGATATCCCCTTTAGATGAAAACATGTCAGGTTGGCTGATGCAAGCACGCTGAGAACTGCATATTTTATACCTATATCATGATGGCTGTTTTTACTACTGACTTCTAAGTGAACTACAATAAATGTATTTCTTTTACCTTACAGGCTTCACTATTTTTGCCGCCTTGTTTTTTTTCCTTTTATGTCTTGGGTATTGCTGAAATGCTGAGGTGTGATAATCTATGACTTCTACCCTGACTTTGGAAACCATTTGAATGGTGGCTATCCTCCGTTGGATGATTTATTTTCTTGAGACTTCATTGTGTTTTTTGGAGAGTGACACCCACATTGCCTGCGATTATTGATTTGATGCTCATCTTAAATCATTATCTGGTAAGCAGATTTGACACACCTGGGTGTTGAGTGCTCTTTTCCTTACACACTGGAAGCGGTGAAGGGCTCTTCATACTTTCTACATCTTCAGTGAATGAACTTTTCCTATTTGAATAAGCGCTGCATTTTAGACTATATTTTATTTTGTTTGATGATCAACGAACTGTGCTGCTATTTCATACTACATATGTTTTATTTGTCTTAGCGCTGATACCCACCTACTCCTTTTTTTACATCTAATGGCTTGTAAGTTTTATTTTAATTTAATTGAATATGTTTTTTGTTGGGGGTTTTATATGCTTTTATTTGGTTTATGTTATTTTTTTCATATAATTTGTATTCAAAGCTGCAAAGATTTGCTTCAAAAAACTGTATGAATTAGTTTAACAAAGCACTGTGTATAATAAACAATGTCCATGTTTAGTGAAAAAAAGGCTACTTCCTGTCAACATGCATGAACTCAGGGGCGGTCTGGGCCGGGGACAGGGAGGCATTTACCCCCTGGGCCACTCTGATGCCTTGTAAAAAGGCTGCACCACTTCTTCCAAAACCGATCAGCCAGGAAGCTGTGGGGAAGATGAAAACAATGCACGGGGATCACATGGAGGAATCAGGAGGAGAGCTGGACAGACTACAAAGAGAGAGGATCTCCCACTGTAACACAGCTTGGATCTGAAACTCCAGGCCGCTGTCAAACAAAGTCCCACCTCCTGGACCGGCTCCTATGAGGACTCACTTCACTACCCCCAATAACCCCCCCAGGCACCTCTCCACCCCACCCCAACTAATTCCTAGCTGGTCCTTAAAGGGACCAGATCCAACAGGACCATATCCATTGAGGGGGGAGCTAGGAATTGGATGGGGTGGGGGAAGGGTGGATGGGTGCCTGATGGGGAGGAGGGAGGTATTGGGGGTAGTGGAGTGGGGTGGGTCCTATGGGTGTGTGCTTTGGTGGGGGGAAGAGGGGAGGAATAAGGGTGGGCATGGGTCTAGGAGGGAAACCCCCCAGTGGTATTGGGGAGTATTCCCACTGCCCTGTCATATTACACATTTTGTATGTCCAATAAATTGAATTTATTCCAAACTGGTAGCCTCAGTGGATGCATATTTCCTTTGTGGTGTGTTTTTTTGTGGGAACTGTTTAATGGCTGTTCGCTTCTCCATTTGTGAGGAATTATTTGTTTAATGCTACAATTAGAGGCTCTTTTTGCTCTTGGATCTTTGTTTATTTTTCACAACTTAAGGGCCCATTCACACCATGAATCACACAGGAATGTGCTGGGCTTTTCTGTGATTTGGGTGCAGTGCAGTGCGATTTCAGCTTATTAATTTCAAATGGGCTGAAATCACACCACACCATACTGAAAGTAGTGCATGCACCACTTTTAGAAGTGCACTGCAGCTGGATTGCTGACACTTTTGTACTTTGTGATCCCAGGTAAACACATTACAATTGCAACCTGCACGTCCTGAACTTCCTGATATGGTGTGACCAAATCCCCATATTTTTTGATAATATTTTTTGAAATTGTCTAGGTGTTTTAAACTAGCCCTGCTGGAGGTAAATGTCTTTTTTTGCATGAGTGCGCTGTAAGATTTTGCTCTGAACTTTGCATTGACACCTGTTGCACACTGCAAAGGTAGTGCAGAAAATGCGCAGGGTATGTGGGTTTCCCTCACCGCTTTCCAATGTGAACGTGCCATGAGAGAGTTCCCTGCTCCATCATCTCGGGCTACATAGGACTGCTTCCTAGTTTTAGAGTCATTTACACTAGAATGTAGTGTGGGAAAGCTACGTTCCTGTGCTGCTTCCCACATCGCATTCCAGTTGCACTGCCCTTGTGATCTGCTATGGGTGTTAGTGCAAAGTTAACAAAATCCCAAATGCAGGTTGCAAAAGTACCATGCGATCCGGTTGCCATGCATTTAAAAAAGTAGTGCATGCACTACTTTTGGTGAGGTGCAGTGAAATCTCACTGTACAGAACTGCATGTGAATCACATGCAGTTCCTAGAGTGAAAGGGCCCTTACAGTTGTTCTCTGCTGGGGAAAACTATGTCCTAATCAATTGACTGAGACTGTCTTTGCAGCTTTAGCATATTGGTAACTTTTGGGCTTATATATTTTATAGAGATTTATTTTACTCTGCTTTTATCCCAGCGGATCTGAATGCTGTGGATTCAATTTGTTTTAAATACCTGGTTCGTTTTATAACTTGGTTCGGCAGGAACCGTCCGACCTTTGGCCCATGTGTACAGCTCCCTGTCTGACAGAAGCCAGTCTCAGGAGCATGCTGGAAAACCAGCATTCAATCAGCACTCACAGCCAATGTGTGTCCTGGCAGTGGGGCCACCCCCCTGTCAGAACACAATAGCTCAGTGGGGAGATTCCTGTGCTAACATCAGATGTGTTAGTACAGTGATTTTTTTCATTCAGCCCACTGGGTTGAACAAAAAAACTTTCCCGTGTGTGCCCAGCATAACATTGTGCCCTCTCTCCTACCACACACAGCGTGGAAGTTTTAGTTTGCCTCACCTGCCAACTGCCTGTACCCAGTGAGGGAAAGCAGGAAATGCATAACCCCGCTTCCTCACACACTGGAGTACAAATAAAGTGGTGGGGATTGCTTTGTGGGTGGGGGCAGAAAAATGCAACTTTGCCTGAGTAGACAAAAATCCCTGCACCAGCCCAGCCCTGCCCCCTGCAGACATGCCTTAAGGCTTCCTGGTGAAGAGGAGTAAAAAGTCCCCATCAGTGTTCTACCAAATGCAGGATAAGGACAGAGAGCAGACCGACCCTACCCCCAGTGCCCTCACACCATGTCAAAGCAGAGGCCGGCTCTTAGCCCCACTGAAGGCTCTCCTCATCGGTCTCCCCGATGGTCAGTTGAGGAACCCGGACTGGGTGCAAAAGGTGCTGTTCAGCCCAACCCACCAGGTGAGCAGAGTTTCAGCCTGGGATGTGGTTGGGAGGAGGCAAGGAAGAGGGAGAGCAGAAGGGGGCTGTGTTTCTGCACCATGGGCCTCTGGGTTGTACTTGCCCCTGAGCCAAAAGTTGCCAGTCAGCCCCTGCATGAACTTTAACTGCTGGTGCACATAATTTCTCAGGGCAAGCTTTCTGATGGTGACAAAAGTGAACAAAGCCCTTGCCATCAAGTTGGGTTAGCGGCAATTAGCGCTATAGTGACATTTTGTAACAGGTTTGCAATCTGAATGATATAGTGGAGATTATTTTCTAGAACAGGAGCATGCAAAATCTGGTGCAAATCTGCATAGAAACCAATCAGCTTCCAGGCTTTATTGCCAACACTTAATTGAACAAGGTGAAGTTAGAAGCTGATTGGCTACCATGCACAGCTGCACCAGATTCTGAAAGCACCAGTTTTAGTAAATATCCCCCAGTGTTTCATATGCAAGCATTTGCTGATCACACAGTAAAGCTATCATCATCTCTAGACATGTGCATGATGAAATAGTTTTGTTTCATTTTGATTAGTTAATCTAGTTATTTTGTTTAGTTAAATTCGGTTGATTCATTCAATTCATTTTCGGAATTCATATTCGGACTTTGTATTCAAAATTTTTGAATTTTCTTCGAATTTACAGATTTTTTTTTATTTGAAACGATCATATCGGTAAAATTTGAATTGATTGAAAGCAAAATGTTATATTGTTTTCAATTTGAATGCAGCAAAGGGAACAAACAAAAGAAAAATCTTCATCAAATGATTACAATGACTCTTTAAATCACCTTTGGCTTAACAAAAATTCGGACGAATATCGTTACGTTATTTGGAGCATTCGGTAAAATGTGTTTATATTGTAATTCAGGTATTCGGATATATCCGAATCTCCAAATAATGAAAAATTTGTCCGAATATTGATTTGAAATGAAACAAACCGTACATGTCTAATCATCTCCTGTTGTTGGGGGCGTGGCCAGGCAGCGGATGTAGCCAGACATGGGTTCAGGTCTCTCCGCCGAAACTCAGCTACTTTATCCTGCATACTTACCCTATACCCCATCGGCTGTCGCAAGGTACCCGAACCATTACCCGACCCTGAACAGCTGACTATCTGATCCGGTGTCTGCCGTTGGAAGACAGAATGTGTCCCGGTCCGCGGACAGCATTACCCAAAATGGCGCACCGGCACAACGATCTGCTAAGGAGATTCATAAGGAGGCTGCAGAAAAACTGTTTGCTAGACCACTTACCACAGATTCCGGTACAACATCCGAATTCCCAGAGGACTCATCTGGCGGCTCGTCTGAAGCAGATGATACAGTACCGCTCGAGGATGCCAGTGGATCGAGGCCTGCTTGGGAAGCAGTGAGTACTCCAGAGGGCGGCTTTACTAGGCCTCATGTCTCCACCAGCCCCCCCACTGACGATGAGCCTTCACTCGGGGATATATTCTCAGCGGTGAATAACTGTAATGCCTCATTAAACTTGCTTACAACTGAGATAAAGGGGGTTAAAGCAGAAATCTTCTTTCTAAGGCAGGATGCACAAAAGCTGAGAGAGAGAACCTCTGCATTAGAGGAGAGAGTGAGCTCCATTGAAGATGATATGGCGCCCATGCAGAGTGACCTCAATTACAATAACCATCTTCTTACACAACATTCATCATGTATAGAAGAACTGGAAAATAGAATGAGGAGAAACAATGTCAGAATGATCGGGCTTCCTGAAAGAATAGAAGGAAAGAACCCAGTGGACTTTATTGAAAAATGGTTGATCGAGGCATTTGTTAGAAATGTGTTTACCCCTGTGTTTTCTGTGGAGCGTGCACACAGGGTGCCGGCCAGGCCCTTGCCACCAGGAGCCCCTCCTCGACCCTTTTTATTCAAGCTCCTTTACTACAAGGACAGAGATGAAATATTACAGAATGCTAGGATCAAACCAGAATCGTTAAAAGTCGATAATGCCAAAATATCTTTTTTCCAGACTTTTCTGCTGAGTTGCAGAAATAACGCGCAAAATTCATGGATATTAGGAAACACCTCAGGGCACTTGGTTTAAAATATGCCGTGCTGTATCCAGCCCGTCTCAGGGTGGAAGCACTGGGCTCAGTGCACTCTTTTGATTTACCATCCACGGCAGAGCAATGGCTAGATCGGGAAGAAAGATTGATCAAGGAAAATCGCAACCGACGCCCAGTTTCTCCTGACAGGTAAAGTACTGCGCCAATAGGTTCTTTATTGCTTTACAGGATTTGTTGTTTTTAAGACACTACACTGCGCTTCCACTGTTGCCCCCACTGTGGTCTGGTCCAGTCCTCCAACAGCCCATTGGCAAATCAGTTTGGCCATGTTGGTCGGTTATATATTATTTTTCAGTTTTGTTGTCCACCCCATCATGAACCCTTGTGTAACACCACCCTTCTTGCAGCAAACGGACCTTGCTACATTCCTGGTTAACTTGTGGCTCCTTTTAATAGCATGCTACATCCCCGCTATATCAAATGCTACCTCTCTTTTGGGCTACTTTTTTCCCTCATACCACACAATTGGGACTTCCTCAATGATTTTGACTTATGGTCTCTTTTTCAGGATATATTATCTAATGTCATTCTTTTTGATATGGTTGTTTTACCACAGTGCCTAAGATAACTAGAATTTTGTCCTAGAATGTTCGGGGCCTGAATAACGCTGTCAAGCGCCTGGCAGTGCTTCACACGATCAGGGGTTTGAAAGCAGATGTAATTTGTTTGCAGGAGACTCACTTCCCCTCAACCACTACTCCTCAATTTGCTACACGGCAGTTTTGTCATCAATATCATGCTACTTACTCAGTGTATTCGAGGGGGTGAGTCTCCTAGTGAAAAGGGGAGTACAGTTTTCTGCTATAGAGGTTAAAATTGATCCAGATGGTCGATATATTTTTCTCTTGTGTTCATTATATGGGATAGAATGTATATTTGGTGGGACTTTACATTCCCCCATCATTCTCTGCTGGTATAATGAAAATTCTGGCAGACTTTTTGTCTCGCTGTCCGGGTGTGCCGATCCTAGTCGTGGTAGATTTCAATAATTATATCAATCACGAAAGGGATAAGTTACATGCTCGGACAGGAGATGGCGCCCAGAGACGTCATGAGCTTACCCCGTTTGCTCATCTTGTCTCAGAGATGGGCCTAGTTGATGTTTGGAGGACTCGCAATCCAGATGCTAAGGTATAATCATGCCAGTCAGCCTCGATAGGAGGTCTATCTAGAATTGACTTGGGATTAGGAAATGACCTTTTCTTACCACTGTTAGAGTCCTCGCAATACCACCCTAGACAAGTATCTGACCACTCCCCACTCTCGCTAGATATCCGGATAGGGGTGGTCAAATGCAACACACTTTGGAAACTCAATCCCCTATGGTTGTCACTTATTCCAGAACCTGACCTAATCCCAGAACTTCTCATAAACTTTTTTAAACAGAATATAGGCTCAACCACTATGGATATAGTCTGGGAGATGGTAAAAGCGTTTTTACGTGGTCATTTCATTAGAGTGATATTTTTTCCTACAGCAGACTTATTTTGAGCTAGGGGAAAATACAAGTCAAATGCTAGCCGTATTGGCTAAATTGCAGCAGCCATCCTCACACATAGGTACAGTGACTGACAAACAAGGAACATTCCACAATTCCACCACAAGATATTACGGAAGTTTTTAAGTTTTTTTTTTAAGAGGTCTATACGTCCAAAGTCCAACCCTCACATGAAGATATCTGTTTGTTTTTAGATAAATACCCCTTGCCCTGCTTATCATCCTTGGATGCGTCCCTGCTGCATGCTCCCCTTACTGAGGAGGAGTTGTTGGAGGCTTTGGCACATACACAAAACAGTCGGGCACCTGGAGCTGATGGTCTCCCGGCGGAAGTATACAAGTGATACTCGACGCAGTTAATTCCCATACTACTAAAAGTTTATAATTTGGCATTTGAGACTGGTACTTTACCTGCCTCTATGAATGAAGCCCTTATAGTGGTGCTGTTAAAGCCCGGTAAGGATCCCTCTTCGCAGGACTCGTACAGACCTATTTCATTACTTACGTTTGACATCAAGCTGTTGGCCAGGGTTCTGGCGAATAGGCTAACCAAGTGTATACAGAAAATAATCTATAGAGACCAATCAGGTTTCATACCAACAAGATCCACATCCAAAACTTACGCAGACTATTTCTTAATACACAGATTCCTGCTGATAATCCGGGTAATAGAGCTATTCTCTCTCTGGACACTGCTAAAGCGTTCAATAGCGTTGAATGGCCCTATCTATGGGAGGTACTTACCAGATTTGGGGTGGGTAGCTCTTTCTTGAGATGGGTTCAACTGTTATATATTTCCCCGTCGGCAAGAATGCGTATCAATGGAGATATATCATCTCCATTTCAACTCCACAGAGGCACACGGCAGGGGTGTCCTTTATCCCCCTTGCTGTTTGCCCTAGCCTTGGAGCCTCTGGCTACACACATCAGGACCTCACAGGATATTGTAGGGTTTCGACTGGGCTCTAATCATGATAAAGTATCCCCTATACGCAGACGATACCTTAATATACCTGGGAGAGGGGGCGTGGCTTGCCAGCACCGTGAATGGCTGCTTAGAATCTCTGCTCCGCACAGCACCCGGCTATCAGCGGCTCCACAGCGCTAAAAACGGGATGAAAATCACCCGACCGAACCCACAACCACTTCCACATCAGCCAGGCATCATGCTGAAGCGAAGGAAACAGATCCCCATGCCTCAGAAGCTGACGGACTTCTTCTGTCTAGCCGGAGCGGGAGGAGGACAAGATGGCGCCGACACCTCACACAGATTTCCAGCTCAGCTGTCACCTCACGCTGGCGGCGGCAGATCACAACGCCCAGGCTATCCCGCGATCACAACCTGTGAGTACTCTCCCCCCCGCTCTCCTGCCTCTGCCTCTCCAGTCAAATCTAAGCCCAGGAGAGAGAAGGACGCCCCAGGTCAGAACCCCAGCATACCTTTCATCCTGCCTCCTCCTAATGTACAACATCCTGCAGCCATTGATAACTTCCCTGCCTCAGACCAGCCCATCTCTGAGCAAACAATGAAGAACATGCTCATCTCCCTTAAACAGACCCTGTACACTGATCTGTCGGCTGCAGTGTCCTCGCTGGCTACTGTAGTACAGCAACAGGACCAGCGTCTGCATCACATAGAAAACAAAATGTCTGATCTCCTCACTGCCCATAATGATACCGTGGAAGTATGCACAGAACATGAGGCAGACTTGCAGGCGATCAACCTTAAATTGGCAGATCTCGAAGATCGTTTGCGCAGGAACAATATTAAGTTCCGCAACATACCCGAATCGATACCGCAACCTGATCTGGTGTGATTCCTGCAATCTCTAATGCGAGCGCTAGTACCTGAGCTATCCGATAGGGATCTGGAAATTGATAGAGCCCATAGGCTCCCAAAGCCATCTCACCTCCCACCAGAGAAGTCTCGAGATGTATTAGCACGCATACATTTCTACAGCACTAAGGAAAAAGTGATGTTTGCCGCCAAGAGGTCCTCGAACCTTCCTGATCCGTTCACTGCAATTGTGCTGTACACAGATCTCTCTAAGGCAACTATGGAGAATCATCGACAATTCGCCACGATCACTAAAGCACTCCAAAACCACCATATACAGTACAAATGGGGGTTTCCCACTAAATTGCTGATCACATACCAGAGCAAAACCCATGCTGTGCGCACGCTGCAAGCTGGCCTACAACTTCTACGGCTCTGGCGCATAATCCCTGAGGAAACTCCACGCCCACCTCCTTCACCTCCTTCGCAAATGGAAGCTGACTGGTCACTTCAAGATGCCTGAACTATCCCGTCCGCACATTTGACGCTACTTTATATATAGCTGGGTTGCAGCGGATTACTGCCTCTCCCAAGCCTCTCTTTCACTCCACTGGCTCGGTTTTCCGAGATGCCACTGGAGGAAATCCCCCCCGTTTCAAGTTGTTAGCAGTTAATCTGCACATTGAACCCGTATTCCTAACGGGCTCTTCTTTTTTATTCCCTGCCCTGTTCCACACCAGCATCCCGCTGATTTTTGCTTTACTACCAAAGCCCGCATATAGGCGAACCGAAATATCCTGTTTCCCCCTGGACCACACCCCTCAGCCATTACCTGATCCTGTCAGAGAAACTCCATACCTACTATTGTAGTCCTGCCATAAAGAATTACCGCTGACTGCCTTAAAATGCCGATAAAACTGACATCCCTGAATGTCAAGGGCCTGAACAGCCCGCACAAACGAGCCAATCTACAAAAGGAATTGACAAAACAACATGCAAACATTGCATTCCTACAGGAGACGCACTTTGCAGAATCCAAAACCCCTAAGTTTAGACTCAAGGGATATGACACTATCTACTTCGCCTCGGGCCCAAAGAAGAAAAAAGGAGTGATGACAGTTGTCCGAGACACCCTTCAGTTCCAGCACCATCACACCTATGCTGATCCGCAGGGCCGATACCTGATACTTATCTGTACCGTTGCTCAAACCACCTACACCTTGGTCAATATATATGGACCTAATTCCAGACAACTCCGCTTCTTCCGACGCCTCTACAAAAAGGTCAACAGCCTGCGCAAAGGCATTGTAATAATGGGAGGCGACCTCAATATAGTTGGCGATCCCTCCATAGATGCCTCTACTACCAAAGGCCAAAGCCGGCCGGCTTTGAACCCCCTACTCCACGACCTAGATCTCTTTGATGTGTGGAGAGCACAACATGGCTCAGAACGTGACTACACGTACTTTTCTCACTCACAGCTATCTTACTCAAGACTTGACGCCTTCATAGTAGATAAATGGACCCTACAAAACGTCACGCAATCTGACATTGGCCTAATATCATGGTCAGACCATGCCCCTATTTCCATTTCCCTGGGCGATCAACGACCTGGGCCTCCGAGACTTTGGAGACTAGACCCCTCCTTGTTAGAAGACCCTAAAGTCCGGCAGGAAATTGAAGCCGAGCACCACTCCTTCTTCGAACATAACGAACTGCCTGACACTGACAAATTTGTACTCTGGTCAACATACAAAGCGTACCTTCGAGGAATTTTTATAAAAATGAGTAAAAGAGCGAGACGCCTGAGGACCCAGCAGATTGACGAGGTCATGTCCCAAATATCTAAAATAGAAAAAACAAACAAATCCTCTCCCTCTCACACACAAGCCATCCAACTCCTGGAGCTCCGACAGAAATTACGCACTCTCCTACTCCACAAATTTGAGCACAACTTTAAATTCTCGAAGGCCAATTACTATGCCCTAGGCAACAGAGCTGGGTCACTCCTAGCAAAACAGGTTAAGGCCCAACGTACGAAAGCCAAAATTCTCTCTCTCCATCACCCTACTTCAAAACGACTCTTAACCAACCCTCAGGAAATTGCTAACGCGTTCAGTGAATATTATGCATCCCTACATAATCTAAAACATGATCCTCTCACCCCACAACCAACTGCAGAACAAATACAAAACTTTCTCACCCCGATAAATCTCCCCAAAATCTCAAAGTCCCAATTCGACCATATCTCTAAACCATTCACTCCAGAGGAAGTCCTTAGAGCAATCAAGGCTCTCCCTCTGCATAAAGCTCCAGGAGAAGATGGCTTCACCAATGCCTTTTACAAAAAATTTGCCGACACCTTAGTCCCTAGACTGACAGACCTCTTTAATGCTGCTGGCTCCTCGGGCTCCCTACCTACTGATATGTTAAGGTCAATCATATCCACCATCCCAAAGCCTGGGAAGGATACCTCTGTTGCCTCTAACTATAGGCCAATATCGCTCTTGAACACCGATATCAAGCTACGTGCTAAAGTTATTGCCAACAGACTGATGGTGTTCCTTCCTGAGCTAGTACACCCGGACCAGGTCAGGTTCGTCCCGGGTAGACAGGCCCCTGACGCAACCAGAAGAGTCCTCAACCTCATACAACATGCCGCACACACTCAAACGCCTTCTCTGCTATTATCCCTTGATGCAGAGAAGGCGTTTGATAGAGTCCACTGGTCTTTTCTTCAAGCAGTGTTGACTAAATTTGGTATTACAGGGTGGTTTCAAGCTGTAATTTTGTCCCTATACTCCAACCCATCAGCTAAAGTACTCACGGGAGGGACTCTATCCACCCCTTTCGAGATCACCAATGGCACACGACAGGGGTGTCCCCTCTCCCCACTTATCTTTACCCTGCTGATGGAACCCTTTGCATCCAAAATTAGATCCGATCCACTAATAACAGGTATTCCCCATGATGGCACAAATCACAAAATTAGCTTATTTGCTGACGACGTGATCCTGCTGATCACTAATCCCATCCAGTCCATACAAAAAATTCAAGACACCCTCCACCAATTTAGCTCCGTATCCTACTATAAACTTAATACCACAAAATCCATAGTCCTCCCCATACTCCTGCCACCACAAATGACTGCCCGGCTGAAATCTGCCTTGCCCTACATGTGGGCGAGCACATCTATCTCGTATTTGGGAATTCAGATTTCCCCTAATCCAAAACGACTGATTGACTTAAACTACCTTACCTTCTCTCGAAACTTACCTACCCTACTAAAATCTCTGCGCAGCACAGGCCTCTCTACTTTAGGTTGTATAGCTTCCTTTAAAATGATCATACTGCCCAAGCTTCTTTACTTATTCCGAACACTCATTCTGCCTCTCCCCCGCTCTCTCCTGTCCTCAATCCAAAGTCAACTGACTAAATATATTTGGAATTCTAAACCACCTAGATGTGCTGGCCACATACTCACTAGACGCCAGGACCAAGCTGGAATGGGCTTACCCAATATCGACAACTACTACTATGCCTCAATCTTAGACCAAATTTACTATTGGTGGCATCCTACGCCCGAAAAAATATGGTCCACCATAGAAGCTTCTTACGCACAACCCGCTACCTTGACAGACTACCTCCTACTAATGACAGCTGGATATTCTCCGACCCCTCGGAAAATTAACCCAATGATATCTGCCTCCATGTTGGCCTGGAGAAAACTTCTAAATATTTACCCGCAAAACTCACCTAGTAGAACTTTACCGATACCATTAAAAGCCATATCCCTCTGCATCCCTGATCTGAACCTTTCCAAGTGGCAATCCGCTGGTATCCTGACCATTGGTGACTTGAGAGATCATGGTTCGCTGCATACCTTTGTCAAATTCAAACTCCCAAACTCAGAAGCTTTCACATACATGCGAATCTCACACTTCCTAAACCTTGCTAAACTACCCTCCACAGTGAATATCCCTGTACCAATATACCACTACTACTCCACTACTCCATGCCCCAGTAGAGGTATCTCCCTGATGTACTCATGTCTCAGCGACACTCGACCATGCTCCCAAGTGCGCTCCTTAAACAAATGGGCGGAGGAGTTGAAAGTCCCCCTCACCCAAACCCAGTGGCAACGAGCATTCACAGAAACTCATAAAGCGTCTCGCTGCTCGAACCACTGGGAATCCTACCAAAAGACCATCCACAGATGGTATCTCACCCCCTACCAACTGTCTAAAATGTATCCAGGCCAATCACCATGCTGCTGGAGAAATTGCGGCAGTATAGGCTCCATTGCACATACGCTATGGTTTTGCAAATCCTTGAGCTCTTTTTGGAACCAAGTATTTGCTCTGATCTCCTCCATCACTGGGATTTCATGTTCCCCGACTCCTGCCCTGGCTCTCTTACACATTGGCATAGAAAAATTTCCACCTCAGTCTAGATGTGTAATTCTCCACCTACTATATGCCGCCAAATTAAACATCACCAGACTATGGAAAACCACCACAGTCCCCTCCATTTCTAGTACTGTCGCTGATTTCAACATCCAGTGTGAAATGGAAAGGATAGTGGCTAGGAAAAATTTAACTGTCCAAAAACATATGGCTTTGTGGTCACTCTGGTTACAACACCCAAAATGTACTGTTCAAGTGTAACTGAATTGATATGAACATTTTTGTCTTTATCTATGGTCCGCTGGTGCCCTGTTCCCCCCCCCCTCCCTATACCCCAATTCCTTTCCTCCCCTCCACATTCCACCCCCTCTCCATCCAGATTCTCTCCTTACTCGATTACCTGCTTCAGCCAACCAATTTGAAATGTTACTGTTTACTTTTTCTTTTTACACAGTGTTATCTGTAAAAATAGCTTGTTTCTAAATGGAACATTTGTTCCTGCTATTACTATCGGTTTGGTCATGACATGTATGTACCTTTTTCTGAAAATCCAATAAAGAAATATTAAATTAAAAAAAAAAAAAAAAAAAATATATATACCTGGGAGATACTGATAGCTCATTGCAAAGCGTAATGAACCTGATCGTTGACTTTGGGAAGCTATCGGGTTTTAGCATCAATTGGAACAAGTCAGTGTTAATGCCCCTGGAGCCTCTACCAAAGCCTCTTCCTGCGTGTGCAAAAGATATTGTGGTAACTGAGGAGTTTAGTTATCTAGGCATACATATTTCACCAGATCCTACTCAGTACTTATAGCTGAACATGTCCCCACTATTCCAAAAATTTAAAGTGAAATGTGTCGCATGGAAAAAGTAGCCCTTATCTGTGACGGGGAGAGTAAACTTAATTAAAATGGTATGGGCCCCCCCAACTTCTTTACATATTCCACAACTCCCAATATGAATAACTCACAAGTGGTTTACACGTATAGATGCTCAGTTTTGTGACCTAATCTGGGGTACCCAACAGGCACGTATTAGTTTGCATTCATTACAACTTTCTAAGGACCAAGGAGGTATGGCAGTCCCACACGCCAGGTACTACTTTGTAGCCTCCCAGTTGCAACAATTGAGTAACTGGGGGGAAGTGGGCCTTTCGGACCCTATTAGATCCCTGTTGCTTCCGGATGGGTCCAGTCTCCCAGTACTGGCTCATCTGGAGGCAGGATTCACACATTTGTCAAATTCGCTTCCCACCATCACTCTATTAAATACTCTCTGGAAGTATGTTAGATCTCTTCTCCATATTAAGGGGGTGTGTTCTTGGACTCCTATATGGAGGAATGCATACTTTAAAGAGCTTCTCAAACTAGAGGATTTCTGTTCCTGGGAGGATGCAGGCATTCATTATATTGCCCAGTTGTTTTCTGGAACCACACTCAAATCCTTTACGGAACTTAGTGAGGAATTTTGCCTTCCTAGAACACAGTTTTATAGATACCTCCAGCTGAGGCATGCTATTCATAGTCAGGGTAGGGTGTCTCCGCTGGGGGTTATGGTACATCCATTAATGAATGATGTATTGTCAACGGATGAGAGAAAGGGTATGATTTCAAGAGTATATATCAGGTTGCTTTACTCCACACATAATGCTAATACATTGCCCTGTAGAAAGGGATGGGAACAAGATCTGGGTCCTATGGACCCCTTGGAGCTATGTCTAACTTCGGCTTCACTTGTTTCGGTATTGGCATCGCAGAGATTATCCCATCTCTACCTACTACATAGAATATACAGAACCCCGGTTCGTTTGCACAAATGGGGACTTAGAGATACTCCACTATGCCCAATATGCGGCACCCATAATGCTGATTTATTACACATGATGTGGAAATGCCCAAAACTTTTTAGATATTGGAGCTATGTTCTCAATACTATTTCACAGGTATTCCAATTTCCGATTTTAAAGGATCCAGTGATATGCCTGCTTGGTGCCCTGGAGGTGCCCTCACTCTCGCCCAATGGCCAAACTGCTGTATTACGTCTACTTTATATAGCTCATAAAGCAATTGCGAGGCTGTGGATCACCTCGAGGGTACCAACAGGCGAACAATGGGTGAAATTGGTAAATAACTTACTTATACGAGAAAAGATTACCTATCAACATCGTAACGCTCTGAAAAAGTTTTATTCAATGTGGCAATCTTGGTTGGATACTCCGGGACTAGGCCCAACTCAACTAGTAAAAGACAGACGCCTACAAATGTAGAGTACATACAGGGTACATGGGTGAGTTAACTTACGAGCTGCACCGTAGTCTTGCAATGTGCTGCAGGAAAAGTATGGTAGGGATGGACATAATTTATATTATGTATAGTTGGTTAACATTAGGTTATATACATACATTAAGGATAAATCTGTTTTGCTTTTTTTTTTTTTTTTTTTTCTTTTTTTCTGGTCACACAACAATATTGACTTACTAATAGAGCACAGATGTATACAATATCCAGGCTATATATCTTCATCTTATAATTTAATGACATGTTACATTATGTTAAACGTGGCCTTCAGGCCCAAAAGCAACCTGGTTTAACTACATAATAGTGAATGTTTAAGATACTAGAACGGAAAGATATTGTGTATGTAACTTCAGATATATATTCCTATTGATCGTATGTGTGTTTGTCCAGATGTGTTTTTTTCTCAATAAACTTAATTAAAAAAAAAAATCATCTCCTGTTTTGATGAAAGCTGTAAAATAGTTTGTGATTTCCTATCACTTTGGGTCCTGTGACAGTGGTCACTAGGTTATTTATGGAGTGGGACACAGAAAGCCTTAAATACTTAATAGGTGTTCTTTTACACTTCTAAATCCACAATAAATGGCCTTTAAAAACACCTAAATCACACTAAATTGATTACTTTACTTGCAAATCTCAATTTAAAGTTGGCTTTGACATCACCCCCTTCAAAGCATTCCTTTTGCTTCCCATAACAGGATCAATCAAAAGGTTAGTGAAAAGGAAAGAATGGTGCAAAGTTAAAATTTTACAGGGAAACTGAAATTTGCATGTAGTATTAGATACCTATATCTCCAGATTTACTTATTATTTTGACATACAATTTTCATTAATTGTAATTTCTACTTTTTTTCAGGATATGCTCAGTTTGAATTGCCCAGGTCTGTGTCAGCGTTATCAAAATGCAACTATCATCAGTGCCAATAAGCAGATTCAGTACCTCTACAGGCTACATTTTGTGATGTTTATGATCCATTGTTCCATTAAGTGACCTTTGGTAACAGAGGAGAACAATTCACCTTCAAGCCTCGGTTGTTGTACTAGTAATCAATTTGAGTTGTAGAGTATATGACCACTATAAAGAGAACATTGCCTGACCTCAGTTTAATGCTCAGTCCTTTAAATTAAAAGACCTCACACATACTGTATGACCGTCTTTTAATAACTGGTGCCAGACGTCGGCCATGTATTACTGAATTTAGAATTAATTGAAGGAAAACCACAAACATGATTATGATTTTAGAGGATATTTGAAACTTATTTATCAACTATCAAACTTTAGAACCATGTATTTATGCAAAAATCTACAAAGAGGCACAATTGGTACCATCTACCTGACACACTTGAGTGATATTAGCAGTTGCTTTTAGGATAGAGAGAGTGTTCAGGAGTCAGGAGTGTTATTGGATATTTTACACATGGTTTGGAGAGTAAAAGTCATGATACACCTAATATCTAATTGCAGGAAAGTGGATGATGCAACTGATTATTTAGGGATAATTAGGGATTATTTAGGGAGATTTCTCTTTCATTTCAACCTGCAGAATACCTTTTTTATTACATATCTTTGCCATATCTCATATCATGAAACACAAGAAATTACTCATTGTACATTTAAAGCCCAACTGAATCATGGGAATGGAAACTCAGTCAGATATAAATTTTAACAACAGTCTCTATTTTTATGGTCTTACTCCCACTCTCTTTTTATAGAAGATGCACACTGTGTCTAAGTACGTCTGTACACTTCAATAGATACAAGAGTTTAACCCAGTAATGCAATGCAATCAGTAATATAACAGAACTGGTCAGATACACCTGTACTACATGTCTGCATGAGGACACTTGTACTGAAGAATGTGGCTTTTACACAGTGATGCCAACATAGACCACTGGATTGCAGGAAGCAACGTTCCCACTTAGAGAAAAGCATATTTTAAAAGATTTCCAATCCTAAAACAATTAGAAATCACAACATGAAGGGCACAGAGCTATAAAGAAAAAAAAATGAAAGACGTTAGTTGGAATTGAAATAATGGGCTGTCAAAAAATGTACTACATAGGACCATGCAAAACCATGCTTACGAACACACCCTTTATAGTATGGACCGGCTCTTAAACCATTTGAATAAAATCACCCTTGATAGTCTTATAATTTGTCTCAGCCCATTTATCATAATCAATCCATTCATGACTCTTACAAACCCAATACTCCTTGCTATCACACACTCTTTATCTTTCCCATTAGTTTCTCTGCACTCTGCAGACCCTTTTTTTTCCCCATTCTTTTATTCTTTTGTTAGTTTCTATTTCCTCATCTCATTAGCTATATCTCATTTAATTTTGTTTTTGTTTTTGCATTGAGAGGACTTTAAAAACCATTAAAAAAAATAAGATTTTGGTCCCTTTGGTTTATTAGCAATTTTTCTTGTACATGCCTGGTAATTAGATGCATAATCTCATATTTACATATCCTTATATCACGCTGTAGATGGTTATGGAAGTATTGCAACTTTTGCTGTGGTCAGCTGTACTGTAGCTTAATTCATTGGTAGTTATTATACTACATATGTGCACTCTTATGTTCTTATGTAGATTCACTGTACTGTATTTTTTTCTCTTTCATTTTTTCTCATTTATTCCTTTGACAACAATGCTATGTTTTTGTTTCTCAATAAAAATAGATTGAAAGGTACATTTATATGCAACATTAGTCATGGGCCTGATATAATAAATAGGCTACTTTGGCAGAGAGAACAACTAGTTTCAGATAAAATCTTAGTGACACATAAAATTTCTATCATGCCTGACAGAGGACCTTAATGTGTTTTAAAAGCTTGCATTTTCAATCTATTTAGTTGTCCAATAACAAGCATTCCTTTAATGCTGAACTCTCTGCTTTAATCAATGGTTAGCATGGTACAGTATTCTGGTGCTATTAAGCCTATTAAAATAATGATGCTGATTGCCTCACTGTTCTAAAGGTTACCCAATAACGCATATAAATGTAAGTCCACAGGAAAAACATAAAATGTATGCAGAACTCTATATATATTAGTAATATTTCACATGTAGCATTGTTTAAGGTAAACATATTAATCTGAGAAATGCACTAATTTGGTCATTTTCAATAAGAATTCATTAGTCTTTATTTTTTTATTCATAAAAGTATGTTTTTCTAGGGTTGGCCCTTTATGACTAATAATAAACAGATATTAACCCTTATTTTCATCTGACATGCTTTTTTGCAACTAGCTTCAATTTAGGAATGTCCATATTTCTATAAAGACTATTTGTTAATGTTTTAATAAACATCACTATTCTAAATTCAATAAAACAGCAAAATAATTAGCAACAAATATATATTATTTACTTGTTTAATGTGTTAGTTGTTTATGAGAAAAAAGCAAATACTGTACTATTCAGTTATGCATATTAAAATTGTTTAAATACATACACTTATATAGGTTTTTTAAGTAATCTTTTATAATTATTTCCCTTCCTGTTAACTTGCTCTTCTCCAGAAAATAATTTAACCAGCCAATCCCAGGGCATTGTATTCTGCTTAGTTAACTTACCTTCCAAATCACCAGTAGGTCTCCAAGTGGTAACACTCCATTATTTGCTTCAATTTGGCAAGTAAAACATCTCCACAAAAGCAGTATTGCTGGGAAACAGCATAATGAGTGCATGAAAACCAACCACAAGCATTAGCCATTACTTACACAAGAGAAAGTTACAAAACTGTAACAGCAATTGCAAAATTGATGACAAATGCAGTATAAACTAAAAAATATTTCCATGAGAATTTCTACCTATATATCATCCCTGTACAAGTATCCCCATACTTTTTTGTAAATCCTTATTTATATAACATGAAGTGTCATGTACTGTATAAGACATGAGACAATATCATGGTACATTACAATATTCTGAATTGGATAGTCATAAAGCATCATTGTTTTCTATCAGTGTGTTCTATCGGCCGTATGCAGAGAGTCCAGAAAAGGGATATCCTGTATAAGCAGAAGGTGAAGACCATGGATATGTATATGTAAACTGTAAAAAATACAGGTGCAATAAGGTATAATTCGCAAGTAAGAAAAATGAAATGAGGCTGAGAAATCAGATGAAGGGCATGGAATACAAAAATTAAAAGGGTGCAGGGAAGGGAAATCATGAAGTATATGGGAAGGCAGTGGTATGGGAGAAAGAGGAAAGCCAGTAGGAGGATATAATAGAATATAATAAGATATAATAGGATTTGGGGGTCGGGCTAGGGGGGCATGAGGGTCCCCCTGGGTCTGTAATAAAGGAGTTAATGAATTATCATGCATCAAACTTTGCCCTCATGCTTAAAAATAGAATCAATCCATTAAAATATGTTTTGTAGTACATTTATGTTTGTTTTCTGAGTGGAAAGGATGAGATACTCCATTCTCCTGATCTCCTCCACTTTCTAAGCCACATAGCTATCGAAAGGGGAGAAGGGTCCTTCCATTTGCATGGAATACAAGCTTTAGCAGTGTTAAGAAGGTGATGAAGGCTCAATCTACAGTAAGTTTTCATAGGAGTTTGGGAGTAGAAGGAAGAAAGAAGGATCTTCCAGAAGTGAATAGTCTGTGAAATTGTGGGAAATTCTGTTTTTACTACTACTCTTTTTATGCTACTAGTAGTAGTATGAGGAATCTTTTGCACACTGCAATGTTAAGCTGCAAGCATAAAAGCATTAAAAGTGTTCATACAAGAACTCACACCCGAATTTGTAACAAAAAATGCTGCACTAAAATTATTTATATAAATAATACTGTCATTTGTTTTCCTTTGCAAATATATTTTTTTCTGTTGCTGTACAGCATTAATGAAATACAAATTTGTGTGCATTTCCCCTCAAAATGAATACCAGATCCTTTCAGTCTGGTATAATTCTTAAGGTGGTTAACTCATTGAAACAAACCCAAAAGGAAATTCTTTGGGTTTGGTAAGGATTTTAAGGGGGGGACTTCACACAAAAAATTCATGAGGTACCCCTAAAAATCCCTGGCCGGGAAAGGGAAAGGGGGAATGAGTGTGTGCCCACCCTCCTGAACCATACCAGTCCACATACCCCCGACATTGTTCCTAGGTTGAAGAGAGCAAGGGCCTCATAATAACAACCCTTGCCCAGGATAGGGGCACCCAGATAGCGCCCTTCCCACATGAATGTGTATTGGGTACATAGTACCCCTACTTATTCACAAAAAATTATGCAGTGTTGCTCAAATGGAGTCAGACATTGTTAGAAAGATGCTGGTGAAAGCAGAGTGATTAGAAAATGCTTGGGTTTTAAGACATTCCATAAGCAGGGGCCATAGGGGTCTTGCTATTTAACTCTCCTATTGAGGACCATTGACTGAAAGTAATAAAATGCGAGGCTTGGAATCCCTGCTTAACAAGCAAGGACCAGAAAATATCCTGACACTTTAACATTGCATTTCAAGTAGGCACAAACATGAAAGAAATTACAGACAACAGGGCCCCACTCCAGCCAGACTGCATGTGAACCCAACAAGCTTTTTCTTTCTAATTCTGATTCCTACTATCTTCATGTAACTATGTTACTTTACCTTCTGACAATAGTGTCCTCTCTCATTAACCCACTTTCCTTTACCCCTTTTCTCCACCCTAAAGCTTATATACTGTATATCACCCTCCCTCCTGCCCTATCCCTATTATTCACTCATCACCTCTTGCTCATTCTGAACCCACATGCTGACATAACCTCCAGGTCACAGAATCATATGCCCGGACACAAATCTCTCTCCCATCTCACCTCCCTTGTTCTCCTGCCTCTCCTTATGCCTAGGGATCTAAACTTAAACCAACATGTATTGCAATATACATAGCTTAGCTTCCTTGCATTGCACAAGCATAGGTGTATGCTTGCAGTAAATCCACGTGCAGAAATATCAAAGGAAATATTTACCCAGTTTAAGGATTATTCATTATTTAGGGTTCCCTGATGCCTCAAAGTAGATCTATTGCCTGCAGATTGTCCAACTTGCTATGACAGAGGGTTAATTGATTAAGCAATACCAATTTTATGGATCTATGAGACTTGTTCTGCCATTTAGTATATCCACAAACCTATTAGAATGAAAGCACAGGTCTAGGTTAACAGTGCACAGTTCATCAATTTTTATTTAGTCATATAAATCATTGGATATGACAGATGGCTTAGTATATGTGTATTTATTGTTAAATAAAAAGCACTGAGGTTATTTGTTATACCTTTTTCGTTTTTTCAGTAATAAAGCAATTCACCTTGGAAATTAAGAATTATAGAGTTGAGGAGAAGTAAGGTTAAATCATGTGCAAACTGCAATCATTTGTTTCTCATTTATATATCTTGTCTCTGACAAGTCTGAGAGAAACAAGAGAAACAAGGACTGAATAATTCACCCGAGAATTTTCTTAACTTCTGTTGATTAAAGAGAATTTCTGGTCATTTCTGTCTCATTTTTCCAAGTCAGCAATCATTTATCATAGGCAAATCAGCATGCTATTAAGTCAAAACCAATTTGCTGTTCATTGCCTAAAATAGGCAGATTGGAGTGTAAATAAATGTAAAATATATGAAATCAAGTAGTCTCTTGCATGCGTTTATGCAAATGTTCTCGTAGTAGAAGATACAATAATATTCATTTCTCATGTAGCTGTTATTTTATGTGTTTTTACAAAGCTGTACAATTAAAAAAGGTACCATAAAGCTGTGCAGAGTCTTCCCTGTAAAGGAACAGAAATGAGCCCAGACAAAAGGAAAACGTGACTATTAATTCTTCAAGTATGATTGAGCAACTTCACTGAGAATGTGCTTCATACCTCTTAAATTGTACCATACTGTTCTGGAGCCCATTGATGCACCTTCTCCTCATTCTTACTTAACTATGGTATTCATCAGAATTTAACTGGGATATAAATTGTAGCTTTTTTTTTTTTTTTTTAGAGGAAAAGATTGCCCAGAATTCAAGCTTGAATAAAGTTATACAGTACAGAATATATTTTTTGCTACAGTTCATTTTAAGTAAGCAACTACTTGAAATAAATAAAGAATGAACTTGCAGAATCAGAATGTTGCATGCATTTGCAGGTAAAAATAAATAAATAAATAAAGCATTTAAAAGTAAATGTCAACTGGGATAGATAATGAAAAGCAATGGGGAAAAAATAAAGAGCTGTGCTTACTGCTTCTTACATACTTAAATTGTATTGTAATAAAAAATGTCATTTTCTCACAGACCTGCCTTGGAAGTGTGAATGGATGATGCAGGATAAAGAGAGTGAGAGAAATTACACAGTACAGACTTTAGGGGAACACTCCCACTGACCCTGTGAAGTACGTTCTGCTGACGGATTGCAGAAAAATCATATTAAATTAAATTATCTAAACTCTCTGACTTATATGGTCATGATTGGAATGTCAGCTGCTTGCATGTGTTATTCCCTCACTATCTGGGGAAGCAAGACCGAGGACTTTATCTGGTAACTTAGGCAAGAAGGTGACACATACAAAGCAGGTATGTGTCCTCCTTGAATTTTCTAGAGATCCTGCCCCTGGCTTATTTTCACGTGTGGCAGCATTGTTACTGTCACATGGCCCTTAGAGCTCATAACAGTGAAAACAGTTGAAAGCATTCAACAGTGTTTTGTAATTATGTTTTTATTCATTCTGTCAGAAACTGCTTAGAGAACCCACTAAACAAATTTAGTTACATGGATATGGGAAATGTACCCATAGGCATGCTACAAAACTGTTTCTGTTCAAATCAATACAAGCCACTGAGAAAATGGTGGTCTGTGAACCCACATTTATTCCTTTTTTATGGCATGTGCTTCTGCTGTTAAAAAGGCAAGGTTCCTGCATATCTTTTTGTGTGGCTTTTGTTTAAGCTATGAACATAAAGATGTCAGATGTAATATTCACATTTGGATACTGGGGTGCCCTGCTGGATTGAACAGCAGAAACTAGAACTGTCCTGAATTTAATCTACAGCTGCTGCAGTATATGTTTGTTTTAAAGCTTAATAAAACACAAAGTAAGTCCCTGTGCTCAGTAATACCACACAGGCCATACATCTGTGACTCAGTTAATGGGTCTGATTTATTAAAGTTTGCATGCCAACACATCGATCAGATGGGTTATAGAGTGCATACTCCAGCATCAGAACATAGAACAGCAAGTAGTTTCATACCTAAATTATAATTGCATTTTTCATTTATGTTTTAACCCACCCATTATTAAGGATTTTATATCTGTTTCTCAAATAGGAACAAAATGACATAAGGATGACAGTTAAATAACACTAACAGTAAACAACCCAGATCTCATGCTCTGCAGTAGACATAATAGTATGCATGTACACCTGTAGCCACAAGTGACAAGTACCTGTATATACAAGGCCTTTTTAGCTGTCAACAGCACTGTGTATGGTTCTTATTGACTGATGGTTTGCTTGCCAAGTGCACATTTCATTCCTTAGTGGGCAGCTGTAGTGTTGTTACATTTGTTTATATTTTGCATTTTTTTAATTTCAGGTAAAAATGTTGACTTATAGCAACAGAAGGCACAAAATTCACCTTACTTGGCTGTTGTTCAACATACATTGCAATTTGGGACCACACTATATGTATTAAACATCAATGTACAATGTGCTAGAGAAGGATAGTGCTCAATGTACAAGAGAATGCATGCTTATATGTTTCCACAACATCATAGAAATTTATGCCCGCTATTATCGATTTCACTTTTGGTAAGTCTTGCCATTTATATTTTAGGAAATGACCATGTTTACAGACCCTTACCATTTCAAAAGCACATGGTGCCAATATTGAAAGGTAAGAACAAGTACAGTGAGCAGTGGTGTTATCTGCAGCTTTGCTCCAACTTTTTGGAACAACAGAGCAAATCTTTGTGTTATATTGCCTGCTCATACATTCTCTTAATCATTACTACCAAAATGTTTTTCCTAGATTTGCCGATTATACATTTTTTATATGTGAAAAATGTGTAAGACATTGAAATGCTGACCAATCTCTTTTCCATATTGTAACAACATTGTAAACACAAATGTTAAAAAAATATGAATAAATAAGATATATTAAAATACCCATCCCATCTTGCTCAAGAAGCCAACCATTATACAATCAGAGGCATACTGCTCTGCTATTTACTGGCATATAGTTTGCTTCACGCATCATTATCATTTACGTTAACATGCATAATGCAATGCCTTTTGTCTGCCATTACAATAATTTAAATATTTATAACCATTCACAAGTGTGTAAGCTGACTGTAAAGACTTAAAATTGCATGCTGAATAAAATATGTTCTTGAATATAAATAGGTAAGGAATTTTACATTTGAAGATAAAGAGAACATTTTTTCTCAGTTGGGAAATCCTAATGAATAACATACTAAATGGAAAGGAATACCAGCCTGTATAAATTCACTGTGCTGTGTGCCTTTATTATACTTGGCCATTCTGTATAAAGCCACATAGGTTTATTATCTCTGGTCAAGTTCTGCAGTATTGGCAAATGGGAAGGTGCTTAAACTTGGAGACATTTAGTTACAGAAATTACATTTTATGGTAAACTCATTCAACCTAGCTAGCTGTGGTCAGTAACACAGCTTCATATTCATAATCAAACCTCAGGCAAAACAGTTTTAGTTTTAGTGACAGTAAGGAAGTGTCAGAACTTCTGCCAAATGTGTCTCAAATTTTGTTGGAAGGTTTCCCATTTGTCAGGATAGAAGGCGAGAGAAAAATTTCCCAAAATACATAGACAGCAATACAAATCAGATATTTTAACCCCTCTCCACTATATCAAAAAGTTGACTGCAGGGGCGTGGCCGAGCAATGGAAGAGTAAGAACGCTCAGCTCGGAGCTCTGTGTGGGGAAGCCCTGAGAGCGGCCCGACGATCTGACAGAGAGAGCCGGAATTCATGCCAGGGGACCGTAAGCACCCGCTGGACTTGGGGGTACAGAAGGGTCCCGAAATAATCCAGTATTTTCTTCGTCAGCTGCTTCTTCCTCCCCCACTGTCTCAGCCAAGATGGTGCCACCACAAGTCCCTCTGACGAGCGCTGCCGCTCCTTCTAAAAAAAACCACCGGGAGCTATTGCAAGCGGCGATCGGTCCACTCAGGATGACAGGTCACCCTCTCCCATACTGTCCCCTGTGATACAGAGCTTGGACATACAACTCAGCTCTGGCCATACAGGGGAGACAGGCAGCAATGCAGGGGCTCCATCCAGGACATTGTGGCCGGTCTGCCCACCAGGCAGGATCTGCAGGAAATGGCAACATCCATAGTAAATGCACTTTTCAGGGAACTGCATGACCTGTGCCAGCAAGTAGATACAGTGGAGGAGAGGGTCACTGTTTTGGAATCCTCCACCTCCACCACCGATGCCTGTAACACCTCTATCATGCCCTTCACAACATGTTTTGGTGCCCTCCGTTTCAAATGTATAGACCCTTGGTCTTGGTGCTCTGGGTCATGCTGCGGGATGTTTGGGTAGGTCCTGACTCCTAATATTTGTCGTGGGTCTGGGGCCTCCCCTGCTTTACCTGAGCCTCCCCAGAACACCACCACCGTATGGTCACGGCAGACCGTGTTCTGCTGTAATGCTTCAGATTGTTAAGTTGATGTTATGTTATGTTGGCTCTTATGCTGCACACATTGTGGTTCCCTGTGATCCCACCTCATACATCTCCATTTATATTGTCTATTCTAACTACTGCCTTATTACTGCTTGATTTTGAGTAGACATTAGCGCTCCTTCCACCTCCTATTAGGGCGGACCCCTGTGTGGACACTCCGAGTGCTCAACAGGGGTCCACAGTAAGTCTACGACAGGAACCGTTCACTCCCCTCCCCCTCCCTCCCCCCTTCCTTATTCTTTCCCCTCTTGCTCCTCCTTCCCCTCCCTGTCCCTCCCCTCCTCCCCCTCTCTTTCTTCTTCCTTTCCCCCACTTACTCTTTGCTCTTGCTTGTTCTTCCCCCCTCTGCTTTTAATCCCCCTTCCCTCTCTCTTGTTTTTATTTCCCTTTGCTGCTGACCTCTGCCTGGGGGGAATCCCTTGGTTGGGAACCTCCCACGCATCCATTGGCATTCATTTCCATGCCAGACGACATAATGGGTCTCCACAAGATCACCTCCCTTAATGTGCGCGGCCTCAATATACCGGAAAAGTGCTTGCAGCTCTTAGTTGACCTGCGCAGGGGCAAAACTCAAGTAGCTTTCCTGCAGGAAACGCACTTTCGTGCTGATAACATTCCTAAATTGACCAACAGGACTTTCCCACTGGCATACCATAGTGTCTCTCCGATCTCCAAATCAAAGGGGGTTAGCATACTACTAGCCAGGTCGATACCATGGATGTGCAGGTCACTTTCGCGAATGTTTACTTCCCCAATGTAGACCTTCCACAGTTCCTGCGTAAACTCCTTTCTGAGCTCCTGGAGTTTTCAGAGGGGATGCTTTTTTTGGCAGGGATCTTAATTTTGCCATGGACCCGGCCCTCGACGTTTCACGCGGAGCCTCTCATCTGTCCTTTCCACGTTTAAAATGCCTGAAGGCAGATCTTTATACTCTACACCTAGTGGACCCTTGGCATCTGCTTCTATACTTTCTATTCCCAGGTTCACCACACTTTTTCACGGTTAGACTACTTGCTTTTGTCGCATAAAGATCTAACCGAGTAGTATCTACATCCATCGACGTCATATCGTTCTCAGACCATGCGCCAGTCCATTTGACACTTCAGTTGGGGCCAGTGACTCGGTCCCCCCCATCCTAGAGATTGAATGAAGCCCTGCTTCAGTCGGAGGAAACCCGCTCCGAGATATTAAACACACTATGGGAGTATTTTTCCATTAATGAGGGGTCCGTACCTAACCCCCTTGTGGTTTGGGAGGCCCACAAGACGGTTGTCAGGGGCGCACTGATTAAAATAGGAGCATGCCTTAAACGTGACAGACCCCGACGCACGAAAGAACTCCTCATCTTGATCAGCAGCCTGGAGTGCGCACACAAGGCTAGTCTTGCATGTACAACCTTTCAGGACCTCCTCAAGGCACATGAGGAACTCTGTACGCTTCTGTTCCACAAAAGAAAGCAGAAATTGACATGGGTGCGCCGTACTATGTATGAATTCTCGAATAAACCCGGGGCACTGCTGGCTAGGGCTTTGCAGGGCCCACGCATGAAAACTTATATTGCACACATCCTGACCTCTACTGGACAAAAGCTAAATACCTCTTCTGATATAGCGAAGGAGTTCCGCTCCTTTTATGCAGGTCTCTATAATCTAGACAGACCCCTATCTGTGGGCCCCCCGGTGGAAGGTAGACATACCCCTCAGTCATATGTAGCTGCCTCGGGCATGCTATCACTTCCCAGTACTATACAGGAGGGACTGGAGGAACCCATTACAGTGACAGAGCAGGGAGTGGCACTGGCCTCCTCAAAACCAAAAAAGGCCCCTGGCCCTAACAGCCTAACTCCGGCATACTATAAAACCTTCTTTGACACATTGTCGCAACCCCTTGTTTCTGCCCTCAATACCATCACGGAGGGAAACTCATTCCCAGTGGACATCTTAAGGGCCTATATTTCCCTCATCCTAAAAGACGGGAAGACCCGCTGCAGTGTGGGAGTTATTGCCCGATTGCACTTCTGAATACGGATCTAAAACTCTTTGCCAAAATCCTGACCAACAGACTACTCCCTCACAAACCAAGTCTTATTCATCGAGACCAGGCGGGTTTTGTACCGCTACGGGAGCCAAGGGACAATACCATCTGAGTGGTGAATTTGATCCATGCAGCAAGGACTTCTAAACGGGCTCTTCTCCTGCTGTCTACAGACGCAGAGAAGGCCTTTGATCGTGTAGATTGGTCCTTTATACAAGCTACTTTAGAACACATAGGCCTTCGATCGTCCATGCTGAAGTGGATACTGTCCCTCTATACACACCTCACTGCAGTGGTCAAAGTCAATGAGACGAGGTCGGACTTTTTTAGCATCCGGAATGGCACATGACAGGGCTGCCCCCTGTCTCCCCTGATCTTTATTTTGTCACTAGAGCCCCTCCTGTGTAGGATAAGAGTGAATGCGGACATTGTAGGCTACCCTAAACCTTCAGGATCCCACAAGGTGGCCGCCTTTGTGGATGACCTTATCTTCTTACTAACAGAACCACTTACCTCCCTCCCTAACCTGCTTCAATCCCTTCAAGAATATGGTACTCTTTCTTTTTTCAAATCAATCTAACCAAATCCTCCATCCTTAACCTAACGGTAGACAGAAACACTGTCCAACGTTTGCGATCGGCCTTTCCGCTGAGATGGGTGACCAACCTCATCCGATACCTGGGAGTTCACATTACTTCGGATCCTGTTGATTTATACTCGGCAAACTTTGCCCCGCTACTCCTTCGCCTCAAGACGGACCTCCTGCACTGGCATTCTCTAACGTTGACATAGTTCGGTAGATGTAGTGCCCTCAAGATAACCTTGCTGCCGAGGGTTTTATATCTGATGCAGGCACTTCCCATTCGCCTACCCCTAGCTTTTTTCAAACGAATTGACTCTATGTTCCGTGCATTCATCTGGTCCCATCGCAAACCACGCATTAGACTTCAACTCCTTTACCTAGCAAAAAGCGGGGGCGGGGTTGGCCTTCTGGACATGAAAGCCTATTACGGGGCAGTTCATCTCACCAGGTTGGTGGACTGGCACTGCCATGTGGAGGCAAAGCACTGGGTAGCCATGGAAGTGGAGGACTCCGGGGATACGGTCAAGAGCTGGCCTTGGATTACCACACCCCTGTCAAGGGACCTCATGGAGCACCATACACTAGGCAACACTTTGTCAGTGGTCAGAGATGCTTTTCGGCGCTCCTCGGTGTCCCCGCAACCCTCCCCCATGGTGCCAGTTCTGGGCAATTCGGAATTTACACCTGGTCTGCAGAACCCTCATTTTAAACGACTAGCAATGGGCACTAGACTCTGCTTATGCAATTTCCTAGACCATTGGCCAGCTTTCTTCAGAGGCCGGGGCATCAGTGACGGACCCTCCCCTGGATTTCTGGAGTGGCTTACAGCTGTGCAATTATTTGCGCAGCTGTTTGAGGAAACCGGGCATTACCCGTCAACTCACTGAACTAGAGCTCATCTGTCACTGTGGAGAACCAGTGCGGCACTGTCTCTCGCTTCTCTACTCCTTCCTAACCCAACCAGCGGAAGGGTATATTCCCCCATTTCTCACTAAGTGGGAGGTGGAACTCGGAACCCAATTCACTGACATACAGAGGAAGAAAGTTCTCTATTTTGCTCAGAAATCTTCTATAGCCACCAGAGTCCAGGAAACTTGCTATAAAATAATGACCCGCTGGTATAGAGTACCTGCCATTCTACATCGCTTCTTCCCTTGGTTGCTCAGCCTCTGTTGGCGCTGTGGCGCGAGAAGGGGACGATGTTACATGTTTTTTGGACATGTACCAAACTCGCCCCATTCTGGCTTGAAGTGGCTCATACAATCAGACACTTAACTGGTGTCTCTCTAGAGGGGAATCCTGCGGCCTGTTTGCTCCATTTATCAGAACGACCTATTAAGAAATACAAGACCTCCCTCACCATTCAGTTATTGAATGCCACCAAGGCTTGTATTCCCCTCTGTTGAAAATCAGAGAAACCGCCGGCAAAGTCTCTAAGGTTTACTAAAGTGAACTAACTAAGAGATATGGAGGATCTTTTTGCTATCCTGCACAATAGAGAGGAGACCTTTCGAGAGACCTGGAGACCCTGGCAACATTTTATATACACAGAAGCCTATCTCCAAGAAATGGCACAAACTAACTGACCTAATGGGCCGGTTCCGCCCCCTAGGCGGAGGGCATCGCATTTCATTATACTACATTATCTCGCCTTACTCTACCTTATTCTGCTCCCTCTTTTCTCCTGTTTCTTGTTTCTCCCCCTACCTTCCTCTCTTTCCTCTGCCCGTCCCCCCTCTTTTTCCCACCTTATTCCTTTCCTACCCTTGGGGATACCAGTTTTCCTATAAATCTTTCCCATTCATGGGTTACCTGATCAGATACAGTGAAGATCCTAAAATTTGTTACATCTTTACATGTCTCATGTTTGGGCTCATCAGTCCTTTGGATCCCCTTGCTCCCCAATTAACTATAAAAATATATAATATATTAAGGTGTGGCATGACTTGATATGCTCTAACGCCAGCTCTAGGTCAAACGACTAACTCCAGAGCACCCTCAGGGTCCCATGCACTGTCAGTATTGCCATACCGAGGTCTCTCCCCATGTGCCTTGAATACGGTGCTAAGTATGAAAACTTGATTTTTGACCTTGCTTTTGTAATCTTGTCTGAATTTTTTTTATGCTTGACTTTTGTTATGTACCTATGCTGGATGTGTTATTTGTTGTACACACTTTCTATGGAAAAATAAAGAATTAAAAAAAAAAAGAAAAAGTTGACTGCAGTTCCAGTTTAATTTGGTCTAATGTGTACCCTCTTTGACCTGAGAAGTCTTACTACAGTTTTAATTTGTTTTGTTTTAAAACTGTTTAGCTTTGGATAAAGTAGGGAAGAGTTCCAGTGCCAGCCACCCATGCCAGTTTTTTTTCTTTGCTGCCTGTGTACCAACTTTCACTTTCTGTCCCAGAGATGCAATTGGAAGTTAGAGAAAATCTCCCAAAGTGAGGGGAATTCCTCTCGTGTGGAACAAGTGTTCCAATTGGAAGATTCCCTAGCTCTAATGCCCTGTACACACGGTTGGATTTTCCAATGGAGAATGTGTGATAGGACCTTGTTGTCAGAAATTTCGACCGTGTGTGGGCTCCATCACACATTTTCCATCAGCATTTCTGACACACAAAGTTTGGGAGCTTGCTATAAAATTTTACAACAACAAAATCCGTTGTTGTGTACACAAATCCGATGCACAAAGTGCCACACATGCTCAGAATAAATTAAGAGATGAAAGCTATTGGCTACTGCCCTGTTTATAGTCCCAACGAACGTGTTTTATGTCACCGCGTTTAGAACGATCGGATTTTCCGACAACTTTTTGTGACCGTGTGTATGCAAGACAAGTTTGAGCCAACATCCATAGGAAAAATCCATGAATTTTGTTGTTGGAATGTCCGATCAATGTCCGACTGTGTGTACAGGGCATAAAATTTGGATATTCCTTAAATTTCATTCTCAATGACAAAGGTCACCAGTACAAATAGATAATAAGACAGAGACTGAAATAAAACCTTTCATACTTGCCTAGAGCTACATTTTAAAGACTTTCAACCTTTCTTATCACCTTTTTTTCAAACACCGATTAAGGTGTTTCCTTCTACTGTACCCTGCTGTGGAAATCCTTCCATTCGCAATACAAGGCAATCTCATTTATTTTAAGCTTTTAAACAGACCTTAAACATGTTACTTCAGACTAGTGTGTGGTTAGAATTGATTTCTGTAAAACTTATGTTGCCTATGTTGAATTTTTGTCCTGTAGTTTTAGCCTGCAATGTCACCATATTTTTTTCTAATAATAAAGTATACCATTAGAAAAACAATTTTGTGTTTTATTATTTGACTTTTTTCACAAAAAAAAAGCTGGTGCAGGGAATAGCACACAAACGTATATATTGTATTGTACATCTTTGCCATCTTTTTTTCTCTCCAAGAAAAAAAAAGTGTCAAATTGCAAAATACACTAAAAAAGGTAAAACCTCAATAGTCACATAAAGCTAATTGCACCCCTAAAAACACCAAAACCACATTATTTTTACCTTCCACATTGACTCTAATGCCTTTTAGCAACATAGCAAAGCATTGGCTTGACTTGCTTTGAAACTTCAGTCAAGTGTAATTCCGCTCATGTGATCTAAATCCATAACGACTGTAACTATCTAAACACATCACAAATGATATTCGCAGCACAACCTGCTTTTAAGTCTAAATTCCAGTCATCCATAGTATATCTGAATGTTGCCAAGAAAAATAAACAGCAGCCACTTATGTGTCTCTTCTGTTACTGCATGAAAAAGTCAGATTCATATGGGAAGTTTTCATTTTGTATAGAAATTCATTTTAGCAGATAATTATCTGGATGCTGTTTTAGTTCTGCTTTAATGCTGACCATATTTATGTGTTCCACTAGCTCACCTCTTGCTTCTAATCATATTTAATAGGCAACACTTTTTGAGAATGCACTGAATGTTCCTCCAATATTTTGCTTTGCGGGTTAATGATGGGGTTACACCTTCAGCCAATACTATCCACATTGTTAAACTGGAGCACATATCATAATTAAGCCATCTCAGACATTAAGGCTATAAATGCCTGGGAATCAACCCTTGGCTACCAGATAATTGCCACGTGTTCTATTATTGTGCATTGCTTGAATTTTGCATTAAGACTATTAAACCTAAATTTCTTAGCAGGAAATACTCTTCACAAACATGCATAAGATGTACATTTCTAAAGAACAATCAGAAAGCAAAATAAAACACTATTTTACAATTTTTAAGGCAGATTTTACTGTTTCTATACTACATTTTTTACAGTCTTTATATCAGTTAAATAGAAAAACATCAAGTACAATGTATTTGTTTTATTGAAAACATGCTTTATATAAAAGGCTGAATTTAGCAATAGGCACAATAGGCTTGTGCCTATAGGTAGCAGAGACAAAAAGTTTTTTTTGTATTGACGCAAATAGTTTTCCAAACATCTGATATATCTTAATTTATGGATGTTTTCTAAATTTTATTTAAGGTAGGACCAATAAAGCAAACACATGTCATGTGTAAAAGAAGTGATCCTAGCAAAGGCTTTTTGGCAAAAGTGGCGTGCCTACAAGTTCCAGTGATGGAAATACGGCTCAGATTATATATGGTAAAGATACAAATATGTTGTGCCAAAACATTTGTACATATTTTACTTCTCACATCTGTAAAACAATTACAAAGCAAGAGCAGTTTCAAACAACAACACCCATAAATCAAATGGCATTTGTGTATATACAGTATTATCAAATTGGTGCAATGGTTTTTCTATGGAAAACTTGCAAATGGATGCAAAAGTGACATCCAAGCAAAAAATTATATTGCCCATGCTGGTTCATATTTACTATTAGTTACAGGCCCGTGCCTATAGGCAGCAGATGCAGCTTTCTCTTCGTATTGAATAATCTTCAATAAATTGTTTATAACCAAACAATGTTTAACTTTGGAAAAGGCCAGAAAAAAATGTCTTCTAAAGACTTCAATGGGATTTGGGACTGTTTACCAGATTTCTTCCTTTAGCTGAACCTTCTGTGGACCAAACTTTGCCTGGTTCACTGATTCCTAGTTATGACTACTTAAACAAAAAATGTTCTTTGTTAAAAAGGTAATAGCAGAAGGGGGTGTTGCTTTTGGAGGAAAAGTTTGAATGCCTACAGCATCTAAAATGTGGAAATCTAAATCTGTGTATGCAGGCTAAACAGTCTATATTTAGTAAAGTTTGTATATTATGGGTAAAGTCACCCAATGAAGTGCTTGGTTTAGGTCTTGACAAGAGAACTAACTACTGAATGCATAATTTTGGATTGCAGCATGCTAATTGTATCCGTGAGGGTCAGTTTGTAACAATGTATGGTGCCAGAAACACTGCATTGCTTGCCCAATGATTAAACAAGTACAGCTGAAGTTACATTACAAATATGCAGCTAAAATGTATGCTGATCCCCTAACATAAGGGGATCTTACATCACTTTATATAACATCATAGATATGGCAATATACAGTTATAGGGAATAGGTTTTTAAACAGATAAAAATCTATGATAGTTACAGTTGCAATAAAAAGTATGTGAACCCTTTTGGAATGATATGGATTTTCTGCACAAATTGGTCATAAAATGTGATCTGATCTTCATCTAAGTCACAACAATAGACAATCACAGTCTGCTTAAGCTAATAACACACAAAGAATTAAATGTTACCATGTTTTTATTGAACACACCATGTAAACATTCACAGTGTTGGTGGAAAAAGTATGTGAACCCTTGGATTTAATAGCTGGTTGAACCTCTTTGGCAGCAATAACTTCAACCAAACGTTTCCTGTAGTTGCAAATTAGATGTGCACAACGGTCAGGAGTAATTCCTCTTTACAGAACTGTTTCAGTTCAGCAATATTCTTGGGATGTCTGGTGTGAATCGCTTTCTTGAGGTCATGCCACAGCATCTCAATCGGGTTGAGGTCAGGACTCTGACTGGGCCACTCCAAAAGGCGTATTTTCTTCTGTTTAAGCCCTTCTGTTGTTGATTTACTTCTATGCTTTGGGTCGTTATCCTGTTGCGACACCCATCTTCTGTTGAGCTTCAGCTGGTGGACAGATGGCCTTAAGTTCTCCTGCAAAATGTCTTGATAAACTTGGGAATTCATTTTTCCTTCGATGATAGCAATCCATCCAGGCCCTGATGCAGCAAAGCAGCATACACCATGATGCCCCCACCACCATACTTCACAGTTGGGATGAGGTTTTGATGTTGGTGTGCTGTGCCTCTTTTTCTCCACACATAGTGTTGTGTGTTTCTTCCAAACAACTAAACTTTGGTTTCAACTGTCCACAGAATATTTAGTCAATACTGCTGTGGAACATCCAGGTGCTCTTGTGCAAACTGTAAACGTGCAGCAATGTTTTTTTGGACAGCAGTGGCTTCCTCTGTGATATCCTCCCATGAAATCCATTCTTGTTTAGTGTTTTACATATCGTAGATTCGCTAACAGGGATGTTAGCATATGCCAGAGACTTTTGTAAGTCTTTAGCTGACACTCTAGGATTCTTCTTCACCTCATTGAGCAGTCTACGCTGTGCTCTTGCAGTCATCTTTACAGGACACCCACTCCTAGGGAGAGTAGCAGCAGTGCTGAACTTTCTCCATTCATAGACAATTTGTCTTACCGTGGACTGATGAACAGCAAGGCTTTTGGAGATGCTTTTATAACCCTTTCCAGCTTTATGCAAGTCAACAATTCTTAATCGTAGGTCTTCTGAGAGCTCTTTTTTGCAAGGCATCATTCACATCAGGCAATGCTTCTTGTGAAAAGCAAACCCAGAACTGGTGTGTGTTTTTTATAGGGCAGGGCAGCTGTAACCAACACCTCCAATCTCATCTCATTGATTGGACTCCAGTTGGCTGACACCTCACTCCAATTAGCTCTTGGAGATCTCATTAGTCTAGGGATTCACATACTTTTTCCACCTGCACTGTGAATGTTTACATGGTGTGTTCAATAAAAACATGGTAACATTTATTTCTTTGTGTGTTATTAGTTTAAGCAGCCTGTGATTGTCTATTGTTGTGACTTAGATGAAGATCAGATCACATTGTATGACCAATTTGTGCAGAAATCCATATCATTCCAAAAGGGTTCACATACTTTTTATTGCAACTGTAAAATGTTTCACAAGTCTGTCACTTGTCGCTAAAAGTTTTGAAGGGGCCTTTTCTTCTTTTTTTACCAGTTTACTTTATAGATTTAAGTAACTTCAGGTGAAAAAAGATAGTTCTTTGTATTCTCTTTTGGAACAAAAGAATCAGTGTTCATTTCCACCTCTTTATTCTTAGCCGACACCTAGGGGTGTATTTAAGAAGATGTGAAAAGAGCAATCATCTGGTACAAAGTGCAAAGTAACCCAAGGCACATATCAGCATGTGGTATTCACATCAGACAAATTTTAATTCGGATTTCTATGGGTAAATAATCTCTGTGCATTGCTTGTTGCCTAATTAAGCAAGCCTACTGCTCTTCTAAACCCCAGGACAATATAACAAAAAGTAATTAATGAAACCAAAAATATGCACCATGAAAACTGAAACAATCTTACAATTTGGGAAGGCATTTGTTCATTTTTACAAGCTTTTACTTGAGCTATCGTATTGGGTTATGCTGATAAGGGACAACTGCCAGCAGGTAAGAAGCAAGCATAATAGGTTAGTATATATATAAGTTTGCAGGGGGACACTTTTGTGAAATTAGGTTTTAAAGTATAGACGCAAGGGATAAAGTATATGGTTTGACAGATTGACTTTGCAACACTATATTATTCATTTAATATTATCAAAAATTATTTTAAAACTAATCAGTAGAAATGAAATGTGACAACAATCTTATCAGAATTGACTTGAAACTGAAGCAAATGTTAAGGCACATGTTCACTTTTCAGTTTGACAAGCTTTGTTGATTTGGCTTTTTCAATTTCCACCCTATTACACAGTACATTATCATTTTAATTTTTCATCTAGTTTGTTAATGATGGATAGCTTTTAACCTCAGTGCCTCCAATTAATTCAAAACTAAAGTGAAAAACATCAAACATTAAAAAGGCTCATCTTATTACCATAAAAGTATATCTATAAATACCACTGGATTGCGACAAGTGAAGAAAATCAAATGATATTTTGGATTATTTTTTATAACCTCCATTACATTTCTGTCCTTAAAATGGACCTACTCTATATTTAAAACCTAATGTTTAGCATAGTTTAGTGTACCAAAGCATTTAGTACAAAAAATGAATATAATTTTTTATTAAAAGCAGCGGAGAATGTAAAAATCACAATTTATGTTAGCCTCACAGGTCCTTGTTGAGACTTTATCAGAGGCTTATCATACCCACTTCTGCTACTAGAATATATTGATGGTGTCATCAGATGGCCGGGTACAGGAACAGAAAAGAAAACTCCTCAGTGAAAGGTTGCCTCTCCTTTGATATGGTAAATGCTTTATGGATGGGTTAGTGACTCAGTGATTAAAAAGGAACAAGATAGCCAGGTAACAGGAGTCAGAAAGGGTTTAGCAATGACTGCAGTTATTTATCTCTTGGTAGGTTCTTTTCTAGTTAATTTATACATTTCTTTTTTTGTTGCCCATATTAAATAAAATATAAGAATGACAATTTATTTTGGATTCAAGTTTTTCTCTTTTTGAGTTAGTTTATTTAAAAAAGTGTCACCTGATGTAAAACAAGCAGTCAGAGATTATAACTTTAATCAGCCTACTGTATGTGTGGTCAAACTCCACCAAATTAGCAAAAATAGTATGTTCTTATCCTATTTAGTTAGGAAACTGCTATGTTAAAATGTTATAGGGAAACTTGCACGCTACCATATATAGTTTAAAATGAAAATAGAACAGAACATCAGACTACAATGAATATAGTGAAATAGAAAATCAGAATAAACTCAAAAGAATATAATAAATGTGAACAGTTGCAACCACTTAGTAGTGTACTCAAAATCACTGCATAAACAAATGAAAAAAGAAGGGGGAGTGGTGCGCTTATTCAATATAATGTGCCATTAAAATACAACCTAAAAATAAAATAAACTAAAATATAGTGCAAAAAAAGTCCAAGTAAAACCAAATGGTAGGAATCAGTTTATATGGAGATAGATGTATCGTAGACCAGTAGCTTGATAGAAGGAAAACAAAACATCAGTCCAACATCGATTGTAAAATTTATAGATTAGCCGCTCACCTCCAACAACGATAAAAATGTCAAACAAGGCTCATCAGATAGCGAATGGGGTATCCTGCTGGTGGATCTACGGATCTACGGAGACTTTTGGGTCCCAAGCGAAGATGAAATGCTTCATGGAATCTTTACCAGCAGTATATACTAACTTATCTTTTGTTCACCCATTGGTTTGTTCAGTTTTCAAGTGCAAAGAAAAGCCCAGTGTAAGATATAAGTGACCTGAGTGGCAGCTTTCATACGGCTATCTACTCCCCATTTGACAGTGCTGATTGGCCCAGCACTTATTGAAGCAAACTTTTCATAAAGTAATAAGTTCAAAGCCAGCACTTCTCTGCTTCAACAGCTCAAAGAATCTACAACTGAATTTTCAACCCAGAGGATAAACATCCCTGCTACTGTCACATTTTGCAACAATTTTGTGTACAAACATGATTGACATTCAGTTTAGCTAAAACTTTTCAGTTATTCATGGTCATGTAAGGGTAACTTTGCTGTGTTTTTGTACATTGTTGTTCTTTTTATGCACGTTTTTCTATTTTAAGGTTTTCCTTAAATAATTAAGGTAGATACTTTTATACATTTCCAACTGTACTATTAAAAGAAACTCAATAATTTAGTTGGTAAGGGAATCATAAAATATAAAATAATAGGAAGGTATATATGTACAGTATATACATTTACATAAAGGGAGAAAGAGAGAAGAAAATAAGCATGTGCGTTAATGTGTATCTAATACAGTGTTTCTCAACTCCAGTCCTCCAGGCGCCCCAACAGGTCATGTTTTTTAGGCTTTCCATTATTTTGCACAGGTGATTTAATCAGTTTCACTGCCTTAGTAATTACCACAGCCGTTTCATCTGAGGGCAATCCTGAAAACATGACCTGTTGGGGCGCCTTGAGGACTGGAGTTGAGAAACACTGATCTAATAACTGAAAGTGAAAGAAAATCCAAACATAATTGGGAACATTGTACCAGTGACAAAGGTTTCATTTTGTAGAGACTTCCTCTCACTTCCTGTTGTGTACATATTACAGAATGTGAAAGGAAATGTTGTTACTGGGACACATGGCAGAAAAAAGACTGACAGGGCCTTTATTATTACTCCAAACCCTATCCAAATGGAAAAATGTTTTTGCTTTAGATATTAAAATGTTTTTTTTTCCAGACCGGCGCCTTACTGCTTCCGTCAGTGTACCCTGCAATATAGTTGCCCCATCCTGGGTTTTGGCATGCATATTTTTTAAAAGAAAAGAAAATGAGTTCACAAAACATAGAAAAACCTTTTTTTTCTACATTTTTGTTTGTTTAGCAAAAAAAAAAGAAAGCTATATCTGTCTCAAAAAAATTATAAAAATTTTGCTTGGGTACAGTGTTGCATGACTGTGTAATTGTCATTCAGAGTGGTACAGCCTTGTAAATTGGCCTGGGCAGGAAGGGGGTGAAAGTGCCCTGTATTGAAGTGGTTAAGACTACGGATTCCCTCACCTATGTTAAAGCCCAATTCCAGGCATTTTTTGTTTTGGATAGACGTGGAAAGAATAAATGCTTCTGTTTTGTTTTAAGTGTTGCCCTTGGCCCTATTACAGAGATTTCAGCAACAACAGACCTGAAAAAAGTAATAGAACGCAATATTAACCCGACAGAGGTTCTAACCCTTCCCCACTGTTGTGAAAAGGAAGTGTTTTGACTTAATACATTTCCTGTTATGAGAGGAAATGAAGAGAAATCTCTCTGGTGACGTAATAGACCACAGTAAAAAGCCAACAGGGGTATACCAATATAATGCTACAAAAATAAATAAATAGCTGGAGTTGGACTTTAAGTGAAAGGAGGCACACTTTAAATAACTAACCATAGGCTTTCCTATTTGTCTGGAGTTCTTTAAATAGGGAATCCAATTAAAAGACATAGAAAAATAGTGAAAAGCAGCTGAAGTACATTATATTGCCCAGAATGCTGAAAAATCCCAATTGTTATCAAAGGAACAGTGATAGAATGATACATCACACAGAAAGAGAGTAACACCATAAAATAAGGTGAGTTGAACTTTAGCAAGTCTGTTTCTGGAGTAGTGTTGCCAGTGGTAGACTAACAAATGTGACATTAGCTTATAATGTGAACCCAACAGTCCTGAGTCAAATATTCCATGGCAGTGTTGTTTCTTTTCCAGCATATGCTAGGTAGAAAATGAAATAAAGAGACATATGACATTTCAGAATAGGTTGTGCAGGGACTATAGACATTTCTACCACTGCTGTATATTATGGGAATTGAAGCATCTTGCAAGTCATGGCAAAATAAGCATAAACCTTACTACTAAACATATGTAACAGTGCAACAGGACTAGCTGAAGATAAAGTGTTTTATTTTTTTCTTTTTGTCATGCAACATGTCAGTCAGTCACTAGCTCTCAGCATTCCTGTGCATTACCCCTTCCTTATCATGGACAGCTAGGTATCCCTTTTTCTGCTATAGTGTACTTCCTTTCTTATCTGGCTCCATTGTAGTATGGTCAAGCTTTTCAACATGCACTATCATGTATATTAGCACATAGTTTTCATTATGACTACTTGAACTTTAACAAGTGTACAAAGCTATCTTTTCTCTGTGGTTAGTCTATATATCCTTGGCTTTTAGGATACTCATATGACATGGTATGTAGGTAACATGTTGCACTGTTTAATAACTTATATATGAAAACTGAATGACAGTAAGGTGTACATCAGTAATTTTCCCATTTTGGAACCAAGAAGTGAGTTTTTATTTCCCGTCTTCTGACAGTGAGCAAGGGATATCTTATACTGTTGTTGGTATGGTAGTTTATGTGTTTTTTTTTAAATAAGGTTTTTGTGTGTGAGGTTTTTTTTTTCTCACTCTTTGTGATATATTGTATGCAAAGTCATTAATAAAACTACTTTTTTTTGGATTGTAGTTGTTGCAACTCATTGCAAGGTGCTTAAGGTGTATATTCACCTAAATAAATATAATTAAGCAATATGCCTGGTATACCCTCCATGCATAATGTACATAAAGCTATCTAAAATATATCATATACATAATTTACATGAAACCAACCAGGGTGTTTACCGATGAGGGCATTGCCCACACAAAAGCCAAAAGGAGATCATCTGTTTCATGTGCATGTTTAGAGTGATCTTCCATCCTAGGGATAAAAGTAAGCTCAGCAAAATGATTTAATACACATGTGTTGTATGCTGAGCAAAGCTTTCATGAATTACTTCAATTCTGGGTACTTTTACCCCCTTCCTGCCCAGGCCAATTTTCGACTTTCAGCACTGTCGCACTATGAAAGACAATTGCGCTGTCATGCAACACTGTACCCATAAGAAATTTTTATCATTTTTCCCACACAAATAGAGCTTTCTTTTGGTTGTATTTAACATATTTATCGGTGTATAACACGCACAGGCATGTAACACGCACATTCATTTTAAGAGGGAAGTTTCTGGAAAAAACTTAAATTTCAAATAAGGAACTTTGAAGCAAATAAGGGTCAGAGCCCATTTGCAGCCTCACCATTGCCATCAATGCAGCCTGATCAATGCCCATCTGCAGCCTCACAAGTGCCATCAATGCAGCCTCACCATTGCCATCAATGCAGCAGCCTCACCATTGCCATCAATGCAGCAGCCTCACCATTGCCATCAATGCAGCAGCCTCACCATTGCATTAATGCAGCAGCCTCACCATGCCATCAATGCAGCAGCCTCACCATTGCCATCAATGCAGCAGCCTCACCATTGCCATCAATGAAGCAGCCTCACCATTACCATCCATGCAGCAGCCTCACCATTGCCTTCAATGCAGCAGCCTTACCATTGCCATCAGTGCAGCCTCATCGATGCCCATCTGCAGCCTACAGGGGACAGGGAGGGGGGTGGGACGAGCGTCGACAGATTACATACAGTGAGATTCTCCTATGATAGACAGAACAGTGGTCCAATGGTGGCCCAGGAGATGGGACTTTCTATTACAGAGGCCGCCAAGTAAACAGAAGATTCTCACTGTATGTAATCTGGCGGCGCTCGTCCCGCCCCCTTCCCTGACCCCTAAAATTGAAGTATTGGCAATTTGTACCCGATTTTCATGGTGAAAAAGTGAGTGTTATACGCCAATTAATACAGTAATGACCACTGTTTTTTTTAATTTTGCTAAATAAATGAAAGAAACCCGAAAAGTTTGGTAAAAAATGCGTTTTTCTTGGTTTCTGTTAAAAAAGTTAGCAAATTAATGATCGTTCTTCATAAATTTAGGTCAAAATGTATTCTGCTAAATTTCTTTGGTGAAAACAACCCAAATCAGTGTTTATTATTTAGTCTGTAGGAAAGTTGTAGAGTCCACAAACTATAGTATATACAGCATATCTGAAAATTGATCAATACCAGTGGCGTCATTAAGGGGTGGCTATTGAGGCTGGAGCCCCGAATCTGGGGCCCATAGCCCTGAGTCCAGGGTCGGCCCTACCGTGAGTGAATCGCAGGCTGCTGAACACAGCGCTTCCTGCACAGCCGCGGCACTCTCACTGAGTCTGTATGCCGTGCTTCAGTGACACAGCCAGAGCCTGGAGATCAGTGTGAGAGTCAGTCTCCTCCCTTGCTCTGCCCATATCATAGAATCGGGAGGAACTTTCTCACACAAATCTCTCCTGAGCTGGTAAGTGCAGACCATATGGAGGGGGAGGGGGGAAACTCTGTATACCCAGCCTATCTTCTGTATACCCAGCCCCTCTGTATATACCCAGACTATCTTCTGTATACCCAACCTCTCTGTATATACCCGACCTATCTTCCATATACCTAACCTCTCTGTATATACCTAGCCCCTCTGTATATACCCAGCCTCTCTGTATATACCCAGCCTATCTTCTGCATATACCCAACCCCTCTGTATATACCCAGCCCCTTTGTATATACCCAGCCTATCTTCTGTATACCCAGCCTCTCTGTATATACCAGCCTCTCTGTGTTTACCCAGCCTCTCTGTGTTTACCCAGCCTCTCTGTATACCCAGCTTCTCTGTACACCCAGCTTCTCTGTATACCCAGCCTCTCTGTATATACCCAGCCACTCTGTATATACCCAGCCTCTCTGTATATACCCAGCCTATCTTCTGTATACCCAGCCTCTCTGTATATACCAGCCTCTGTGTTTGCCCAGCCCCTCTGTATACCCAGCTTCTCTGTATACCCAGCTTCTCTGTATACCCAACCTCTCTGTATACCCAGCCTTTCTGTATATACAGCCTTTCTGTATATACCAGCCTCTCTGTATACCCAGCCTCTCTGTATATACCCAGCCTCTCTGTATATACCGGCCTCTTTGTATATACCCAGCCTCTCTGTGTATACCCAACCTCTCTGTGTATACCCAGCCTCTTTGTATATACCCAGCCTATCTTCTGTATACTCAGCCTCTCTGTATATACCAGCATATCTGTATATACCCAGCCTCTCTGTATATACTAGCCTCTCTGTATATACCGGCCTCTCTGTATACCCAGCCTCTCTGTATATACCCTACCTATCTTCTATATACCCAGCCTCTCTGTATATACCAGCATATCTGTATATACCAAGCCTCTCTGTATATACCCAGCCTCTCTGCATATACTAGCATCACTGTATATACACAGCCTCTCTGTATATACCAGCCTCTCTGTATACCCAACCTCTCTGTATTTACCCAGCCTTTCTGTATATACCCAGCCTCTCTGTACACCCAGCCTCTCTGTATACTCAGCTTTTCTGTATACCTAGCCTCTCTGTATATACCAGCCTCTCTGTATACCCAGCCTGCCTGTATATACCAGCATCTCTGTATATACCAGCCTCTCTGTATATACCCAGCCTCTCTCTGTATACCCAGCCTCTCTTTGTATACCAGCATATCTGTATATACCCAGCCTCTCTGTATATACCCAGCCTCTCTGTATATACCAGCATCTCTGTATATACCCAGCCTCTCTGTATATACTGGCCTCTCTGTATACCCAGCCTTTCTGTATATACCAGCCTCTCTGTATATACCCAGCCTATCTTCTGTATACCCAGCCTCTATGTACATACCAGCCTCTCTGTATATACACAGCCTCTCTGTATATACACAACCTATCTTCTGTATGCCCAGACTCTCTGTATATATCCAGCCTATCTTCTGTATACCCAGCCTCTCTGTATATACCCCCAGCCTCTCTGTATATGCCCAGCCTATCTTCTGTATACCCAGCCTCTTTGTATACCTAGCCTCTCTGTATATACCCAGCCTCTCTGTATACACAATCCACATCTGGTGGCAGATGACGTGACAAGCTCTCTGGTGACCCTGATGTAATGAGGGGGGCTTTGGGGACCCTTATGTGATAATATATATATATATATATATATATATATATATATATATATATATATACACACACACACACACGTATATTATATACATGTGTATGCCCGCCCAAGCGTATGACTCTCTTTACTTCGCTGCTATGGGCTCCAGCCTCAGATCTTTTGTAGACCTAGAAACGCCCCTGATCAATACTGATGTATTGACACCTCATTTCTTGAGGCCCAAAAATGCCTGGACAGTACAAATATCCCCAAATGACTTTTTGGAAAGTAGACAGTCCAAGGTATTTAGTAAGAGGATGGTGAGTTTTTTGCAGTTGTAATTTTTTGTCACAATTTTCTGGAAAATTAAGAAAATTCACAATTTTGTTTTACATACTTTCACCAGTGCAGTACAGCATTATAATATAAATGATTATTTTATTACATTTTTTTTCCTTTTTTACAATTTTGTTTTCTAACACACTGAGACCAGAGCAATACAGTGTTACCATAGTAACACTCTACTACTCTGGGGAAGTGATGAGGATGTTTTCTTTTTACACTTTATGATTGCTGATACCAATAAATTCCATTAGTATAAGCACCCATTTTCAGTGGTTCATTCAGTGTCTTTTGTTGTAATTAGCTGTGATTGGCCAAAGCTAATCATATGGTACAGATGGGCTGTGATTGGCCCTGCCTGTATGATGTGATTACTGTGACCAATCACAGCTAGCAACACAATTGTATACAATGGATAGCATGAAAGGAAGCCTTCTATTATTTACAATTGTCATGTAATATGCTGTGATTGGTTACAGTGATTACATGGTACTGGCAGTGGGCCGGTACAGTGATCAGTCATGGGCAGTGTCTGGTGGACACAGTCGGTGACAGATCGTGCTGATTCCCAGAGCAACAGTGCTCCCGCCCAGGCCATCATTGTACTATTGGCCAGGCGGGAATGTGTTAGAGCTCAAATCTGGGCAAAACATGAACCCATTCCCATCTCTCCCTTACATCCCCCTCTGTCTGCTTATTAGCATGAAACAAACCTATTATTAATGCCATTTTTATTTATCCGATGCTATTGTCATGTGTCGCTCCAGTCCTGGGTCTTCTCTACTCTTCTATTTACATAAGACTGGGTCCTTATAACTGCCTATATGAGGTGGACATTTTACATTGGATTTCCATCAGTGTAGTCCTCTCGGGATCCAGAAGAGGAGTGATATCAGCACAAGAAGACTGCTGGGGATCAGCTGGCATGGGCACGTTAGGGGTCCTCTAACCTGTAAACAGTTGGTGAGGGACTACAGGTATACCTTGCTTCACAAGGTAAGACAAAAATATTCAGGATGTGTTAGAGGTGGTGGTGAAGGAGAGGTTGGAAGAGGGTCATTTTTTTCCCAGAGGTGGACTTTGCAAGCTTTCCACTGATTCACGTACAAAGTAATGTAGGTGTCTCGGTGCAATGACATTGCAGTCTTTGTCCCCCAACATGCCTCCCTCTGAAACAGTCAAAGTTAGCAAAGATGCACACTGTCACATTCATGTGCAAATTATTGTTTAACCTATGGCAGTCTGCATGTATTTTCATTTCCAGTGTTGTGGGTAGCTATTTTATTGGTTTGTTACAATATGTGCTTTGCAGTCAGTGTAGGCAGTGTTTTATTTGATAGAATTCCCTTATGTCAGATAAGGAAGCATTTAACAAAATGGTCAAATAGATAAAAGCTAATAACTAATGAGGGACTTTGTTGTGGAGGATTGGTAATTTAAGTATAGGAACTGGTTCCCTTTAAACAGTGTTATTAAGATTAGATTTTTCCAAGTAAAGGGCTTCTTTAAAGTTTTTAGCTCTGCGATTCTTTTATTTCTTGTTTTATTATAAAAGAATATAAAATAAATGAAAGGTGCTTATTCTAGTGAAATATCTGTTTTATTTGCTCATGGTCAAATGGTAATATGTTTGAAACAGGAAAACATTAGATGTGCAACATTTGTTGAGGGACAGGCTCCTGCAGGAGGTATAAAATATCAATGATTTAACTGAGCAAGTTCAGAAAGGGGGTTTGTAAGCATATCCCTAAACACATATTTGCCCAAGGCAGCCATCTTGCAACTTTTGCTAGATTGCAAAGCAGTGTTATAGCTATTACATTAAAAACAAATTCCATAATGTAAATATCCATTAACTGTCTAGTAAAAAGGTCCTTAAACTGTTGTTCTATGTTATTATCCACAGTATGTTTTTTTTTTCTCAGCACTGAGATAGAAGCACAGTTCAACACTGGCGGCAGAGATCTCCAACACGCTGAAAATATTCTTATGGCATGTTAAAATACAGCCTTTTCCAAAATTCCATAATTGAAAGTTGAATCAACAAAATACACATTATATACAAATTAACCAAAATTTAAATTGGGGACTTGCCTGATTAGTCAACTGATTATCTCAAAACTAATCCCTGGGACACAGGAAGTCGCTCTATACCTATTTGTAGTAAAACATGTACAGTATTTTAGTACTTACTCATTCTAGAGAAACTGCTGCAGTGAGACCCATCTAGCCCTTTATGAGTTTTCTAATAATTGGGAAGAAAAATACTTGAGCAGAGGTTATTACTGGCCAGCACAGAGTGCACAGCAAAGATTACATAACCAGTGCCAAGGCATTGAGCACCTGACTGGCTGCTGTACGCAGTGTGAAGGGCATGTTTTTTTTTTTTCTTTTTGTATCTGTTTACATTATTTGTGTACTTTCATAATTATTAATAGTTTAATAAGGTTGTTCATACCACAAAGAATTCAGTTTAGCATACTGGATTTTTTTTTTTTTTTTAAATTGTATTTACAGGCTTAGTGGTTGCATAAGTCATCTCCTCAGACCACCAACATTTGTGCTAAGCAGCTGTGAACACATTCCATGCAGTTGATTAGCTTTTTAAAGACAGAACAAAGAGCTATAGAATTGGAGATGGTGAACCAAATAAACAGCTGTTTTGGGAGCTGAGCTTGTGGCTTTTTCCAGGCCTGTGATCTCTGCTTACTGCAAGGATTGCTTGTTACCTGAATATGATTGAGGGGCTCATCAATGTGAAAATACAAGGGAATAATTAATCTATCCTGATGTCCTCCAGTGACCTCATTTACTAATAAGCATTGAAGACTGATTCCAATGTGGTACTCACTTCTGATCTAAACACAGCCTACTTCAGCAATAAATGTTAAAAATAGCTAATTGAAGCACAAGGGAGTGGGTTCCAGGGGGGCCAGTAAGGACTTGTAGTGCCAGGTGTTACACATTGGCAGGATTATCATACAAAGCTGTCAAACTCTGATTAACCAGTTCACAATTCTCAGTTTTCTTTGCATAAGAGGGTGGGGGGACACTGGTAAAGTGTAAAAACAAAAAAAGTATTACAAAGAAGGTGGTGTTTCTGTACTCTGTGGTCACATGTTCTGCATTGTAGTATTGTATCATATGCATTCAACTTGGGTGGCCTTCCAGAGAGATCTGTCAGATAGGATTTAAGTGTGACACTCTGGGGTTGAATTACTAAAACAGAAAATTCACTTTGCAAACGAATTTCCACTTTGCAATGGAATTTTCACTTTGCTTAGTGAATGTGGTGAAAATTCACTTTTCAGATAATACCCATCACATGTAAGGAAAATATTCACTAAGCTACAGGAAAATGTCCTTGCAAAGTGAAAACTCTCTTGTGAGGTGAACAACCTCATTGTCGTTATGGACCAAACATATTGTTGAGCGCTTAATATTGCAGCATTATTTCAACCAGATTAGCATAGCTATATACATATGCACACAGACATGTTCCCACTTGAATTTCATGCTCTCCGATATATTGTCTCTCCCAAAGCAAATCTGCAGAGCACAGTCACAGAGCTCTGGGTTTTACTCTTGCTATACCCATAACTCTTGAGACAAAATTTTTTGCATGAAACTATAAATTTACCAAAGCAGTTTAATTCTTATAAGCTAACATATGCAAGGAGCATAGTAAATTTACTCTCGTAAAAAGGTCATTCTTTTTTTCAGAATGATGGATTTGTTGGTCTGAATCACAGTACACTCAAAATAAAATAGAGATCACTATGTAAGGGCACTATGCAATAGAAGGTTGTAAGCGTTGAAACAAGCAATTAATCTTTCTATATCTCTTGTGCTTTACTGTGCTCTATACTGATTAAATCTTATCACCCATTCAAATTATGTGCATAGATATTCATGAATTACTTTGACTAATGTCCTTAGGTGCTACAGCTGACCGGCATCTAGTTTGTTTTATGTTCTACTTATAAAGCCAGGATCACTGATAACCACAACCCAGCAGTTCATAAAGCAATCAGGATATACATTAACAGATTCTGCATTCATGGGCAGTTTTCATTGTTACATCTCTAGTACCATATAAATGATGGAGGAGCCAGGGTACTGAAACACATAAAATAATATTTCCAAATTGGACTTTTATTTCAAAAATCTAATAGACCATATGCTGGACTGAAACATAGAATGATCTCAGCGATTATATTGTTAAGTTGCAGATATTTTGTGACCCAATAGCTGCTTACAATAAGAGGGTTCATGTAAGGTTTCAGTGTTTAGTCAATAGGAGGTAATTGGAAAAACTGTTGCCTGCCTTAAATTCACTTATTCTATAAAAAGCAGAAAGCATAGTTTTTTGTCCACAAGGTCAGACTAAAAATCCATATGTGCTTTCCTTAAACATGTATTCAGTACTGCTTAAAACACATATATAGTTTAGCTAAAAACTTACAAATTAGCCAGTCTAATTTAGACTGTTTTAAAAAATATTGTTCCCGCTTTTCCAGAAATAATGTAAACTGATTTCTCATGTTAAATGAGATGTTAGTGCAGTAGGACAGGCTACAACAATGTTTTAATCACTGTTACTCTTTAACGCAAAACATTACCTGAAAAAAAAAACAAAAAACATTTTGCTAGCATGCATCATTTTTTGACAGAATGAATTTCTCTTCTGCCAACAAAATCTTCTTTCTCTTTTAGCTGACATTTTCTACTGCATGTGAATAGGTGTACACTGACCAATCTGTATATTTATTTTAAGTAAAAACATTTTTTATACTTACCTGCTCTGTGCAGGATTGCACAGAGTGGCCCCAATCTTCCTCTTCTGGGGTCCCCTGCTGCATGCTCCTGGCACCCACTTATCTTGGTTTGCTACTATAGAAAGCAGCTTCCTATAGTGGCACACCCGCAGGCTTGATCCTGAGCTGTGCCCCACCCCCAATATTCGAATCACAGGATTTGACTGGCAATTATAGCCTGGCAGCAGGGAGAGCCACTGCAAACAGACACAGTGCTAGATCAAGTGAGGACTAAGTAAGTATGGGGGGGGGGGGGGATAAGGGGATGGTACAGGTACTGGAAATTTTTTTATCTTAATGCAGGCAATGCATTAGGGTAAAAAAAAGTTTAAGCTTTAGAACTACTTTAACTTTATCCCAAACACTTAAGCCAAGCCCCTCCTGCTCTGAGTAGGTAAGTAAAAACATTTTTTTTTATTTTAGGAAAAACTTTACAACTGTGTTAATAAATGTACCCATACTAATAAGAGAAGTGTAAATTTAAGCATAGAGGTCTGCATGGATGTGCAACCACAATCTGGGTGCAATGCACAGGTTCCTGCAAACTCTTCCATCAACATCAGGTTTGTATAGAGGTATGGACCTTCTGTTATAGGGCTGAAAGAAGTAAACATTTGACTGTTTGTGTGATGTAATTGTAATTGTGTTTTGTCACCTTATTGTACTCCATTGAGATCTACGAGTCCATCTGCTGTGGTGGCAGATAGGACAAGTAGTCTTTCCATTTGCAGATTCCTTTAAATAGATTATGCAACTCGGTGGGAAGAGCCATGCACATTCCTGCTAAAGTCAAAAGAAGCACCCCTCAATTCAGGTAAGTGGGGGGAGGAGGAGGGTTGGTTTGAGGTTATGGGGCTAGGGAATGTATCCATATTTCATGTTATATTCCAAAGGGAAATATGCTTTAAGACCTTTTGTTACTTTTGAATAGACTGCCAATGCACCTAAAGTAAGGCGTGGTGACAGGAAAGAAAATGGCTTAAATCCCCCATCAACACAGCACTATTGTGTTCTGCCGCTGGGGAGCCTTCCCTAAACACAATGATTACTACTAGTGGCTATAGCCACTGGCAGTAATCACATGCAAAAAACTGACAGGCTTGTTGTACTGAAGTCGGTTGATAGATCAACTTCAGTACAACCAGCCTGCCCATAGATGGATCAAATCTCAGCTGCTCTATGCTGAACCAGACAAGATTTGATCCTTCTATGGCTTGTTTTTGTGTATTATTTTTGGCAACACAGCTTTTTGCTGTACTGTATATGTGCTTTCAAATGCTTTTCTTTTGGAACTGCATCATAGCACAATGAACACATACCATTTGTAAATGAACATGGCAGTAACACACAGTACACTTATGACTTACCATTACTGCATAGTATATCTGTGAATGAACCCTAAAGGTTAACTCAATCCAACCATAATCTTTTAACTTAATATATAACACTAACATTAACTCCCTAAAATCTAGATTTACTTTATCTTGTGGAAACCTATTGTCACAGGATGCAAGCATCACTTGTGCCCAAAAACAGAAATCAACTGCTCCTTCAAACGTCACATTAAGATGGTACCCAAAATAAGCATGCTGTTGAAACATAGAAAAGTGACAGCAGGAAAAATACCAAGTAGGTCTTTGAGTCTGCCCCTTTTTTATACATGTTTTTACAATTTTTTTGTTAACTCTTTTGTCTGAGTTCAGATCTATGTTTGTCCCAAGCATGGTTGAAGCCACTTACTGTTGACTGGCTCATAACCTCTGCTGAATGTTTATTCCAAGCATCAGCTACCCTTTCAGTAAAATAATACTTTCTAAAATTAGTTTTGAACTTTCCTCCAGTTAGTTTGTGGTCATGCCCCTGTGTTCTTGATTATGGTTTCATATTGAAAAAACTGCCCTCCTGAACCGTATTCACCCCCTTTATATATTTAAAGGTTTCAGTTATGTCTCCCCTTTGCCTTCTTTCTTCCACACTGTACAAATGAAGTTCCTGAAGTCTCTCTTGATATGTTTTACCCCCCAGACCTTTCACCATTTTTTTACCCATCTCTGGATTTGTTCTATCTTATCAATATCTTTTTGTAAGTGAGGTCTCCAGAACTGGACACACTATTCTAATTGAGGGTTCCCTAACGATCTATAGAACAGTATTTCTCAACTTCAGTCCTCAAGGCCCCCTGACAGGTCATGTTTTCAGGATTTCCCTCAGATGAAACAGCTGTGGTAATTAACTAAGGCAGTGAAACTGATCAAAACACCACTGCAAAATAATGGAAAGCCAGAAAACATGACCTGTTGGTGCGCCTTGAATACTGGAGTTGAGAAACACTGATATAGAGGAATCAGGACCTCTTTCCTCCTGCTGGTGATCCCTGTAATGATGCATCCTAGAATTATATTTGCTTTCCCCACTGCCTGGTCACACTGTTTGCTCATTGTGCAATCATCTGAAATAAGTACCCCCATATCCTGTTCCTGTAGTGCTGGCCAATGCGGTACCCCCAATGTTGTACTCTCTCAAGGGATTCTTCTTCCTTAGGTGTATTATTTTACATTTAGAAGCATTGAACTGCTTTGACCAATCTTCCAGCAATGCCAAATCATGTTGCATGTTACAGATACCTGAAAAGCAGAGACTTTAAAACATACCTGTACTTTTGTATACAAAACCTGGTATAAGTTTTCTGTCTGCCCTTATACTATAAATCAGACCACAGTTGCAGTGTAGTCCCCCATTACACTGATTGAATTTTCCTCCTGTGCTCAAGTGTGCAGGATCAACTAAGTTCCCATAGAGCCCAAATTGTAATGTAAACATTTAACTAGACTACATATTCAAACTTCTCCAGTGTGTTGGGTGTCCCTGTAATTGCAAGATATTAAATATGTATGAATGTACACAACCAGGGCTATTCATTAAAGTGAAGAGTAAGTATAAAGGGCAGCGGCCCACACCAAACAAACAGCAATAAGCATTCATTATTTTGATTGTTCTGCATTGATAAAAAATGAGACAAGATCGGCTGATTTAACACTGCACTTTATACAACACTGCTATTTATCCTCTCCTATTAGTTTATTTCAGAAGAGTGTGTCATTATACATATCAGTTCAGAAAATGTCTTGAAATAATCAAAAGAGAGTTTCAACAAGAAAAAAAAACTTCAACAATAGTGATAGGTAATGAATAGAATGGAATTGCTTAGAATGAAAATATCCAGGCAGATATTGCTATTAGGGTTTTGTGTCACAGTAAACAAAAATAATAGCTATTGGAATGTTTTGACATCAAAAATAAAATATCTGAAGTTCTTGCATGGATTTACTGGTAAACAATAAAGGCTGAATTTACAGGAAGGTAGGGAGATCTTAGAGGGCATTTGTGAAAACTGTTTATCTTCTAAACTGGATTTATTTCATTTCCTCCAGACATGCTATACAAAGCAGCACACAGAACATTTTTAAAGTGATATTAAACCCTCTGTTTTTAAGCACTTTCAGCAGCTGATTTAATTACTTACTGAGTGTGCAACTTCTTTATTGTTTAATCCTTGCCTATGTTCCAGTTTAAGCTGTTGCCATGACTGCTACTTTGGGGTTCCTGTTTCAGGATGGCACCTTTCTCTTGCAGCATCCTATTGAGCCACTCCTGCATGTACAGCCTAGAGTTGTATCTCCCTACACTGTGTGCATCAATAGATATACACATAGCCCAGGTTGTCAAGAAACTTCCCTGCCCCCCCCCCTTCTCCAAACTAACAGACTGAGTGGAGACTGCACTGTCCACTGTTAACTCTTTCCTGTATAATGTAAGTTTCAAGGAAGCAGCACTTTGAGTGCAGGAGTCGGCAGTAATGAAAGTTGTAAACTGCAAGTGCTGGGGTAAGAATTTTAACAAATAGTTCACTGGGGAATGTTTATTCTATTGTGCCCAATGTGTTAAACTAAAAATTGCTAAGGGTTTAACATCACTTTAAGGGTCTATGTACACAAACTATTATAGGCATATTTTATGCCTAGCTTAAAACTCCCTGCACTTTCTCACACTCAGGAAATTCTTTTGTACATGCCAATGTTTCTTTGCATGCGTGTTCAAAGTATTGAATGAATGCAGAAGCTTATTGTGTAGGAAATAATTCAAATGCGCAAGTACACGTATTTGTGGATGCAAAGAGGAATTGGTGGAGTGTCGACTGAGGACCAGAGAAGAGGAGGATTGGGGCTGCTCTGTGCAAAACCACACTCAGCGGATAATTATGATATGAGCATTTACAATCACTTTAAGCAACTGGTATAGGAATTAGGAAAGGAAAAAGGTGAAAAGAGAGCCTCACCTGCTGTAATTAGTAGGGACCATGCAGCTTATAGATAAGGGAACTTTATTACACAAAAATATCAAATGGTAATACAAAAAACACTGGATAAAAATCCCATCACCAACATCTCACCGACATCTCAGTAAAAAACTTATTGAAATAGACAATGTTGTCTGATCAAGATGCAGCTGTGTCATAAAAATCCACACACATACATATGTCAACATAACACCCCTGGGGTAATAAAACACCTGACACCATGGTGAAGTGAAATCACTGTTGAAACACCATTAGTAAAGAATATTCCCACAGTGTACGGGATGCTTGAGCACAAATGGGGACTATGCGAGTGCAGCAAGGGGGGGAAAAGCAAGTTTTCCTATGACCACCATGGATAGCAACTCCAGGCACTAACGTGCCGTATGTAGCGCAAGTATGTATCCCAAGTCCAAAGTTTTCCACAGGAGGGTGAAGCTGGGAAGTAGTGATGCAGTAAGGTCTTATATAATTAAAACTGCAACAGTGGTTAGGATATCAGTCCAGCGTATAGCATGGGATATTGTTCTAAGTTTGACCAGTGTTCACTGCAGTACAAAAAGACACAGCATAGGAGTATAGTGCATGGACCAACAGGTCCACTCACCCAGCCTGGAAGCAGTGTGGACTTGCGTGGATAGTGGCTGTAGCTTTCCCGCCTGCACATCCATTGGATTTGGATCAAGGATGTGGCCGTATTGCCAGTCAGGCACTAGGTCAGCGGCGGTTGCAGTTTGATGTGATCTGGTCCCGTAGCGGTTTCAGTATCCCTTATTTAAAATGAATGCTGGGGTACTCTCAGATTCACGTGAGCATGTGCAGGCTAGCAAGCCGACATCGATGGTGACGTCAGTGCTTCAATCACGTGGTGTTGTGACAACCGACTAGTTTCGCCCAATCAGCTTGAGCTTTTTCTGGGATGGGGGGGCTAGTGGTGAGCTTTTATTTATACTCTCCAAAAAGCATGGAAGGAAGTGCAATTATTTGATTTCGCCACTAGAGGCCACCTTAACCATCAACACCACATACAATTCATCTGCTGCTGGCTCTCATCAATCAAGTTTAACCCCATATTGGGGAAGCCTAGAGTAAAAATGAAAAGGGGGCAAATAGGTAGTAGGAGAGAAGCAGGGAAGCATTTTTCTTAAATGGCAAGCGAAGACATTAAATTGAATCCTTATTAGGGAGGGAGAGGAGTTGGGGAGGCCATATGGCAGAGAGAGGAACAAGAAAATGAGGAAATTAAATAAAGGTAAAAAAAATAAAAACATTTAAATAAAATAAAAATGAAAATCAAGTAGAAACAAAAGAGAAAACAAAAATAAGGCAAATAGGTAATGTGCCTGCTAGAGGGAGAGTATTCATAATTATATGCATCTATTAGATTGAGTTTTCAGATTTTCAGCCAACTATGGCGTCTTAGCGATCAAGAAATGCCCCAAAGGTGCATGCTGTGTTTAAGCCAGCGGGAGCGAGTGTATTGAGGCGATAGATCCACATCTTCTCCTTCTGGAGGAGAATAGTGTTGTAGTCACCCCTCCGTGGTGACATGTTGAGGGTATATATACCCTTCACCTTCATTCCCTCTGATTTACCACCATGGAAATCAAAGAAATGTGCAGCCACTGGAGACAGGTCTTTTTTCTTCTCCGTTTTCTCCTCCTTGTTAGCACCATGGATGCTTCTGATGTGCTCACTGATACGTACCCTAAGCTGGCGCTTAGTTTTACCTATGTAATATCTATGACAAGGGCACTCCAACATATATACTTGACTTGAAGTGGCACAGTTAATTAAATTTTTAATCTGGTACTCTACAGTGTGGTCAGCGTCAGTGAACACAGCAGTCCTATAGACATGTCTACACATTTGGCAGTGGCCACATGCATACATTCCCTTAAGGGGTGGTAAATCTGTTAGCCAGTTACCAGTTTTTTTTTTGCTTGTACTCTGAGTGAAGAAAAAATCCAACTAGATGAAATACAGTCAGAGATTGATGAGAGCAGTAAAGTCCTGGAACCCCTCACAGGGGAACCTGAGTTTGAAAAATGTAATGATCTCCTTAAAAGGGAGGTAGACAAAGTTCAAAAACATCTCAGAAGTACCAAACAACAGAAGTTCAGACAAAATTTTGATGATTGGGAAAAGGGAGATGTTTTTCATCCAATAGTACTTAGAGGACGGAGCAGATCTAAAATAATATGAATAGATCTAATACCCAATCAAGGACCACAGACGATATTCCTCCAATAGTGTTAATGAAGACGGACTCAAATCTGTCATTTTTTTAGAAGCAGAAACCAAGGCTGCAGAACAGATTGATTTGAGAAGTCACCACTGGAAGGGGGAGCAGGGAATGGGAAGGGGAAGAGGACGAGGATGAGGAAAAGAAAGAGGAGGCGTAAATACCAGGGGTGTAATACCCAGGAATCAAAAACAAATAAGGACCTGCTGTGGGAAACATTAAACACAGACGAGCCCATATTAGCTACCCAACATCTAGACAAGGATTTGAAAGTTATCAACATGTCTAGCTTTCCACTCAGTGATAGGCATGTTACCCTCTTGAGCAGAGGTCTGTCTTTTTCTCCAGCTGAGTCAATGGATGAATTTACTGTTTTCAAAGACATCAATTTATTTTTACGGAAGGTTCTCTTCCGACTCTGGCACACCCCCATAACACTAACAGTGGGCAGAGTGAAGGAGTGAAATTGGTGTCTTTGTCCCCTGAGGATAGGGAAGAAAAAGTAGCCTTGGATAATTTGATAGCACTACTTGGTGAGCAACTAGACCCTAAGGAAGAGGAAGAGCCCTCCAAATTCAGAAGACCAAATAATTTGTATCAAATCCACTAAGATCCCCCCCTACATAAATATTGCTGGATCCAAATCTTCCTTGACCTTGTGCAGATGTGCAGGCGGGAAAGCTACAGCCAGTATCCACGCAAGTCCACACTGCTTTCAGGCTGGGTGAGCGGACCTGTTGGTCCATGCACTATACTCCTATGCTGTGTCTTTTTGTACTGCAGTGAACACTGGTCACACTGAGAACAATATCCCATGATATATGCTGGACTGACATCCTAACCACTCTTATGCCCCGTACACACGGTCGGATTTTCCGACGGAAAATGTGTGATAGGACCTTGTTGTCCGAAATTCCGACCATGTGTAGGCTCCATTACACATTTTCCATCGGATTTTCCGACACACAAAGTTTGAGAGCAGGCTATAAAATTTTACGACAACAAAATCCATTATCGGAATTTCCGATCGTGTGTACACAAATCCGATGCACAAAGTGTCACGCATGCTCAGAATAAATAAAGAGATAAAAGCTATTGGCTACTGCACCATTTATAGTTCCGACGTAGGTGTTTTACGTCACTGCGTGCAGAATGATCGGATTTTCCGACAACTTTGTGTGACCGTGTGTATGCAAGACAAGTTTGAGCCAACATCCGTCAGAAAAAATCCTAGGATTTTGTTGTCAGAATATCCGATCAATGTCCGACCGTGTGTACGGGGCATTACAGTGTTACATATATATATATATATATATATATATATATATGACCTTACTGCATCACTACTTCCCAGCTTCACCCTCCTGTGGAAAACTTTGGACTTGGGATACATACTTGCACTACATACGGCACGTTAGTGCCTGGAGTTGCTATCCATGGTGGTCATAGGAAAAAACTTGCTTTCCCCCCCTTGCTGCACTTGCAGAGCCCCCATTTTTGCTCAACCATCCCGTACACTGTGGGAATATTAATTATCTATGGTATTTCAACAGAGATTTCACTTCACCATAGTGTCAGGTGTTTTATTACCCCAGGGGTGTTATGTTGACATATGTATGTGTGTGGATTTTTATGACGCAGCTGCATCTTTATCAGACAACATTGTCTATTTCAATAAGTTTTTTACTGAGGTGTTGGTGATGGGATTTTTATCCGGTGTTTTTAATTTTGTGTAATAAAGTTCCCTTATCTATAAGCTGCATGGTCCCTAGTAATTACTGCAGGTGAGGCTTTCTTTTCACCTTTTTCCTTGTGTATGCTTGGCTGATAACCAGGATCACACCTTATTGAAGTGAGTCAGCTATTTGAGGGTTGCTGTGTTTGCTCTCATACAGAGCCTTCCCAGCCCATACACCCCAATGACCTACTGGCTATCCCCTGGTTTTCTTTCCGAATTGGGAAAGTAACCCTATAGTAACTGGTCTCTTGATCTGATATTTGGACCAGCACAGTTTATCCCCATAGAACATCAGATCAAGAAACCATTGGGGGGGCATAAACAATGCTATGGTGATCAGAGGGAGATCTAGTTAGTATAGCAATTTAGTGGGGTGGTATGGACCTATTTAGGTTGGTGAGCAAAGTTTCCTTACAAAGTTAAAATAAATTATTACTACACAGCAGTAGTGAATATACATTTTAGTGTTCATTTGCATGAATACCAGGTACTATGCATCCTATATTCATGTTCAAATCTGAATTCCAGGGAAACAGCAAAATATACTATTGTAATACATATATGGAAGCAGCCTTACCATCCAATGGATTTGTTTTCTGTCTATCTAGTCATGAGCTTTACAAAGCCCTGCCAGATAGGATAGCGAGGTTGGCAACTTAACTATTTACTACAGCTAGGTCATCTCCCTGTCCCTTGGCAGAGAGAAGCTGCAGACAGATAACATCTTTTTCTGCTTTCTTTCTTTGAGACCTGGTTAGCCCTAAGTGTTGCCACCCTTTTCCAGTATGAGTGCTGCTGTACAGGGGATTGATGTTTTTATTCCTACCATAAATTCAGCTTTAAATTTTCTAGCCAAACAGATCACCTGGGAATTGGATCATCTTAGGGGAAGTCATTATGAATAATAAAAGCTGAGATATGCTGCCTCCTGTGTACATGTCAGAACAAGAGAGATGCTTTGCTGGGTACCTATATATTAAAGCCAATCTGAAGTTTCATAAACTTAAGTAATCCAGAATTATCAGCACATAGCTGTCACATAGCTTCTGATGTCTGAAATGCCCAGGTGTTTTTATATGAACTAATTTCCTGAGTTGATGGTTTATGTGGTCTGACCCAACTTCTTTCCCATCTTCTCAAGCCTCATTATTGGCCCTGTAATGGACAGCCTATTACTGTAATGGACAGCCTCTCTGGCCAATGTTAAACTTTAGGAAGTGTGAAATTTGGGGGCTAGGCTTTCAATCCATTATCTCAGTGATGAGGTGTATATTAGGGCAGCCAGCACTGAATTTAGTATAACTAACACATTTTAGGGTTTTTTTTTGTCATACTGCTCAAAAATTGTACTGGCCTCTGGTATAAGAGTAGGTTTAGTGCACATCAGGAACACATGCCAATCATTCCATTTTGCTTTGTGTACAGAGATTTAAGGTTTACATTGGGTTTACACTAATGATTTTCAGGGGCCATATCGGACTTATGAAGCACATATAAGCAATAGATCACATCTTTACCATTATTTCTACAAAACATATAGGTACAAAGACAAACACTTTACATTTTACAGATGATCCTTGTATAAAATATATTGGTGCCTGATAAGTTGTAGAAATGGCATGTAATGGAAAATCTACTGGTTTGCCCTGAGAGATAAATCTATTAATATGAGTCTATCTTTAATGTACTGTATTTTCCACTGAGGGAAATAGAGCACTGTTTTTATTTCAATGACAAGACATCATTCTGTAAGGTCAGCAGAGAATCTGTATGATAAGCCACTGGAATGTCTTTTCCATTGACAATCAATTTCCTAATCCTAGCTTGTTTTGATTGTTGTGCACTTCCCTGAATTTCAGGCTTTTCCCGGGGGTACTTCCATTCAATCATCTTTTCTTTAAGTGTTTCACATCTGGAGAGGGGAGTGTATGATAAAATGATGACTGACTTACAAAAAGTATTTTTGCAATAAATATTAGTAATTATATGCTTATACTGGTACGCACAGGCCAGTAAGCGCTTAAATGGGGACTATTTCTCAGTGTTTTCACCTATGAATTACACAACTTTCAAACAAAATTCACAAATTTAATGCATAAATGTTTATTAGAAAATGAGTGAATCTTGGGTGAAAGTTGTGCGAATCTTCAGCAAAAACATTAACAAAAGATTCAGATATGTTGTACTTCAGTTGAATTACTCCATTGAAAATTATGAGCTGTGGAGTCTCAACAGGAATCCTATTTGGGCTGATAACATTTCATGAAGACTTATTTTAATTTGGAAGGCAACTCTACTTTACTATGGTTCGATTCTATGGAAAGAGGTGGGCAAGGCCAGCTGCGGACACCTATGGCAAAAGCAAAAGTAATCAGTAAGGCTTTCTCTTTCCTCTTACACATTTTGGCCAATGTTATCTGTGGATGACTCAAAGACATAACATTGCTATCTTATAGGGCATAATACATTCAGTAATAACCATATCTAATTTGTTTTTTAATAAAAATACTATTTTACCATTTATTATATTCGTAATTCTATTTTATGGAGTTTTATCACAGTTTATCACAACACATGGCAATGCACTCACCACCGTGGGGTGCAGTGTGGTTTCATTAATTTTTGAAAGGCCCACCAATGTTGTAGGGGGCAATGCTCCCACACCGCAATGCACCACAATGCCCATAAGGTGGCTCTGTTTAAAAAAAAAAAATCTAATTTTTGGCTGCATTGTGGTGTACTGGCAGCCTATTTAAAATGAATGAGTTGATTTAAATGAATGCACTTAAATGTATTACATCCCCATTCCCACAGTACAGCACTACAGTGTGAATGGGCCCTTAAAGAAATACAGTCTTTGAAACCAGGTGAATGTAAAATACAGCATATACTGCATACAAATATTTCATATTTATTCTTTCCACTCTGTAGATAATAATCCAAAGTTTTAGATAGTTGGTCAACCCTGTGGTACTTAAATGGGTCTGAAGAACAAACATTTTTAAATAACTCACATTTGAATAAGTAATATAAATGACTCAGACACATCCTGACATCTATATTTTTTAGCTGGTAGAAGCAGTCAACAAATGCAGAGCTGATGTTGGGCTTTCACATTAAAAAAAAATAATAAAAAAAAAAAAAAATATATATATATATAGCGCTTTACAATTTGAGGGTAGACAGTACAAATACAATACAATTTGATACAGTAGGAATCAGAGGGCCCTGCTCCTTAGAGCTTACAATCTATATATATATATATATATAGATTGTAAGCTCTAAGGAGCAGGGCCCTCTGATTCCTGCTGTATCAAATTGTATTGTATTTGTACTGTCTACCCTCAAATTGTAAAGCGCTACGTAAACTGTTGGCGCTATATAAATACTGTATAATATATATATATATATATATATATATATATATATATATATATATATATATATAATTAACAACAATATAAAACATAATTTTATAAAGATATTTAAAAAAGATATATAGCATTGACCAAAAAATTGCTAACATTTCCCTTTAATTGAATAATTATGTGTAAAAGCCACAGTTTAATAAACACCCAAATACACCCTCATACTAATCACCTACTAAGCTGGATTTACTGTGATTTTAGTGCTGCAGATTAGCTATAGATAGCTGTCCACCACACTACAACATGTCTAACATAACAAGGTCCATAACAGAAATATAATAATACACCATACACACATTACACACTAACAGCTGTTACTGTTTATAATGATTCCCTTTCTTAGTAACCAGTGTAATACAATAAATGTGATTAGCAGCTTTTTAGGTAGCTATAGACAGTTTATTACATGTTACAACCTTATATAGCATGCTTAGTGAACTTGTAAATAAACTAAACACTGAATGGTCTATAAATTACTATGCTGGACTACTGCCATAATAAAGCAGAATGAGCCATGGTAGTTGTAACAGTATCCCACATGGAAGCATTACAGACGCTTCCATTTACAGCTCTACTGACCTGCCCCATTACACAAATGGCCGAAGTATCTGTCAGATAGTCTATCACTACACAAAGGCATGAGAGTCACTTTTAGATCTCTGCAGGAGACTTGTACGTAGGAAAAAGACACATGAACCACACTGCTGCTATTCATTTCAGCCTTTGACATTTACTACATCCTAACAATTGCAAACATAGGAGCTTATTTCTGTAAGATAGCATATATAAAACATTATTTATAAAAGTTGGGCAAAAATAATGACGCACAATAATAAATAATAACCAATCAGATTTTGCTTCCTATCAATTTAGAGCAACAAGAACAATAAAATAATAATCTACAGTGGTTATGAATTCTTACACATTGCACATTGCTATTATATGTCAAATAAGCCAGTAAGTTACTACTTTTTATTTACTTTAGGTGATGTAAATTCAATAATATTATTGGGAATAATGAATGCACAACAGTTTAAGGGTTAACTAACCATTTGCAATGAACCTATTAAAGTGAAAGAAAAGCTTCAGTAGTCAAAAAAAGACAACTGTGGGACAAATCAGCTTATGCACCAGTACACATACCATCATTAATGCATTAAAAAATCAGCATGACTTCAGCCATTTTGCATTCAAAAGTGTTTTGTTAGCAGCTGTTAATAAAAAGACTGGCCTTACCAGATCGATTTTTGATGATGTCATTAAACTCATCCAGCGCTGCTTCCTCTCTGTTCACCTCCTCAGAATATGCACTTTCTGCCATAGCTCACGTAGAATGCAAAGTTTTAAATCAAGGACCCGCGCAAAGAAGTTTTTTGGTGTTCGGTTCTTGCTGCTCCTCTTTTCTGTAAAACAAATGATTTCCGAAAGCTCCAAAGATCACGTTTTGTGCTATAGCCACAGACAGCCTGATAAAACTGCAGATAGAGTTTGCACTGAGACTGGAGAGTAAACTGTCAGACGCAGATCAGAGAAAACAGGTGCCGATCTGTTACTCCTTAAAATAGAAGCACCCTGTTTAAAATGAATAGAATGTGAATGTGGAGTTGGGAATATTAAACCTGACACCTTATAAATCAGCATCAACTTGTAAATTCCAAAAACTATTTCCGCACTCTGCCCAATCAATACTAAGACCAATAAAGTTCCAAATTGCCAAAATAAACTCAGAGGACATACATAATTTAGTTATACCTCACTTAGTTGCGTACACTCAAGCTATGATGGCTTTGTGTTCAATATATATTGTATCATAAAGCTTAGAGAGGATGCCAAATATTGTAGCTGCTACTATTTGTTCTGTAGTATTTGTTAGCTACAAACGGTGACATTTTGAAAAGGGACTCCAGGCATATACAGTAAGATGTCACATAGCAGGTTTCCTAATCACCACAAAATAAACAATATACAAACATTTTTTAAAGACAAGTATTGTGTAAAATAGGTGTAAACCCAAAATGGATAATTTTTTTTTTAGCTAAAGCATTGCATATAATAAATAATAAGCTTTTATTCTAAATTGTGTTTTTACTTTTTTTTTTATCCTTCATTTTTTTACATCTCAGTGCTGCTAGTCTCCAATGGCCTCTTTTCAGTCAATTCTTATCTACACATATATACTTCATTGGTGGCTACATGTAATTTCTCAGGGTGGGTTTCTTGAAGGCAAAATGTTAAATTATATAACATTTTAGTGACTAGGTTAACAGTCACAAAATAAAAAATACAAACACTCGTGCCTCCACAAAGCAATATCAAGTTATCATGTACAGCTGCTGTGTTAAAACACCAAATAGTGTTAAAAAGAAATAAAAATAACAAAGCGTGCACTTAATAAAAATAAAAAAAACAAATATTAAATGTCCAATAAAGGTCTTGATAAACAAATTGTTTGTGCAGTGTCACCCACATGCTTTTATGAAATAAATGTGTTTCTTTCCACCATGCCCCCAGCAAACAGTCCACATTCACCAGACCAATATGACCGCTTGTATAAACAAGAAAGTCAAAATTTGCTTCTTGATGTAACCATATTACACTGGGTCAAGGATAGAGGAAAGCCAGAATCATCATACAGCCAGAAAAGGTGCCAGGGAATATTGTTTCCAAAATCGCTCCAACCAGTCCCACTTTGCCTCCATTCAGTCCTCTGAGAGCCTCTAAACCATGGGTGCTCAACCAGTGGCCCTCCAGCTGTTGTGGAAATATAAGTCCCATCATGCCTCTGTCTTAGAGAATCACGCTTGTAACTGTCTATGGCTTGCAATGCCTCATGGGACTTGTAGTTCTGCAGCAGCTGGAGGGCCACAGGTTGAACACTCATGCTCTAAGCCCTCATGGTAACAATAATAAAAGGAAAAGGAGAAGCCTTCCATAGTGTAAACCTGTTTTATTTGCATTAAAATTATTAAAATTGCACTTACAGCATGAAGAAGAGGTAGGACATTCTCTGTGTGTAACCAGGAACTGCCCCTGGCGTTCCAGCAAGTGTTCTATTGAAAATGTAAGCAACATAGTGGAAGTACCATCCTATGTATTTCATCATTAGTGTGCAACACAGTGGCGGCTGGTGCTCAAAATTTTTGGGGGGGTGCAAACAAAATAAAACATTCTGAAAAAATATCAATTGCAGCCTCAATGTGCCCATGAAATGCAGCCACTGTGCCATCAAATGCAGCCACTGTGCCCATCAAACGCAGCCACTGTGCCATCAAACACAGCCACTGTGCCAGAAAATGCAGCCACTGTGCCCATCAATTGCAGCCATTGTGTTATCAAATTCAGTCAATGTGCCCATGAAACACAGCCACTGAGCAATCAAAGGCAGCCACTGTGCCCATCAAATGCAGCCACTGTGCTATTAAACGTAGCCACTGTGCCCATCAATTGCAGCCACTGTGCCATCAAATGCAGCCACTGTGCCCATCCAACGCAGTCACTGTGCCCATCAAACACAGCCACTGTGCCATCAAATGCAGCCACTGTGCCCATCAATTGCAACCCCTGTGCCATCAAATACAGCCACTGTGCCATCAAACACAGCCACTGTGCCCATCAATTGCAGCCACTGTGCCATCAAATGCAGCCACTGTGCCCATCAAAAGCAGACACTGTGCCCCATCAAATGCTGCCACTGTGCCCATCAAATGCTGCCACTGTGCCCATCAAATGCAGCCATTGTGCCCATCAAATTCTGCCACTGTGCCCATCAAATAGTGCCACTGTGCCCATCAAAAGTTGCCACTATGAGCTCCCTGCCTGCTCACCATCTGCCCGGCAGTGGGTGATGGTGGTGAGCTGTTGGACCTTGCAGTGGGTCAGACAGCGGCTCCTGTGTCCTCCATGCATCTTCTTTCCTCCTCCTGATAGGCATCCAATCGCAGTGCCCGTCCTTTCAGCCATTTAGGTGACAGGTAACAGACCTGCGCTTCCTGATTAGTGGAGAGGCGGTTCAGTGTTAGAAAAGTGAAAAAACTGGGTGGACTCCGAGCACAATGCTTTTCGCTCTGAGTTCACATTTTTTTAAGCCTATTAGAGCCTATGGCTCTAATCAGGTGCTTCACCTGATTAGAGCACCTGTGTGCCCTTAATGGTACAACATCTTCTTCTTCTGAAGATTTTGCACACTAATGATGAAATGCATAGGGCGGGACTTCGGCTATGTCACTTTTGTCACACCACACTGACTCTGAGACAAATTGCACCAGTACCCACAGGTACTGCCATGAACATACAAAATAAGGTGAGCTTTACTGAAAACAGATCGCCTACCAATTCACATTTTACCTATCCAACCTTCAAGGACCTTGAATCCCACCACCACAGCACAAACATGAAACCATATGCTTGTGTATCCCTTCACAAATGCAGGGCCCATTGAATACTATCTGCAAGACTTAGGCACCACAGGTATATCCCCACAGCATTCAAATGAACCCTATCCCCTCATAAATACTACCACGTACCCGGTTCCAACTCCTGATGTCTAACTTCCAGCCCCCCATTCCTAACTACAAAATGAGCCACCTCCTTATTGAACTTGACTCAAGCCCTGTTAAGGTTCCCAACAGATTGCACTATTCACCACTGTGTCCTATCCACAGTATTGGAAAACACAAAAGCCACGTCAGGAAAAGATGGCTGAAGATGTAAAAAATGAAATCAGATGTCTTGGATGAGTTCCAGCAAGGACATCGAGCCAAAGTCTTTGCCCCCTGCGTGTATCAGAACAACATCATGGGCCTAATCCCAGTGAGAAAATTGAGTAATCTCTGGGAATACCCAGCCCCACCAAATGCCAAACCCCCCAATCAATCTCACAGAGCTTCATCCCTTGGAATGCCCAGCTGTCTTATATTAAGCCAAATGCCTGCATGCCGGGCACCTCAAAAACATAGGAGTGCCTCAAAATCCATATCAAGCAAGGAGTCCAGCCTAAAAGAAAATGTAAAAGCTACTACCAGCTACAGCAAGTAGAACAATGCACTCCTAGGTATTCTGGATTGTCTCACAAAAATGAGTGTATGTTTCTTGAAATCCGTGGTCCTGTCACTGCATACAGGCTCCTACAACATTATACATCCTCATGGTGTAGTATGTTTTAAGAAGCATTTATTAAAAGTGGTTTGCACTTACATTTAGGTCAAAAGACAGCAGCTAATGATAACAACGGTGCTTGGAGGCTCCTGCGTCTCTTCTTTTCTTGTCAGCGCCATCCGCCTTCCCCCAACGCACGACGTCACGGTCACGTGACTTCCTCAGGGGTATGGGGCTGGTTGCACGTACGTCCTAATATATGCTGGTGACTCATAAACTGCCATGGTAACAGATTAACATTTCTCCCTTTCATCAAATACAATACGATTCATGGTAATTCTACAATCATTTCTTTCTTTCTTGAATCCAGCTTATGAAGGCTTAACATAATTAAACTTTACACATTGTTAATGGAGTTTTAAAAAGGTTAAAAACACTTTCAGTGTACACTCTCTTACGTCACCCCATGACCCACTTGGTCCTTTTTGGAAGCCTGATTTGCCTGCCAGACCTAGAAATCCTTTGTAAAGTCTGGATGACCCATCTTTAAAAAAAAAAAAAACTGGCCAACTTAAAATTAATAGAGGATGCAGACACCCTCTCTTCAAAATTGCACCCTATAAAAAAAAACCCACCAGCAACCTCTCTTCCTCTGTTGAGATAGAATCACCCGTTGCCCTTACCAACTGGAGCCATTTGCCCCACACCCTGGAGTATGCCATCTACATGGCCTCTCTCAACAATCTCCAATTCAGCCCATTCCAGGCAAGGGAATCTGAGTCATGCTGCTCACAATGCCAATATTTGGAAATTGTCCCACTTAAAGCGAGAGATAGCATTGGCAATTGAGTTATTGCAACCAGGTACATAAACAGTGTAAATAAATATATTCAAACAAAGGCAAACTAACAACAAATGATTCAGCATGCACACCCCGAAGAAAAAGCTGAGACAATGGCAATGGCTATCACAACTCCCAGATAATCACAATTGAACCAAGCCTTCAACCACAAGCACAATGGAGAATAATTCCAAAAGAACCAGATTATCAGTATGACCTGTTTTCACTCATTTGACAGGCGAGAAGCTTAAGTTCCACTGGCCTTGAAAATATGCACTATAACCTGCTGATCCCAGCATATGTAAACAACTCCAGATCAAAACTACCTGCCTCCATTGTAAGTTTCTAAAAATGTCTTCCACACCAATAGATCATCCTTGTCAGGCCGTCTTTAATGCAGGGCAAAAGGGGCAGCTGCCCAGGTCCCTGTCATTGTTGAGGGGCCCAAAGCAGCTGTCCCTTGAACCCCTTGTCATGAGGCGTCCTGGAACAGTGGCGGCGGGAGCAAGGAGAAGCAAGAGCCCATGAGCTAAAAGAGCTCTCTGACAACCAAAGGTGAGGAGCGTCAGGCGAAACCCCGATATGGCAGCACTACCCAGAGGCTGGATTCCTCCAACCTCCTCTCCAAGCTCCAACAGCTGACAAGCAGATCGGGGCCCCCGAGGACCGGTGGGAGGTGCATGCAGCCAGGTACTGCTACCTTGCTCTCCACTCCGAGCTCCAACAGCGGCCCAGGGACAAGCGAATCAGGGGCCCCCAGGACCGGCGGGAGGTTCATGAAACAGGTACTGCTACCCACTCTTCCCTCCACTCCAAGCTCTGACAGAGGCTCGGAGACAGGCTGATCGGGGGCCCACGAGGACCGGCAGGAGGTGGATGCAGCCAAGGACTGCTACCCTGCTCTCAACTCCAAGCTCTGACAGCGGCCCAGAGGACAGGTGGATCCGAGGACTGGCAGGGGGTGCATGCAGGCAGAGACTGTTACCTGGGACAGTCCACGCTCTAAGAATCCGCTGGAAGGAGCAGAGCACCCCATCCTCATCACCCTGAAGGAGAAGGACCCTGCCCGCTGCTGGCCAGCATGAACGTCCCATGGAAGGAAGTACCAGGCATCATACACACCAATACACAAACTGGGACAGGGTGTGCACAGAAGGGACTGCGGCCAGGGCTAAGGGCCCCCTCTCTCATCCCCAACCCCATCTCATCCTTAATCCCTCCTATCTCTCATCCCAATCCCCCCTCTCTCTCTTATCCCCAATCCCCTCTCTCTCATCCCCAATCCCCTCTCTCTCACCCTCAACCCCCCTCTCTCCCATACCCCATCTCTCTCATCCCCAACCCCCACCCCTTTCTCTCTCATCCCCAATCCCCTTTCTCTCATCCCCAATCCCCCACTCTCTCACCCCTCTCTATTTCACCCACCCCCCCTCTCTCTCTCTCTCTCTCTGTCACCCCCTCTCTCTTTCACTCACCCCCCTCTCTCTGAAAGACAAAACCACTGATCACATCCACCTCAAACACTGCCACTGATTCTTCCCCCCAGCACTGCCACTGACCCCATCCCCCTCCTCCCCCTCAGCACTGCTACTGATCCCATACCCCCCCAGCACCGCCACTCTTGCCATCCCCACCAGCACTGTCTTCACTTATCCCACCACCCCCCCAGCACTGCCACTGATCCCATCAACTCCCCAGCACTTCCACTGATCACACCCTCCAATCCACCCCCCCACTTCCACTGATACCATTCCACCCCTCACCACCACCACTGCCCACACCCCCTAGCCCCAGCAACCAATGGGTAAGCATAAATTATGTGCTGTAACCTCTAGCAACTAATCAGTGAGCAGTAATTTTATGCTTTAACCTCTGGCAACCAATCACAATAGCTGCCAGATCTGCTGCACTAAACTGATTTGGAGTTTAGCTGCTATTTACTGTATGTTTCAAAGAAGGTGGAGAGCAAAATTGCATTAGGGGCCCAAAGAAAATGTTTGCCCAGGGTCCAATCAATATTAAAGAGGGCCCTGATCCTTGTGAACCCTATTCAACCAAAGATGGTGACCCTTCTGTGGCAGCCACCAATGGCTAATTGAACATGGGGCCCATAGACATGATCTGAAAAGCAAAGTTAAGCTTTCCCAGTAGCAATTGAAGATGCCACAAAGTTATCTTGCTACCCTGCAAGGCAGACCCCACCATGCCTCTCAAGTGCTCCATCTTTTGGGAGGCGACATTCTATAGCCATGGTGTCAGTCAATATCCCCAGAAAACTGAGCCAGGTGGCAGGGCCCTCAGTCTTGTCAGGGGCCAAGGGAATGTCAAATCTGTCCGCAACATGTGGAAGCATCACCAGCAAAATTGCAAAAGCCCTGGACTCTGGGAGATCAGTATACAGAAAATCGTCTATATAATGAATGACCTACTAAAGCACCACCCAGTCAGCAAAAGAACAACATTTTTTAAACAACTAACAAGAAATAGGACACCAGGCAAACAGCGATCAACAAAATATGATCCCAACTTCCGGTTTCGGCGCCGCATGGAGTAGCTGTTCCTCTCCCGCAGCACAACCCCAAATCTGCCTAAAAAGCCAGACTGAGCCACCCCACACTCCCACAGCCTCCTCCGGGTGTCATCCACCCATATGTGGACCGGTTCATGGAGAAAACTGGTGCCCGAACACAAACGGCCCTGATGGCTCCGCCGGTCCAGCCGCAAATCGAGGAACCAATCTCGGCCTACACTGATCCTCCCGCAGACAAGCTGATGGAGGAAATAGAGGTAAGCGGCTGTTTGGCCTCCCCCTCCTCTCCACATGCCTCCCTGCAATAGCACACTGGGGACAACAGCACGGAGCGCATAGCGCAGGCTGTGACAGCTCTCCTATCCCCCATGATAGCTGCATCTGTGAAAAAAGCAGTAAATGCAGGGATGAAACAAATCAAGGCCCAGCTAGGGGAACACACAATACTTAATGATTTAGAGCACCGCTTATCTAGCGTGGAAGAGGAGCTTTACCAGGCGCAGGCCATGGAACAAGCGCAGGACAAAACTAATCAATATATCATTCAAAAACTGTACGATTTAGAAAATAGATCCAGAGGGAGCAACCTGCTATTGGTGGGCATCCCAGAATCTTTGCACACACCTGCTTTCTCTGAATTCTGTGCCAGGCTCATCCAGGAAGCACTGGGCCTTCCAGGCCCCTGTACAGTGGAACGGGCCCACTGTATGGGGTCTTTCAACACTGAGCGCAAAACACCCCGACCAATAATCGCCAAATACCTGAACTATTCCGACAAGGCCCTTATTTTACAAAAGTTCAGACAATCCCGCTCCCTCCAAATTGATGGAATAAGGATTCTGATATTTACAGACTATTCAATTGAGGTCTCAAAGGAAAGCATTCCAGCAGTTCTGCACGAAACTTTATAAACAACAGTTCAAATTCACTCTGGCTTTCCCAGCCACTATCTGCCTCAAGACCCCAAATGGCGAACAATTATCCTTCCAAGACTCCTCTGAAGTGGAAACCTTCTTACGGACTCTACATGCAGGTCCGCATCCCGACACCCCATCCAAAGCCACTCTTGTCAATCGCTCCCTGGACCAAAGGAGCCCGCGAAAAGACTCCCCTAAACGCTTCAGGCCTACAGGCCCGGATCCCCACCGTGTCACTCCTCGCTGAGAGGGGAGTCGCAACTCCTGTTCATGTTTCTTACTCCCTCAAGGCTGCATATAATGCAGTGCCTCAGGTTTGACTCAGTTTTGCTTCTGCATCTCAACGTTACTCCCTTTTTCTTTTCCACCAACTTTAACTATTGCAGCCACTACCGTTATGGTGGCCACGTACCTACTACAGTGCTCCATGATATACTGTTTAGCTAGTAATATTTTTCTTTTCTAAAATGTTTCTAATATGCTCTATAGGGATGAGCTTCAAGTTCGAGTCGAACTCATGTTCGACTCAAACATCGGCTGTTCGCCAGTTCGCCGAACAGCGAACAATTTGGGGTATCACGGCAAATTCGAATCCTGCGGAACACCCTTTAAAAGTCTATGGGAGAAATCAAAAGTGCTAATTTTAAAGGCTTATATGCATGGTATTGTCATAAAAAGTGTTTGGGGACCTGGGTCCTGCCCCAGGGGACATGGATCAATGCAAAAAAAAGTTTTAAAAACGTCCGTTTTTTCGGGAGCAGTGATTTTAATAATGCTTAAAGTCAAACAATAAAAGTGTAATATCCCTTTAAATTTCGTACCTGGGGGGTGTCTATAGTATGCCCGTAAAGGGGTGCATGTTTTCCGTGTTTAGAACAGTCTGACAGCAAAATGACATTTCAAAGGAAAAATGTAATTTAAAACTACTCGCGGCTATTAATGAATTGCCGGTCCGACAATACACATAAAAGTACATTGATAAAAACGGCATGGGAATTCCCCACAGGGGAACCCCGAACCAAAATTTAAAAAAATGACGTGGGGGTCCCCCTAAATTCCATACCAGGCCCTTCAGGTATGGAACCCTGGCCAAAATTAAAAAAAAAAAATAGCATGGGGTCCCCCTCAAAATCTATTTTGAGGGGAACCCCGCGCCAAAATTTAAAAAAAAATGGCGTGGGGTCCCCCCAAAAATCCATACCAGACCCTTATGCGAGCACGCAACCTGGCAGGCCGCAGGAAGAGGGGAGATGAGAGAGCGCCCCCCCTCTTGAACCGTACCAGGCCACATGCCCTCAACATTGGAAGGGTGCTTTGGGGTAGCCCCCCAAAACACCTTGTCCTCATGTTGATGGGGACAAGGGCCTCATCCCCACAACCCGTGGCCGGTGGTTGTGGGGGTCTGCGGGTGGGGGGCTTATCGGAGTCTGGAAGCCCCGTTTAACAAGGGTACCCCCAGATCCCAGCCCTCCCCCTGTGTGAAATGGTAAGGGGGTACAAAAGTACCCCTACCATTTCACAAAAAAACTGTCAAAAATGTTAAAATTACAAGAGACCGTTTTTGACTTTAATTTAAATGCTTCTTCTTTCTTCTATCTTCTAACTTCTTTCTTCTATCTTCTATCTTACTTCGGTTTATTCCTCCATCTTCTTCTTCTTCTGGTTCTTCTCGTTCTTCTGGTTCTTCCTCCGGTGTTCTCGTCCGGCATCTTCCTCCGCGGCGTCTTCTTATCTTCTTCTCCTCGGGCCGCTCCGCATCCATGATGGCTTGGAGGGAGGCTCCCGCTGTGTAACGCTTCTCTCTTCATCTCTTTCTCTTCATCTTTTTCTCTTCATCTTCTTGTCTTCATCTTCTTTTCGGGCCGCTCCGCATCCATGATGGCATGGAGGGAGGCTTCCACTGTGTGACGCTTTTCCTCTTCTGACGGTTCTTAAATGACGGGGGGGGCGGGGCCACCCGGTGACCCTGCCCCCTCTGATGCATGGGGACTTGACAGGGACTTCCCTGTGTCATTCCTCATGATGTCAGAGAGGGGCGGGGTCAACCGTTACATAACCCCGCCCCCTTCTGACATCACGGGGAATGCCACAAGGAAGTCCCCGTCAAGTCCCGTGCGTCAGAGGGGGCATGGTCACCGAGTGGCCCCGCCTCCCGTTATTTAAGAACCATCAGAAGAGGAGAAGCGTCACACAGCGGGTGCCTCCCTCCATGCCATCATGGATGCGGAGCGGCCCGAAAAGAAGATGAAGACAAGAAGATGAAGACTAGAAGATGAAGAGAAAAAGATGAAGAGAAAAAGATGAAGAGAAAAAGATGAAGAGAGAAGCGTCACACAGCGGGAGCCTCCCTCCATGCCATCATGGATGCAGAGTGGCCCGAGGAGAAGAAGATAAGAAGACGCTGCGGAGGAAGATGCCGGACGAGAACACCGGAGGAAGAACCAAAAGAAACAGAAGAACCAGAAGAAGATGGAGGAAGAAACCGAAGGAAGATAGAAGATAGAAGATAGAAGAAAGACAACAGAGGATAGTAGAAAGAAGAAGCATTTAAATAAAGGAATTGTCAAAGACTGTCTCTTGTCATTTTTAACATTTTTGACAGTTTTTTGTGAAATGGTAGAAAAGTACCCCCTTACCATTTCACACAGGGGAGAGGGCCGGGATCTGGGGGTCCCCTTGTTAAAGGGGGCTTCCAGATTCTGATAAGCCCCCCGCCCACAGACCCCCACAACCAACGGGCAAGGGTTATGAGGATGAGGCCCTTGTCCCCATCAACATGGGGACAAGGTGTTTTGGGGGGCTACCCCAAAGCACCCTCCCAATGTTGAGGGCATGTGGCCTGGTACGGTTCAGGAGGGGGGCCGCTCTCTTGTCCCCCCCCTCTTTTCCTGTGGCCTGCCAGGTTGCGTGCTCGGATAAGGGTCTGGTATGGATTTTTGGGGGGACCCCACGCCGTTTTTTTTTTAAATTTTGGCGCGGGGTTCCCTTTAAAATCCATACCAGACCTGAAGGGTCTGGTATAGATTTTGAGGGGGACCCCACGCCATTTTTTTTTTTTTAATTTTGGCCGGGGTTCCCCTTAATATCCATACCAGACCTGAAAGGCCTGGTATGGAATTTAGGGGGACCCCCCACGTCATTTTTTTTTTTCAATTTTGGTTCAGGGTGAATTCCCATGCCGTTTTTATCAATGAACTTTTATGTGTATTGTCGGACCGGCAATTCATTAATAGCCGCGAGTAGTTTTAAATGACTTTTTTTCCTTTGAAATGTCATTTTGCTGTCAGACTGTTCTAAACACGGGAAACATGTGCCCCTTTACAGGCATACTATAGACACCCCCCAGGTACCAAATTTAAAGGGATATTACACTTTTATTGTTTCACTTTAAGCATTATTAAAATCACTGCTCCTGAAAAAACAGCCATTTTTAAAACTTTTTTTTGCATTGATCCATGTCCCCTGGGGCAGGACCCAGGTCCCCAAACACTTTTTATGACAAAAACTTGCATATAAGCCTTTAAAATTAGCACTTTTGATTATTCATGTTCACGTCCCATAGACTTTAACGGTGTTCGCGTGTTCGAACAAATTTTTTGCCTGTTCGCAAGTTCTGGTGCGAACCGAACAGGGGGGTGTTCGGCTCATCCCTAATGCTCTACTACCCCTCCTGGCCTCACTGTGTACAGCCTCATCATCTCCCCCCCAATACACGACCCGAGCTGGGTGCATAAAATCATTCTCTAGAAATGGGCTCTCATATGCCACACTACCAGGGTCCTGTGTTGGGAGCTGGCTTACACAGTGACTCCATGCGGAAAAAAGTGAAGTTCTTTCGATTGAATGTATTGTTTCTTTTTCAGGATTCCCCCCAACCTCCCTGCCACCTCCTGCTATCCCGGGGCGCATGTACAACACCAGACTCCCTGACACCACATTTCTATTGCAAGAATAGTATCTTACCTCCAGATATAGTAATAACCCAACAACACCAACTACATAGTGACAAATTTGTAACATCAGCCCAAATCTTTTTTTCAACCCCCCAATATGAAAATTGTTTCCTGGAATGTAAAAGGTCTTAGATCCCCTAACAAGAGAATGAAGATCCTCCGACATCTCAAAAGAATTAAAACTGACATCGCCCTACTCCAGGAAACTCACTTATTGACACCTGACTTTCATCGTATGAAAAAGCTCTGGGTAGGCAGAGTCATAGGCTCAGATGCCATTGGGCATAAAGCAGGAGTTCCCCTGCTGATACACAAAAACCTCCCCTGCACGGTCCTATCCATACAATCTGACAGCCAGGGTCGTTTCCTTTCAGCGCATGTCCAAACAGGATCCAGGGACATAGTAATATCAAATATTTACGCTCCCAACAACCCCGGTAAACCTTTTTTTTAGTGAACTGTCTACATGGTTACTTTGTAACACTCACCTCCCACACATTATTGGAGGAGATTTCAATGACATCCTACACCAGACTGATTACAGATCATCCCCCAAACGCCCTAGGTCGGGATCCGATCCTACCATTCCTACGCACTTTGCATTTAAGACCTTTGGCACCTAACGCACCCAGCTGACAGGGAATTCACCTTCTATTCCAACCCACATAATGTCCTCACCAGAATCGACTACTTCTTTGGCTCTGACAACCTAATCCCCATGCTATCTGATGCAGACATGACATTGCCATATCCAACCACGCTCCAATCCCAATTACCTCCACACCCCAAAATATGGCGCTTTCCTTCATACCTCCACAATAACCCTGACTTCCAGCAATTCATGGAAAAAATATGGACTGAATAATCCATGGCCAACGCACCTCACTCCGATGACGGATCATCTCTTATGCTACCTCCTTTAAAAGGAATACTTTAGCAAAATACAAAATAACCAGCTTGCGACTACATCAGGTGCAACAATCCTTATACACCATAGACTCCCCTGACAGTAGAAATGAATGGCAGGCAGCCAAGAGAGCTTTTGATACTTGGGCAGACACCCTTGAATTAACAAAAATGGCACACTCGGATGCCACTCTCCACAAGTTCGGGAACAAAGCAGGCAAACTACTAGCCAGGCTTTGTAAGGGATCTTTCCGCCTGACACACATTACCTCTCTGTGAGATATCAATGGCAACATAAATACCACACCACAAATGATAAACAGAGCCATGCTACAATACTACTCAGCACTATACGCTCCAGACCCTACAGACAAACAGACAGCTTTCTTGAGAAAATAGACATACCTAAACTCACTCCCTTACAACAAGAGGCCCTTAATGCTTCTATCTCTCTCTCCGGAATTTCAACCACCATCCGCAACTTAACCCCCTCCAAGGCCCCTGGCCCTGACGGGTTCACTAATGAATTCTACAAAACCCTACAAAATATCACAGAACCCACTCTTCACAAGGTCTACAACAGCAAATGGTCCCGCGGCCCATAACTACAAATGGGAAATCAGGCCATTATTAAACTACTATCTAAGAAAGGTAAGGATCCCCAGGAACCAGGCTTCTACAGACCCATCTCACTACTAAACCTGGATGTCAAAATCCTATCTAAAATCATTGCCACTAGGCTTGCCGCCATCATTCCCTCTCTGATACACCCCACCCAATCAGGCTTTGTGAAAGGCAGAACAGCCACCCTGAATTTTCACTAGGTCATGTTGGCCCTGGAACATGCTAACCATAACCCAGGCAGAGACTACGCCACAATCACATTAGATGCGGAGAAAGCCTTCGACAATGTCAGCTTTGAATGGCTCTCCATGGCTATGTCAAAAATGGGGTTCACAGGCTCCTTCTGCCACCTCATCAACACCATGTATATGCCCCCTGCAGCTAGGCTGGTGGCAGCAGGCCTACTCTCAGATGAATTTCGCCTCCACAAGGGTACATGACAAGGCTGGTACCTAGCTCAAATAGTCCCCCCTACATGGCATTAAAATTGGCAAACATGATTTACGTACTTCTCTTTGTGGATGATGTCCTTATATTTTCAGCAAACCCCTCCTCTGACATATCCACTATCAAAAGGGTATTTGACAAATTTAGATCCTGCTCAGGCCTTCGCATTAATTATGGCAAGAGCGAAATCCTCCCCATAGGAACCACCTCCAACCCACCCTGGGCCCAACACTCCATCTTTTCAGTCGCTAATTCCCACATCACCTACCTAGGAATCAAAATAGGGAAACTACCCTCCTCTCTATACCATCTCAATTACCCTCTTCTGATCACAAAAATGTCTCAAGTATTAGATAACTGGATGGCTCTGCTCCTCTCACTCCTGGGAAGATGCCACCTGGTGAAAATGGTCCGTTTTGCTAGATTATTGTATCCATTGCAAACTATTCCACTACTCCTTCACCATAAAGATATCAAACTTCTTAATTCAGCCATCTTAAAATTCTTATGGCAAAACAAAATACCACGCATAGCCTTAAATAAACTATATCTTCGCAGACGCAAAGGGGGTATTAGTCTTCCAAATGTTAGAACTTACAATTTGGTGTGCTTATTGAGAATTAGGCTGGACTGGATATCACAATCCTCCCGTTATTCCAACTATTCCATGGAGTCCGAAATGGCCCACCTATACTCCTTAGTGACCCTTCTTCACTGCAAGTGGAAATCAATCCCACCATTGTGCCAACACAACCTCTTGCTGAGAGACACAGCTATTGCCTGGAGAGAAGCCAGGAAAAGCCTCAAGCTCTCTCCTTTCATGTCTAGACACCTAGCAATACAAGGGAATCCTAGCTTCCCCCCCCCCCAGACTGGAACATAAACCAGTCACCATCATGCGAGAAAAAGGCCTTACAAAATTTTCCTCTCTATGTGACATGGAAACAGGGCGACCTCTATCCTTCTCAATCATAGCTAAAACTTTCTCACTTTCCCAAGCCCATGCTTTCCACTTTGGGCAATGCATCAGCTTCTTAAAGTTAGCATGCAGAGAGGATTGTAAAAGATTCAGACCAACCATCACAGACCAATTGCTCCTGGAAGGCTCCTACAAAAACTCAGACATCTATAAACCTTTTCTACAAAAGACCACCCCCCCACTGGCTTCCTCATCTGTGGCCAACTGGGGAAAAGATTTCCCGGATGCGGACCTAGTGGACAAAATCATACAAGGTTTCAACAAAGTACAACGATTAATTCCCAATGAAATATGGAGAGAAACACAACTAAAGATCATCCACCGAGCCCACATACCCTTTCTCTCTTCCAAAAACGATCAGAGCAATGCTAACTGCCCCCTCTGCCACTAACCGAGGCCTTCCTTAACCCACCGTTTCTGGACGTGCTCCTACATCTCCACCTTCTGGGATCAGGTTTTATCCTACATTTTCGAATTAACCCTACTGAAGCTACCTGAAGACCCACTGCTTCTCGTCTTTGGACATTGGGACCCCCAACTGTTGCCATGGTCCCAAAATACAAATACCACTGAAATGTCAAATAAGTGCCCCTCCCACAAGCACTGGTCTTTTATTTGCCTCCTAATTGCACGGAGCACCATATTGAAAAACTGGACTTCATCTTACTGTCCTAATATCACCCAAATCAAATGAGAGCTCCTACTCCTACTATTTAAGGACCGACTCTGGCTTCAAACATGTAAGATCTAAAGCTCACTTTTACTCCAAGTGGCAACCCTTCATGCTCTCAGCATTCTCTCCAAAAGACTTAGCCAATTTTGGTCAGTACTCGTTCTCATATGATGGGACTCCCCCCACAAACCAACCTACAACCAATGGACCTTAGTATCTACTGGACACAATATGTCCCACAAGTTTTTCACACATCCTTCACCCATCATTTACAACCTTCTCTACCAACATCATGAAGAAAACTACTTCTCACAATAACTCTGCAACAGTCGTGGTGTCCCCCTCCCTCTACCTGCTTAACAAAACTTGTCATCCATCCCCCCTTTTACGCCAACAACCCTCCCTCCTCTTGTTGTTTGGTGCTTTTGTTCCATCTTGTAATCCTAGGGAATTTCGTTAACAGATCCATCCAGGTACTTACTTATTGATGACAGTTACTGCCCTGATGTGTTATGATATATTTCTTTAGCTACCCCTCCCTGGTATGTATGTCCACGACCCCTAGATTACTTGGTTTACCTAAAATTACGCTGTAAAATGTTCTTACAAATGCTGTTAATAATATATATGGTTTTTATATCTCAATAAAAGCTTTTTGAAAAAAAAAACAAAAAAAAAAACAAAATATGATCCCTGCCAACATCATCCCAACAAATGAAAACTTTGTGGGTGTACTAGCAACAAACAGAAAGCAGCTTCAATATCCATTTTTGCCAAAAGATCCCCCTGTCAAAAAACCCATGGAACTGTTGCATCAAAAGAGGTATACAAGATGGAGCACAAATCTGGGTCAATGGCCTATCAAGTCCAGGCCAATGGCCCTGTTAACTGACCCCTTCTTTGTGGTAAGACAAATGGTGAATCAGACAGAATTTGTTTTGCTGTTTCTTAGGGACAACACCACACCCAAATGAGAAAGTGTTCTATTGGCAGGGAATCAAAGGAACCCACCATACACGCCAACTCAACCTCCTTAAGCAATTTTGAAGAAACCACTTCCGGGTCAAATAGTCTGACTGCTGATTTTTGTCCAGCAAAAGAATAAAATGCAGTTGACAAGGCAAGACAAATCCCTCTGAGAATCCCTGCTCCAGCAAACATGCCACCCCAAGATCTGGATATTTACTGTATTTAGATATGTGCACATCCTTGCTACCCTCACCGACATCCCCCTTTCCAGTAAACTCACTTGATCAAGTTTTTCCCCTATTAAAGCACTGAGAGAAGGAGTGTAATCCCCCGCAGCCGTAACACAGTATGACACAAACTGACAGGTTCCTTCAATGACCTACCAGCAGTACCTCTTCCTTTTATGAGCTGGTTGTTTTAGGACAGCTGAACCCTCTGGTTCCCCCTCTGAAAAAACTGGGTACCCACCGAGCCAAACAAAGACTAATGTCTTTGTGGTCCCAGCGCAAAGAAGGTTGGACTGCCATGAGTTGCCGAAACTGCTCATCATACCATAACCAAGCCAAACAACCATAAACTTGATGTGGCTTACCAATGATGTCCATGTAACAGAACAATGCAGAGCAGTGTTGAGGCGCTTTTTCACCAATAAAACCAGCCAAAATTGCAAAGGCCTTCAGCCAGTGAGCAAACATCCACAGGATCAACCCATACCTCCTTTGTACTATCATCTTACTTACTCTGATCCAAGTTTAATTTTTCCAGTGGTAATTGTAGCAAAGCAATAACTCTCGGTGGAGCTGCTGGTTTAAGTGGGCTGTTACCGTCACCTTCTTTCCCTCTATTTCACTGGAACCGGGTCTAGGGTCCCGTTGAGTTTACCATAAACAATGTAGGCACCAGACACTTGAGTATCTTTTCCAGTGCTTTAATAAACATAAAATTGAAGGAAGTAGCAGGAAAAAGGCAGAAGGAAAGTTGCAGGGAAGCTCAAATACCCTTTCTTAATGTTCTTTGTGTAGCATTAAGGATTGAAAACTTGTAGCTGAATATATTCTCTCTGTAGGGTTGAATCTTTGCCCGCCTGGATAGGTTTCTCTCACTAACCTAGCAGCCAGTACGCAGCAAGAACAAAAGTCTCTGCCACAGACTTGATTGGAACAAAACCCGTACGATCTTCTGCCACAGGATGTATTGGTTTACGATGAACAATGGACATAGCACTAGGACCTTTAAGCCAACCCGGCAGCACTATGCGGTAGGATTACTTTAGGATACGTCCTCCAACTGAGTCATCAGTCCCCTCTCCAGATCAGCACTCTGCATGATCCTTCCATGACGGGTCCTCCCCTGGGATCTTCTCAGTTGTCCAGCTTCTTCACTTAGGATAGACAGCCCAGGACCATTCCTCTGCTGCTGTGGTAGGCCCCAGACAAGCCTTTGGGCCCACCCACACGCCGCAGCGCCGTTGGCCTCCTGATCGGAGGACCACGAGGTAGTACTCTTAGCGCATACCTGTCGGCCAGGAGGGCCAGCAGGTGGATCGAAACGAACCCTAAAACATGGCGTCTGTCCCATAAATATCCTCTCCCAGAATGCAACTCGGAGGACCACCTCCACCGAGTTATCTCCGGGACAGAGGAGCACTTATACACTTTAACGTGTTGCCTTTCCAACACCGGCCCATAGTAACAACGACACCCACAGGCGCAGTGTGAAATTACATGCAACTCAGCCGAGCTGGAACAGAGGCAAATCTGACTATGTATAAACAGATAACCCACTAAATTTACCTATCAACAATAGATTAAAACTCTACCAGCGCTACATAATAATGAAAAAAATTTCAACGTAGTCACCCTTCTGAATTTTTTCTTTTACCTCTGGTTTCAAAATGAGACCCCAATGGTCTCTAGTAGCACACATACACTTCACACTTTGCAGCGTCTGCCAGCCATATCCATTCAGCCTCCTTATCATCTTTTTACTTTTGCCATCCGACTTGGTGCCCTAGTCAGCTGTCAGGAACTATGAAACAGACGGAGACAGAAAATGCAATAAAAATCACACCTTTTAATGAAATGGTAAAAATGGTAGTCAAAACATAGCCAGGGTTCGGTAGCCAAAACGGGTAGTCAGAATGAGCCAGGAAATCAGGAAGCCAGAGATCAGCGTAGTCAGAGGCAGCAGACAAGATCAGAAACCAGAAGGGACATCAGCCAGGCAATTCTTTAACAAGAACACAACAGAGAGTCTCTAGATATGTTGACCAGAGTGAAGGCATTGAAGAATTGAACCAGGCAGTTTAAATAGCCAGAAGGGGCTGACTGTGCATCTTTGCCGTGCATCTTTGCTGTCTGATCTGCAGCTCATACCTGTTCCTGTGACTACCTGTTCCTGAGATCCGATCTGTTTCCTGTGTTTGACCCGGCTTGTTTGACTATGATTGATCTCTGTTATCCTGACCCCGGCTTGCCTTGCAACCACACTTATCTCTATATTGACTGATATCCTGTTGCTGAACCTTTGCCTGTATCCTGACGATTCTCTGCCTGCCGTTTGAGTCTGCTTGATCATCTGTTACTGAACCCGGCTTGTCTGACCATGCACCCAGTGTCCCCACAGCACTGCATCTACCAGCTTCCTGTTTCCTGCTTCCTGTCTGCTGAGCTGACTATACCTGCTGTTCCCAGATCATGAGCTGCACAAGAGACGATCCAGGCACTCTTACACCACTCAACTCTTGTGGGCACTGTTTACAACATTGGTGGTCCCTGAGCCGGGGTTGTACACAAAGCCTTCCTGCTGCACGTCAGGCTCACCCATCAGGTACATGACACACTAATTGTACTGTTCCATGAGACCCACTTCACAGCGACCTCTACACCGAAATTGCTGCAGTCAGTGTATACAAAGGTACTTATGCCCCTCCTCGGTGCCTAAAGCTAGGGGGTAGCAATAGCCATACATAAGATGTGTCCTTTTGTTCTCGTGTCACAGCTTTTAGATCCTATAGGCAGATATCTATTTTTAAAAAGTACTATTTCGGGCCAGCTTGTAACTATTGCAAATATATATGCCCCAAATGTGCATACGATAGGCTTCCTATCTACTGTTTTGCAGAAATTGTCTGTGTTTAAAGAAGGCCTCTTAGTCTTGGGAGGTGATTTTAATTTGCCCCCAGATCCCCAGCTAGGTACTTCCTCTGGGAGATTGGCATTCTCATGTAGTAATTATTCTGGAGTCCATAGTTCTTACTCCAGGCTGGATCTCCTCTATGTGGATTAGTATCACATGCACCGCCTTGTGGATGCTTCTATTGGTCAGATAACTATTTCTGATCATGCTCCTGTATCTCTTACACTTTCCCTTTCAGATTGAGGCCAGAAGGAGTGGACATAGAGACTGAACGAAAATTCATTAGATGATAATCAAGTGCTGGAGGACCGGGAATCCTCGCTCAAATCTTACTTTGTGCTAAATTCCTCACAGGTCTCGGCGGTCACTTTGGGAAGGCCACAAGGTGGTGATCCAGGGGGGTACTGATCAACCAGGGCTATAGACCTAAAAAATTAAAACTTAAGGAGGTGAATGATTTACTAAAGGAGATTAGATGACTATAGCAGAGGCATAAAACCCTTTTGCAGCCAGCGGATGCAGATAAATTGAAAGAATTGAGAGTTAAATTATCATAGTGTTTAGAGTGTAAGGTAAGGAATAAACTCAGATTTTACGCTAATAGGTTTTACGAATATGGGAATAAATGTGGGTGTTTCTTGGCACAGGCCCTACGGAAGAAACAAAGCCTATGTCATGTGCATAAAATGGTTGTTCATGATAGCTAAAAATATTATCAATCTCTATATAGTCTCCACCCATCACCCGGTTCTCAGATGGCTCAGCGTAAGCGTGCTTTGATTGAGGAGTACTATATGCCTCAACTACAGAGTACACTGGAAGGGCATATTTGCCTGTGGAATACATTTTTATCCTTTACAAATATTTGGCTTACCTACAGCAGCAACACTCCAATATGATTAATTTCAGTTTGAAAATAAAATGTCTATTTAGGTAGGTTTAGCAGTGACACATGCTTTTTCATTATTAGGCCCTCTTTGATTGGAATGTAGAAACTAGTCAGTAGTTTACTGTTACTGTCCTTGTTCTCACTGATGCAAAACTGAACTGTCATGCAAGTAACTAGTTTCTATGCAGCTGTCATTAAGAATTAAGGGACCACAGATGATAAAGCAGTGCAAAATTGGAAAATAGTAAAACAAATTCACCAATTAGAACAAACTGTAAAATTGACCAGCAGCAGAACAATTTTAATGGCAAAGCTAGGTCCAGATTTGATAGAGACGTTTTCTTTTTTTAAATAATAAACATGTTATACTTACCTGTACTATGCAGTTGGTTTTGCACAGAGCAGCCTGTATCCTCCTCTTCTCGGGTCCCTCTTCTGTGCTCCTGGCCCCTCCCTTCTGTTGAGTGCCCCCACAGTAATCAGCTTACTATGGGGGCACCCAAGCCGAGTCACAGCTCCCTGTGTCCATTCAGACACGGAGCTGTGACCCGGCCCGTCCCCTCTCTCTCCTGATTGGATGAATAATTTTGATTAGCAGCAGCGGGAGCCAATCACGCCCCACTGCTGTCTCAGCCAATGAGGAGGGGAGTCGCTGGATAAATACGGGGTCAGGTAAGTATTAGGGGGGCTGAGGGGGCTGCTGCACACAGAAGGTTTTTTATCTTATGCAGATAAAAAACCTTCTGCCTTCTGAAGGACAGAGAGGGCAATCTGTAACCAAAACCTGAAGCACCGAACAGTATGTTATCTACCGGGCGCTCGGGTTCGGCACATCACGGATCTTGTGGACAGATTACTGGGGGGGCTGGGGAAGACCCGGCTGTCATGGTGCACGTTGGCACCAAAGACAAAGTCAGAGGCAGATGGAGTGTCCTAAAGAACGATTTTAGGGACTTAGGAGCTAAATTGAGGAAAAGGACCTCCAAGGTAGTATTCTCAGGAATACTACCGGTACATCGAGCCACACCAGAAAGGCAGAGGGAGATTAGGGAAGTAAACAAGTGGCTGAAGAGCTGGTGTAGTAAGGAGGGGTTTGGGTTCCTGGAGGACTGGGCCAACTTATCGGTCGGTAACCGGTACTATAGAAGGGACGGACTGCACCTAAATGAGGAGGGTGCAGATCTGCTGGGAATGAAGATGGCCAAAAAGTTAGAGGGGTTTTTAAACTAGGCGATGGGGGGGGAGGGTCCAGAGACAGAGATAGCCAGCGCGGAAGATATTCCAGAGGGTAGTATTGGGGGCATTAGTGGTAGGTTAACCAAAGCACAAAAACACAAGGTGAGTATAGTAGCAAGTCCTAGTTGCAATCTCGAAACACCCAATACGAGGACAATATGCGACCGGTCTAAACTATGTGGCATGTTCACCAATGCCAGGAGCATGTCGGACAAGATGGGTGAACTAGAGATACTGTTGTACAAGGAGGATTTGGATTTTGTGGGAATTTCAGAGACCTGGTTCAACAGCTCTCATGATTGGCTGGCAAACATTCAAGGGTATACCCTGTACCGCAAAGATAGAGAGGGTAAAAAAAGTGGAGGGGTATGCCTATATATCAAGAATAATGTACAAGCGAATGTGAGAGATGACATCACTGAGGGAGCTAGAGAGGAGGTGGAATCCTTATGGGTAGAGCTCCAAAGGGATGAAGCTAAGGGGAAAATAATACTGGGAGTATGCTATAGGCCCCCTAACCTGAGGGAGGAAGTGGAGACGGATCTCCTATCACAAATTGGATTAGCAGCAAGGATGGGAAGTGTTATCATAATGGGGGATTTTAATTATCCAGACATAGACTGGGCGGAGGGAACCACACATTCATTTAAGGCTCGCCAGTTCCTTAATGTCTTGCAGGACAATTTTATGGGTCAGATGGTAGACGCACCAACTAGAAATAAAACATTACTGGATCTACTGATTACCAACAATACAGACCTGATCACGGATTTGGAAATACGGGGCAATTTAGGTAACATCGATCACAGGTCAATTAGTTTCAGTATAAATCACACAAATAGGAAACATAAAGGGAATACAAAGACACTGAATTTCAAAAGAGCCAACTTCCCTAAACTACAAACCTTGCTAAAAGGCATAAATTGGGATAAAATATTAGGAACAAAGAATACGGAGGAGAGATGGGTTTGCTTTAAGAGCATATTAAATAAGGGCATTAGCCAATGTATCCCATTGGGTAATAAATTTAAAAGAGCGAACAAAAATCCTGGATGGCTTAACTCCAATGTAAAAATGCATATAAAAGCAAAGGAGAAGGCCTTCAAAAAATACAAGGTTGAGGGATCATCCTCAGCATTCAGACTTTATAAAGAATGCAACAAGAAATGTAAGGGTGCAATTAGGACAGCTAAGATAGAACATGAAAGACACATAGCGGAGGAGAGCAAAAAAAATCCCAAGAAATTCTTTAAGTATGTAAACAGTAAAAAAGGGAGGACAGATCATATTGGCCCCATAAATAATGAGGAAGGACATCTGGTTACAAAGGATGGGGAGATGGCAAAGGTATTGAATGTATTCTTCATGAGTGAATCGGGGGCTTCAGTAACCAAAACTGCAGTGTTTATCCTCATGACACAACACAGGAAGCACCTCCGTGGTTAACAGAGGACAGAATTAAAATTAGATTTGAGAATCTTAACATTACTAAATCACCGGGACCAGATGGCTTGCATCCGAGGGTACTTAGGGAACTCAGTCAAGTGATTGCCAGACCATTGTTCCTAATTTTTACAGACAGTCTATTGACTGGAATGGTACCAGCTGATTGGAGAAAAGCCAATGTAGCCCCAATATTTAAAAAGGGCCCAAAATACATCCCTGAGAATTACAGACCAGTTAGCCTAACATCCATAGTATGTAAACTCTTGGAGGGGATGATAAGGGACTATATACAAGATTTTAGTAATAAGAACAATATCATTAGCAGTAATCAGCATGGATTCATAAAGAATCATTCTTGCCAAACCAATCTATTAACCTTCTATGAGGAGGTGAGTTGCCATCTAGATAAAGGAAGGCCCGTAGACGTGGTGTATCTGGATTTTGCAAAAGCATTTGACACAGTTCCCCATAAACGTTTACTGTACAAAATAAGGTCCGTTGGCATGGACCATAGGGTGAGTACATGGATTGAAAACTGGCTACAAGGGCGAGTTCATGGGGAGTACTCAGAATGGTCAGGGGTGGGTAGTGGGGTTCCCCAGGGTTCTGTGCTGGGACCAATCCTATTTAATTTGTTTATAAATGACCTGGAGGATGGGATAAACAGTTCAATCTCTGTATTTGCAGACGATACTAAGCTAAGCAGGGAAACATTGCAAAAAGATCTGAACAAATTAATGGGGTGGGCGACTACATGGCAAATGAGGTTCAATGTAGAAAAATGTAAAATAATGCATTTGGGTGGCAAAAATATGAATGCAATCTATACACTGGGGGGAGAACCTCTGGGGGAATCTAGGATGGAAAAGGACCTGGGGGTCCTAGTAGATGATAGGCTCAGCAATGGCATGCAATTCCAAGCTGCTGCTAATAAAGCAAACAGAATATTAGCATGCATTAAAAGGGGGATCAACGCAAGAGATAAAACGATAATTCTCCCACTCTACAAGGCTCTGGTCCGGCCGCACCTGGAGTATGCTGTCCAGTTCTGGGCACCAGTCCTCAGGAAGGATGTACTGGAAATGGAGCGAGTACAAAGAAGGGCAACAAAGCTAATAAAGGGTCTGGAGTATCTTAGTTATGAGGAAAGGTTGCAAGCACTGAACTTATTCTCTCTGGAGAAGAGACGCTTGAGAGGGGATATGATTTCAATTTACAAATACTGTACTGGTGACCGCACAATAGGGATAAAACTTTTTCGCAGAAGAGAGTTTAATAAGACTCGGGGCCACTCATTACAATTAGAAGAAAAGAGGTTTAACCTTAAACTACGTAGAGGGTTCTTTACTGTAAGAGTGACAAGGATGTGGAATTCCCTTCCACAGGCGGTGGTCTCAGCGGGGAGCATTGATAGCTTCAAGAAACTATTAGATAATCACCTGAATGACCGCAACATACAGGGATATACAATGTAATACTGACACATAATCACACACATAGGTTGGACTTGATGGACTTGTGTCTTTTTTCAACCTCACCTACTATGTAACTATGTAACTATGCCTTTACAATCCCTTTAAGAAACTGTAGAGGGTACAGCAGTCTAAAATTGCCCAGTAGTAGGACACTTTTAATTAGGAAAAGGCCAAAATATACTAGAGACAAAGAATACATTCTGGTGTTTTACTACAGGAATTATGAAACTGCAGATGATAAGAATTAAGATATTGTAGAAGACACGGCATTGTAAAAATATCCAGCAGCAGTAAAGTGTTAATCAGGGATAGAAGGAATAACCGGTTAATTACTTTTATTTGCTCAATAGGCAAGGGGGGAGGGATTTAAGTGATATAATATGAGGTGGATTAGGTGCAGTGGCAGGTTGTGTTTATTTATTTTTTGGGGGGCGGCAAACAATCTGCTGGGTCACAGGGGTCACTGGCGGCAACCCCCGGTTGGTGAGTCAGTATTCAGTAGTAGTAGCAGGACCTGCACTTACCCCATCTCGTGGCCAGCGCTTTGGGCAGCGGTGACTGCGGGCAGCTGCTTTCTCGGTTCCCCTGTATCCCCTCCCTCTTCCTCCCGGCGACCAATCCGATCAGATCTCCTTTCGACCAATCAGGTGATGTGCTTCCTGATTGGCCGGGAGGAGAAACAGTGTTACAATAGTGAATACTCATTGACTATTGTCACACAACTGTATGGGCTTCAGGAGCAATGTTCTGCACCCTAAGCCCCCCCTTTTTTGAAGCCTCTGGCTCTAATCACATGCTTAAAAAAAAAAAAAAAAAACCCTGATTGGAATGCATGCATCTGGCGCCCTGCCTGTAGATCAGGGGGCCCAGACGCATGGATAGGAGGGGGGGCGCCATTGTGCCCCTAATGGACGGGCCTCCACTGATTAGCTGTACACTGTTCCTGCACTTTTTTCTTTTAAATGAGTAGCAGCAGTGACCTATTAACAAAAGGCAGCTCCGAGAGTAAATGGTCAGTAACAACTGAGTGCTCTGCTTTGAGCTCCCCACATTTAAAAAAAAGGCCCTATTTACAAAAATCAAATGGCACTCATGGCTAACATCTGTGATGTGTATACCAGGCAAAAAAAAGAAAGAAATCTGACTATATAAGCCAGATAAGGAGAACACAACCATCTGCAGGAGCAAGACACCTGGGTAGTTAAGGCCCCGGATTTTTCTTTTGGATGTGGATGACATGACTCTTTATTGCTTGTTTGGAGGTATTAATACCTACCTCTGGATTGAGGGAACCTCCTATTGCATAGATATTGGCCTTGGGGTTTCCTGGTCTTATATGGTCTTATTTGACTACTACCATCATGTCAGCTGGACATACAGTATCCTTGGAACTGTTTTGTGAGTAATCTGAGATCCTTATTTGGATCAAGGCTCCTCCTCCTTTGTTCTGATGTGTTTGGTTGTCTACTATGAGGCAGTTTTAGGAAGGTACTTGGTGTGCTAATGTCCACCCCTTTGGCCTCTCCCTATGCTCCAGTGCCTGCCCAGGGAGTCTTTTGCATGACGGTGCTCAAACAACTGCTGTATTGTTTTCATGCATCCTGAGGAAGCTGCTTCTAGCTAAATCCGTTGACACATGAAGATACATATTCAGAATTGTATATCTGTCATGCATGTAATATTTATTACTGTACTACCATATGAGGTTGACTCAACTTATGAGCAAAAACAATGCAATTGTCTTTTTAATCATAAACAAATATACATTCTGTATGGTATTTTAGATCAATTGTACAATAAAATTCAGTGATTCTATATGGTTGTGTACTCCTTATCTGGCCTATATTCTGGCCTATATGCTTGCCAAAAAGCATATAGACTATGTACTTTGCAAGTGCAGTTGCACTCTACAAGTACAGTTGCTCCAGAGCTTAGCAATTGAGATGAAGCTTCACTTTTCAAAGAATACCCGATCACATGCAAGGTAAAAAAACAGCATTTTTGCTTGCACATGATTGAATGATTGAAGTCAGTAGAGTTCCTCTCATTTAGTAAGCTCTGGAGCAACTGCACTTGCAAAGTGCACAGTCTATTTGCCTTTAGTAAATCAACCCCATGGTATTGGCAAATCAATACCTCATCTCTAACGTTAGTTTATGGACTTTGGTGCACTTGACAGGTGGACAGGTTTTAGGAGAGTCATACTACATTTTATAGAAAAACTGTCAAGACCTCGATCACCTGCTGGTGGTGATTCACATAGTGAGAGGGGGTAGTTCCGGTGGCCACCAGGGTGTCAGGAAAGGGTTTGCCCATTGGAGGTGCTGTCGGTCTCTTGAATCGCAGTACCAGTGTCCACCAGCAGGTTTCTTCCAACACTCTGGATCTGTAGTGGAGGGATTCACCTGTTGGTGGCACTGTTGGATCCTTTGGCTGTAATACCGGTGTCCACCAGCAGGTGTTTGCCGGCACTGTGGAGCAGACAGCACCTCCTGCGTTCAGGTGTCACTTGAGGCAAATTACAGGCATTCATATAAATACCCGGCTGATGATTGCTCTCATCACCCTGGTATCTTCCTTGTGCCCTGATCCGTACCTGCAACCTGTAACCTGTAACCTATAACCTGTGTACCTGATCCTGTTGCCCTGTGCATCTGATCCTGATCCTGTCCCTCCTGTTACCTTTCATCCCTGCCCTGTAGCCTTTGCACCTTCCCCCATCTGCTGATTCCCTGTGTATGACCCCGTCCTGCCTTACGTTTGTGATTCTGGAACTGCCCTTGTTTATCTGCTGATCTCCTGTGAATGACCCTGGCCTGGCTACATGTAAGATTGCGGTACTTCCCTTATATTGTATATAGTGTTTGTTGTTTGTGCGTCACTGTTTGGTTGGTTGTTCACTGTTTATATTTGAGGTATTTATATATTGTTATCACTTATCCTTAAACTTAATCATTCACTTACATGTGTTTTTGGTTCTCTCTGTGCAATCCACACAGTCTGGTCATACCAATTCATGACAGTATACCAGGGCCATCTCTGACCAGAAGTGGCTACACAGGGGAACCATCTCGGTTCTGTTTATGTTGCTGGGATGAATTCACATGTAATTGGTTATTATGCTCTGCTGGCATCGGAGAGTTCTGAATATCTCCACCAGACATTGAGAGGGTGGTCCAGTGATCAGCTGCTAGAGATTATTCGTTTAGCTCACTCTGTAGTTGATCAGGGCAGTATACTGTTAGAGGATGTTCGGCCTTTGATTAAGATATGTACAGAGCTGGCTCTGCCCTGTATCCCAAATGGCCGTGATGACTTTTCTTCCCCCTTCAGCATTAACCAGGTTGCGTCCTTAGTAAGGCTGTTGGAGGATGACCCTGCATCCTTCTTGGAGCATTATTCGGTTTGTTCCAAACAGTTGTTAAAGGATTGTAAAGATGCAGTGCAGTCCCTGGTCAGACAGAGGGTATGTGAGCCCACTTTTGTTCTACCTGTACTTCAGGCATGGTCAGACCTGTTATTGCTTCTGTCAGCTCTCCACAACCCAGACCTGCTACTAAACACCTGCCTGCTCAGACATCTTTTCTCCCTTCACCCATGGCAACCTCAGCTACAGTCCAATATACCCTGCTTCCCACTAAGTACTGTATCAATACCCTGTTTCTACTTCCTGCACCTATCCTGCCTTTAACCCACTTGCCTCTTCTCTACTACCTGCAACGTCCCCACAGAAAGTTCCTCTGGCCACTGTTTCCCCTTCCTTGCCATATCCCAGCCCTTCGCATCAGTATGCCTCATCTCCTACCTACAGTCCTACAGCCACCTACAGATCTCCAGCAGTTAATCCAAAGAAGAAATGGAAGTTCTTCCCCACTCACACAATCCTGCCAGTAATTCAACCTACTTCCACACCAACCAACCTGTGTTAGTCCACCTTCATGCCAGCTGAATCTGATGACCCACCTAATCCTGCCAACTCTTTGCCTACTATCCAGCTTGAAGTTCCTGTGCCCCAGTCTGATGTTCCTGTGCCCATGTTCCAGTCCGATGTTCCAATACCTGCCGACCAGTCTGATGTGCCTGCTGTTCAGCCTGTTGTTCCAGTGCCTGCCGTTCAGCCTGTTGTACCAGTGTCAGCTGTTCAGCCTGTTGTGCCAACGCCTGTGTCCGCTGTCCGGTCTGACTTCCCAGTGCCTGCTGTCCATTCTGACATCCTGGCGCCCTTGTTCCAGCCTGATGATACTGTTCACATGTTCCAGTCCAATGTGCCTGTGTCCCCGCTTGAAGTTCCGTGTCCCAGTCTGAAATTCCGGTGTTCCAGTCTGATGTCCTGGTGCCTGCCTTCCAGTCTGATGACTCGGTGCCCACCTTCCAGTCTGATGTCTCGGTGCCCGTCTTTCAGTCTGATGTCTCGGTGCTACCTTTCAATCTGATGTCTCAGTGCCCGCCTTCCAGTCTGATGTCCCAGTGCCTGCCTTTCAGTCTGATGTTCTGGTGCCCGCCTTCCAGTCTGATGCCCCAGTGCCCGCCTTCCAGTCTGATGTCCCGGTGCCCACCTTCCAGTCTGATGTCCTGGTGCCCACCTTCCAATCTGATGTCTCGGTGCTTGCCTTCCAATCTGATGTTCCGGTGCTCGCCTTCCAGTCGGTATCAGGAACCATGAATCAGACCGAGACAGAAGTATAGTTAAATCACACTTGTTTAATAATAATAATAAAAAGGTAAACAGAGTAAGCGTGGTCATAACAAGCCAGAGTTCAGTAACTGGATCGGGTAGTCAGCCAAGCCAATGTCAGAGAGCCAGAGATGAACGTAGTAGTACAGCAAGCAGGATCAGGAGCCAGAAGGGACGTCAGTCGAGCAAGTCTTCAACAGGAACGCAGGAGAAAGTCTCTGTGATGTTGACAAAGGCGAAGGCAGAGATAAAGTGAGCTGGACGGCTTTAAGTAGGCAGGACTGACGAGCAGAATCAACAACAGCTGGGTAACTGTGGAGAGAGATGGGAGCTGGCAATTAGCCAACAGCTGAGAGGCCAGCTCAGAGAAGGAAGGGCTGCCTTTTTGTCTGATGTCCAGGTGCCTGCCTTCCAGTCTGATGTTCCGGTGCCTGTCTTCCAGTCTGATGTCTCGGTGCCTACCTTCCAGTCTGATGTCCCAGTGCCTACCTTCCAGTCTGATGTTCCGGTGCCTGCCTTCCTGTCTAATGTCCCGGTGCCCACCTTCCAGTCTGAAAACCCGGTGCCCACCTTCCAGTCTGATGTCCCAGCACCCACTGTCTTACTTGATGATTCAACGTCTGATCTCCTTAGTGATCCTGTATCTGGTATCCAGCCTGATGATCCAGTTCCTGATGGTTCCATTCCTGATACCCTGCCTGGTGGTTCCTTTTCTGTTGCCCAGCTTGTCGACCCAGAGCCTTCTGCTAAGCCTGATGACCCAGAGCCTGCTGCCCAGCTCGATGACCCAGAGCCTGCTGCCCAGCTCGATGACCCGGAGCCTGCTGCCCAGCTTGATGACCCGGAGCCTGCTGCCCAGCTCGATGACCCAGAGCCTGCTGCCCAGCTCGATGACCCAGAGCCCGCTCTCTGCACTGATGTGCCCGCTGTCTGCCCTGATGTGCCCGCTGTCTGTCCTGATGTGCCCATTGCCCAGTTTGATGTACCCTTTGCTGACTTTGATATTCCTGTTGCCCTGCCCAAGGTGCCTGATGCCCAGCCTGAAGTGCCTGATGCCCAGCCTAATGTACCCCCATCCATTGTTCTGCTTGATGCCATAGACTATGGGCAATTACAACTAGTTGGAGCATCCAGAGGCCGCTCCTTTAAGGGGGGTACTGTCAGGAAAGGGTTCGCCCATTGGTGGCGCTGTCGATCTCTTGGATCACAGTACCAGTGTCAACCAGCAGGTGTTTTCCAACACTCTGGATCTGTAGTGGAGGGATTCACCTGTTGGTGGCACTGTTGCATCCTTTGGCTGTAATACCGGTGTCCACCAGCGGGTGTTTCCTGGCACTGTGGAGCAGACAGCACCTCCTGCGTTCTGGTGTCACTTGAGGCTAATTACAGGCATTGATATAAATACCCGGCTGATGATTGCTCTCATCACCCTGGTATTTTCCTTGTGCCCTGATCCGTATCTGTGACCTGTGAACCTGATTCTGCAACCTGTAACCTGTGTACCTGATCCTGTTACCCTGTGCATCTGATCCTGATCCTGTCCCTCCTGTTACCTTGCATCCCTGCCATGTAGCCTGATCCCTTTGCACCTTCCCCTATCTCCTGATTCCCTGTGTATGACCCCGGCCTGCCTTACATTTGTGATTCTGGAACTGCCCTTGTTTATCTGCTGATCTCCTGTGAATGACCCTGGCCTGGCTACATTTAAGATTGCGTTACTTCCCTTATATTGTATATAGTTATTGTTGTTTGTAGGTCACTGTTTGGTTGGTTGTTCACTGTTTATATTTGAGGTGTTTATATATTGTTATCACTTATCCTTAAATAAACTTAATTATTCACTTAATGCATTTTTGGTTCTCTCTGTGCAATCCACACAGTCTGGTCATACCAATTTATGACACAGGGGGTATCGCCCAGTAGCCAGCTGATCCCAGTGATCAGTCTCACCTGAGGCAGGCTGCTGGGAAGGTGTACAACTCTTTTCCTATCTTCCTCCACTGGCTCAGTGTTTTGCCTATGTGCCTTCTACCTTATTATTGATGTTCTGCTTCTGACCTTGATCCTGATTTCTGCTGTAATTCTGTTCCAGTACTTGCATCCTGTGCCCTGCTACTCCTTATCTGCTCCCCTTGTTTCTGGTCTCAGTTTTGGTCTCCTTCCCTGTCCATCTGCTTGCAGCTCCTGTCTTTTCCTGTTTATCTGTGTTCACTATTTTGTATATGTATATACTGTATGTATGTGTATACATTTGTGTGTATGTGTATGTGTGTGTATGCGTATATGTACGTATGTGTGTATATATATATATATATATATATATATATATATATATATATATATATATATATATATATTAGGTTGTTAGGTATTTTATCATTTTATGGTTCACATATGTGTTTTTTTCTGTCTGCTGGTGGATAAGGTTAATTAGGACCGGCCATTGTATATATACATCATCAGTTTAAAGATGGATATCTCGGTAACGGCAGCAGCTGCTGCCACAACCGAGGTATTCATCTTTAGGGCTGGCGATCCTGTACACAATAATGGTGGTCTCTGCTGCGGGTTTGCCGTGAGATCACCGTTATCGGCGGCGGGAGAGGTGCCACCCCCCTCCCGCCGCTCTCCCACGCCCTCCGCCGTTTACCGGAGCCGTCGGTAGCAGCAGAGGCGATCGTGTCCTTTCTGTTCCTCAGTATAGAGACGAGTGAGGCTAAGATGGCGCCCACCCGTCTCTATACCATAGGACGGCCGGAGCGACGTCATTACGTTGGCTCCGCCCACTTCTCTTAAAGGCACTTTTTTTGTGTTATTTTTTTTAAACGACTTTTTTTTTTTTTTTTTTGCATTTTAGTCTAAATATGAGATCTGAGGACTTTTTGCCCCCAGATCTCATATTTAAAAGGACCTGTCATGCTTTTTTCTATTACAAGGGATGTTTACATTCCTTGTCATAGGAATAAAATTGATCCAAATTTTTTTTTTTAAAACAGTGAAAAAATAAATAAAATAAAGTAAAATAAATAATAAAAAAAAAAAATTTAAAGCACCCTGTCCCGACGAGCTTGCGCGCAGAAGCGAACGCATACGTGAGTAGCGCCCGCATATGAAAACGGTGGTCAAACCACACATGTGAGGTATCGCTGCGACCGGTAGAGCGAGAGCAATAATTCTAGCCCTAGACCTCCTCTGTAACGCAAAACATCCAACCTGTAGAATTTTTTAAACGTCGCCAATGGAGATTTTTAAGAGTAAAAGTTTGACGCTATTCCACGAGCGAGTGCAATTTTGAAGCGTGACATGTTGGGTATCAATTTACTTGGCGTAACATTATATTTCACAATATAAAAAAAATTGGGCTAACTTTACTGTTTACTTATTTTTGTATTAAAAAAAGTGAATTTTTTCCAAAAAAAGTGCGCTTATAAGACCGCTGCGCAAATACGGTGCAAAAAAAAGTATTGCAATGACCGCCATTTTATTCTCTAGGGTGTTAGAAAAAAAACAATATATAATGTTTGGGGGTTCTAAGTAATTTTCTAGCAAAAAAAACTGTTTTAAACATGTAAACACCTAAAATCCAAAACGAGGCTAGTCCTTAAGAGTGGTAATCTTACTTTAGTCATGCACCAGTCCAAATTCAGTTTCCACAGCTACACTGAACTGGTCATCCCTGCTGTTGCTGGATAGCTGCACTTGGTATCTCTAAAGCCCCTTCCACACTTGTGTGACTTGTCCTATGACTTGGGACTGCAAAGTCGCATGACATGTCATACCCCATAATTTTCAGTGAGTACCATTCATATCTGTGCGACTTCAAGGCGCACCGACTTCAAAGTAGTCCCTGTACTACTTTGGTCTGACTTTGATGTGAGTTACACAGGCATTCCCTGAAATTGCGTCAAAATCGCGGCCACAAAATTGCGGCAAAATTGCGTGACTTTGAAGTTGCGGTAGTGTGAAAGGGGCCTTACAAAAACATGGGGAACTGTAGATAAAACAACATGGCAGTTGTCAAAAGTTTTATATTTTTACTTGACACCACACCATGTAACATTTTTAATCTTTAACCTGTTCCTGACCAGCTGTATGTATACAGTATATGCTGGGTTGGTGGGCTTTCATGGAAAATGGCTTTTCTGTGCTGAAAACATGGTCACCACAAGTCGCAGCTAGAAAAAACTGAAATAATCCAGTGTGTTGTATATCAAAGATAAGCAGTAATAAGATAAACAGCTCAGAAAAGTCAAACAGCACTGGAGTGTGAAATATAAAACTGATGGCTGTTGATCGCAAATGCTGATAAATCTGAATTTGAGTAAACAACATCAAAACCTGGCATACTAATGTCCTGTACACACGGTCGGACTTTGTTCGTACATTCCGACAACAAAATCCTAGGATTTTTTCCGACGGATGTTGGCTCAAACTTGTCTTGCATACACACGGTCACACAAAGTTGTCGGAAAATCCGATCGTTCTAAACGCGGTGACGTAAAACACGTATGTCGGGACTATAAACGGGGCAGTGGCCAATAGCTTTCATCTCTTTATTTATTCTGAGCATGTGTGGCACTTTGTCCGTCGGATTTGTGTACACACGATCGGAATTTCCGACAACGGATTTTGTTGTCGGAAAATTTTATATCCTGCTCTCAAACTTTGTGTGTCGGAAAATCCGATGGAAAATGTGTGATGGAGCCTACACACGGTCAGAATTTCCGACAACAAGGTCCTATCACACATTTCCCGTCAGAAAATCCGACCATGTGTACGGGGCATAATAGTCCAAAATAAAATTCATTGCATGATCTTACAACCCTTTTTACTTGTAGTCTGTCTCCATTTGTTAATGATATTGTAAACACTAACACATTTCTAGAAACAAGTGGCTTTATAGTTGGCATAGCTAATTCTGTAAACCTGGAGAAAAGAAAACATGAACAAATGTGGCTAACATCATTCAATCAGGTTTTAACTTACATTTGTAAACAAGAATTCTGATTGGTTATGTGGACAACAACTCCACTTTTGTTTATATTTTTCCATTTCCAATTCTAATGAATCAGCCTAAAGCAAAACAGAATGTGTGTAAAGGAAAAATAAAAATGTTGACTATAGCAAGCAAACAAGTTTCAGCTTTCGTGTTCTAATATACATAACAGAATTAAAGCTGAACTCCAACTTTCTTTTCACTAGAACTGAATGGAACGATCAGTCCCAGCTTAGATCAGTATCATTTTGCTCTGTTGTCTGCAGATCCTCTGATTTTCTGGGTTTAGTTGTGGCTTTGTACCATGTGACACTCTGTACCAGTGGCATAGCTAGCACATCTGGCACCTGGGGCTGGACATTTTTTTGCATTCCCCCCCCCCCCAAGAAAAATGGCATGGGGCAATATAGTGGCACCATGCCAACACTGTGGGTGTGGTCAGATTGCATTAACAGTATGAGGAGCTTAAAGAGCCATATGCTTTAATGACTGTACCACAAGCGAGTATGTAGCAGACAGTACAAACCTCAGTACACTCATTTTAATAATAATAAAATAATAATAAAAAAAACTGTTCTACTGTATATCCTTTACTACACACAGCTAACCTTAAATGATATTAAAGTCTTGTTTTTTTTTCTAAATAATAAATAGGTTATACTTACCTGCTCTGTGTAGTGGTTTTGCACAGAGTGGCTTGGATCCTCCTCTTCTTGGGTCTCTAGCTGCCACTCCTGGCCCCTCCCTCTTTCTGGGTGCCTCCACAGGAAGCAGCTTGCTATGGGGGCACCCAAGCAGGCACGCTCCTGAGCTGCGGCTCTGTGTGTCCATTCATACACTTAGCCATGGCTCGACTCTGCTCCCTCCCTCTTCTGATTGGCTCCCACTCCTGCCAAAAGCCAATCAGGAGTGCGAGTCCCCAGACAGCCAAGGCTCTTGTGGACATTGCTGAATCGAGAGAGGGCTCAGGTAAGAATTAGGAGGGGCTGGGGGGGGCTGCTGCACACAGAAGGTTTTTTTACCTTCATGCATAGAATGCATGAAGATTAACCAGTTCCTGACCAGCTCGTGCTGATATACAGTGGGGACGGAAAGTATTCAGCCCCCTTTACATTTTTCACTCTTTGTTATATTGCAGCCATTTGCTAAAATCATTTAAGTGCATTTTTTTCCTCATTAATATACACACAGCACCCCATATTGACAGAAAAACACAGAATTGTTGACATTTTTGCAGATTTATTAAAAAAGAAAAACTGAAATATCACATGGTCCTAAGTATTCAGACCCTTTGCTCAGTATTTAATAGAAACACCCTTTTGATCTAATACAGCCATAAGTCTTTTTGGGAAAGATGCAACAAGTTTTTCACACCTGGATTTGGGGATCCTCTGCCATTCCTCCTTGTTCTGTCAGGTTGGATGGTAAACGTTGGTGGACAGCCATTTTTAGGTCTCTCCAGAGATGCTCAATTGGGTTTAAGTCAGGGTTCTGGCTGGGCCATTCAAGAACAGTCACGGAGTTGTTGTGAAGCCACTCCTTCATTATTTTAGCTGTGTGCTTAGGGTCATTGTCTTCTTGGAAGGTGAAGTAATATTCAATGTGCTCAACAAGCCTTAAGAACATTTATTGGAGTGTCTACTTTCCAAAATGGGGTCATGGGGGGGGGGTTGTACTTCTCTGCCGTTTTAGCACCTCAAGAAATGAGATAGGCAGCCATAAACTAAAAGCTGCGTAAATTCCAGAAAATGTACAGCCATAAGTCTTTTTGGGAAAGATGCAACAAGTTTTTCACACCTGGATTTGGGGATCCTCTGCCATTCCTCCTTGTTCTGTCAGGTTGGATGGTAAACGTTGGTGGACAGCCATTTTTAGGTCTCTCCAGAGATGCTCAATTGGGTTTAAGTCAGGGTTCTGGCTGGGCCATTCAAGAACAGTCACGGAGTTGTTGTGAAGCCACTCCTTCATTATTTTAGCTGTGTGCTTAGGGTCATTGTCTTCTTGGAAGGTGAACCTTCAGCCCAGTCTGAGATCCTGAGCACTCTGGAGAAGGTTTTCATCCAGGATATCCCTGTACTTGGCCACATTCATCTTTCCCTTGATTGCAACCATCGTCCTGTCCCTGCAGCTGAAAAACACCCCCACAGCATGATGCTGCCACCACCATGCTTCACTGTTGGGACTGTATTAGACAGGTTATGAGCAGTGCCTGGTTTTCTCCACACATACTGCTTAGAATTAAGTCCAAAAAGTTCTATCTTGGTCTCATCAGACAAGAGAATCTTATTTCTCATTCATGTGTCTTGCACTGAGGAGAGGCTTCCATCGGGCCACTCTGCCATAAAGCCCCGACTGGTGGAGGGCTGCAGTGATGGTTGACTTTCTACAACTTTCTCCCATCTCCCGACTGCATCTCTGGAGCTCAGCCACAGTGATCTTTGGGTTCTTCTTTACCTCTCTCACCAAGGCTCTTTTCCCCTGATAGCTCAGTTTGGCCGGATGGCCAGCTCTAGTAAGGGTTCTGATCATCCCAGACATCTTCCATTTAAGGATTATGGAGGCCACTGTGCTCTTAGGAACCTTAAGTGCAGCAGAAATTTTTTTGTAACCTTTGCCAGATCTGTGCCTTGCCACAATTCTGTCTCTGAGCTCTTCAGGCAGTTCCTTTGACCGCATGATTCTCATTTGCTCTGACATGCACTGTGAGCTGTAAGGTCTTATATAGACAGGCGTGTGGCTTTCCTAATCAAGTCCAATCAGTATAATCAAACACAGCTGGACTCAAATGAAGATGTAGAACCATCTTAAGGATGATCAGAAGAAATGGACAGCACTGAGTTAAATATATGAGTGTCACAGCAAAGGGTCTGAATACTTAGGACCATGTGATATTTCAGTTTTTCTTTTTTAATAAATCTGCAAAAATGTCAACAATTCTGTGTTTTTCTGTCAATATGCGGTGCTGTGTGTACATTAATGAGAAAAAAAATGAACTTAAATGATTTTAGCAAATTTCTGCAATATAACAAAGAGTGAAAAATTTAAGGGGGTCTGAATACTTCCCATCCCCACTGTACGTTGGCAGAATGGCACGGGTGTGCAAAACCACGTACCCGTAAGTCCCCCGTGCCGCAGTGATCAGATTTGAGGCAGAACTGATCAGTGTTCAGGTCCATGCTAATTATTTCTGGCCTAGACCTGCTGATCAGTTCTGACCAATGAAATGCTTCCCCTGCCTGTAAGTGTAAACACAGGCAGGGGAAATGATATCATCTCCCCTCGTGGAATTCTTTTCGGTTCCAGAGAGAGAGGAGAGAGGACATCTAAAAGTGAATTGCACCAACACTACACTGACACAGTACACATAGGCACACATTTCACCCCCCGATCGCCCCCACTTAACCCCTTCACTCCCTGTCATTGTGTCACCAATTTCAGTTTTCAGATTTTCCTGCTCACTGCATTGGTGTCACTTGTGACACTAATCAGCATTAGGGCAGCTAGTAGTAGGCTGTCAGGGAAATGGCCACAGAACTGGCAATCTTACCAACACCCATCATGGCCACATCAGGTGTGCTCCCGTGCGTATTGGAGTAAGCAGATGTGCAGCTGCACGAACGGATGTATGCAGATGAGCAACAATGCTAACAGACGTACACATATGCGCGAGGGCATTAATGGGTGTACGCAAATACGCAATCGTGCCTCCTGGCCTATATAAATCTGCTGCTGAGACCTGTGCATTGCTGGATTATCGTCAGCTCCCCTGTGCTTCTGTGTTTCCTAATCTTTGACCTCCCGTTACCGACCCGACTTGCTTAACCTGTTATCCTGATCTCCTGGGTTGACCTCTGGCTTGTACTACTGACCCTGCTCTTGTCTACTCCACTGTGTTTGATCTCGGCTTGGCTCACCGACTCTGCTGCAACCTGTCTCACCATGTATGACCCCGGCTTGTTCCAGTTCTGCTACCGAAATCTCACATTGACTGATTTACCGTGCATGATCCCCGGCCTGGCTCCTGGTTCTTTTTCCAGATTGTCCATCTGCCAAGTTCACTTGCTACTCCGCAAGTACAGCTGCCCTACAGTGCATCTTGCTTGTTCCAGCAACCTTCCAGTGATCAGCGCATTAAACCACAGCAACTGGGAAACCGTGCTTTTTTGAGCACTGCACTCCCTGTACCACTTCCAGTGGTGCATTGCACTTAGCCGCATGGGGAGCCCCCTCAGCAACTCTGACTTGCATCTGGTATGTGACATAGGCCCAGGTAGGTCTAGGGTACCCCCATAAATAGTATTAATCCCCCGGTTAACCCATTCAATCCCCTGTCACCAGTGTCACTAGTATATCTATTTTCTGATCGCCTTATTAGTGTCACGGGTGATGCTAGTTAGTTAGTTATATTTTTTATAGTGCCAGGGTACCCGCCATGTATTATCTAATAAAGGTTTAACCCCCTGATCACCCGGCAGATGACATCAGTTAATTTTAGCGTCAGTTAGGGTCTACGTCAGCCCCAGGCAGTGACAGATTAGTGCCAGTGGTGTTAACACCCACACACTGAGCATGACAGATGAGAGTGAAGAGGAAGTCACTCATCTGTCAGATTCAGGCTCAGAATATGATCCAGTAGACAGCAGTGGCACCCTGACAGATAGCTATGATGACGGAGTAGTGTTCCCTGCTAAGGTCAGGCGTACCCGACCCCGTTCTTCTTCTGTTGTTGAGGTGCAAGAACTGCGGGGCTCTTGTATGGAGTAGAGAGCCAGTACTTGTGCTGCTCATCCTTCTGGTGAACTCGCAAGCACCAGTGGCCTAGTACGCCCTGGCCGTACATCAAGCACTGCAGTATCACATGGTGATGTGGCAAGTCCCATAAGTGCAGTTCAAGCTGGTGCGGTGGCTAGCACAAGTAGTGTCCAGTAGCCACCAAGAAGACAAACACAGGCCTGTCGAGGCCATAGTGCCCTTCCTGCAGAATATGCCAATCCTAATTGGGAGCCCACCACTTCTGCAGCACCCATACTTCCCCCATTCACTGGCAAACCCAGAATTCAGGTGGAAACAGTTGATTTTACATCACTTGATTTTTATTCACTTTTTTTCATGGAAGATCTCTATAGATATATTGTGCACCAAAGCAATTTTTATGCTGGTTTAATCCCCAGTTGACCCTTGCCAGAGATTGGAAACCTATTACGATTTCCGAATTCAAGACCTTCCTGGGCCTATCCCTTCTCCTGGGCATAGTTAAAAAAAGTGAGTTGGGGTCATATTGGTCCACTGACCCAATTCAGCCACCAAGAAGACAAACACAGGCCCGTCGAGGCCATAGTGCCCTTCCTGCAGAATATGCCAATCCTAATTGGGAGCCCACCACTTCTGCAGCACCCGTACTTCCCCCATTCACTGGCAAACCCAGAATTCAGGTGGAAACAGTTGATTTTACATCACTTGATTTTTGTTCACTGTTTTTCACAGAAGATCTCTATAGATCTATTGTGCACAAAAGCAATTTTTATACTGGTCTAATCCCCAGTTGACCCTTGCCAGAGATTGGAAACCTATTACAGTTTCCGAATTCAAGACCTTCCTGGGCCTATCCCTTCTCCTGGGCATAGTTAAAAAAAGTGAGTTGGGGTCATATTGGTCCACTGACCCAATTCACCATATGCCCGTGTTCTCTGCATCCATGACCAGGGCTAGATACAAGCAGATCTTGTGGTTAATGTATTTTAATGACAATGAACTCTGTCGTCTTCAGGGTGACCCTGAATATGATCAGGTCCGCAAAATTCAGCCCTACGTAAACCACTTCAACCAAAAATTTGCAGCCTTGTTTACTCCCGATCAAGTTGTCTGCATTGATGAGTCCCTGATTACATTTTCTGGCCGCTTCTCTTTCAAACAGTATCTTCCCAGCAAGCGTGCTAGATATGATGTCAAGATGTATAAGCTCTGTGGCAGGGCAACAGGCTATACAAATAGTTTTATGGTTTACGAGGGAAAAGATAGTCACGTGGAGCCCGAGAACTGCCCTGCTACATAGGGAGCGCTGGCAAGATTGTTTGGGACTCGGTGTCACCCTTATTCGGAAAGGGTTACCACTTGTACGTGGACAATTATTAAACGAGCATGCCACTTTTTAATCACTTGTCATTGGGGTGTCTACATTCCAAAATGGGGTCATTTGGGGGGGTTTGTGCTATCTGGGTATTTCATGGCCTCCGAAACTGTGATAGATAGTGAGGAGTGAAATCAAAAATTTACACCCTTAGAAATCCTGAAGGCGGTGCTTGGTTTTCGGGTCTTGTATGCGGCTAGGCTCCCAAAAAGTCCCACACATGTGGTATCCCCATACTCAGGAGAAGCAGCAGAATGTATTTTGGGGTGTAATTTCAAATATTATATCATTTCAGTGACAACTTTGTGTACATATTTTTTTTTCATTTTTCAATCACTTATGACAAAAAAAGTAATATTCAATGTGCTCAACAAGCCTTAAGAACATTTATTGGAGTGTCTACTTTCCAAAATGGGGTCATGGGGGGGGGGGTTGTACTTCTCTGCCGTTTTAGCACCTCAAGAAATGAGATAGGCAGCCATAAACTAAAAGCTGCGTAAATTCCAGAAAATGTACCCTAGTTTGTAGACGCTACAACTTTTGTGCAAACCAATAAATATATACGCTTATTGAATTTTTGTTTACCCGAGACATGTGGCTGAATGCTTTTCGGCCTAAATGTATGACTAAAATTGGATTTATTGTATTTTTTATAACAAAAAGTAGAAAATATAATTTTTTTTTCAAAATTTCCGATCTTTTTTTGTTTATATCGCAAAAAATAAAAACTGGCTTCTTTGAAGCATCTCCTTCTCTGGGATGCCTCACGCAGAAAAGGCATAGGCTGTTTGAGCACTGGGCTGGACTAGGAGGGAGACCTGCCTGTCCATTACACATGATCAGGCAGCAGTGAAACCCTGAGAGCAGCGGTTCCCAGTGCAGGTGGGGGTGGAACACCTGACAGTGAAGCATCTAGCACCCCTCTAGATGCTTCACTCGGGGCAGGAGTCCCCCTGCCCCTCCTAGTTTCGGCCCTGCTTTGTATAGTCTGCTGTAGACAAAATGCCTTCCAGCCATTTCCTGCTGCATCGCTAGCCTAAAACACACCCCTCTGTAGTCTTTGAGACTGCAAATAATGTAACTTCTTTCACAGCTCTGATGGTGGGTGGGATGGGAATACATCCTAATTAGCATTCAGTCCTGGCCAGTCACACCTACCAACCCACCAAATCCCCCCTCACAGATCACAGCATTATTCAAAATCAAATAGGAAACACAGCCTGTTCTGATAGCTAGCTGTGCTGCTGCTGGGCAGGATTGAATGGATCACAATTGGAATTCAGTCCCGCCCAGTTAAATATGACGACCAGTGTGAGCAGGGAGAGTCCCACTCCTCAGATCCTGCAATCCCAGAGTTCTCTGTGAGCTGATTAATTTACATATGAAGTAAACACCTTCATAATAACCTCCCATAGCCCTTCCTCTGTAGTCTTGCAGTGAGCCATTTTTCTTTGGCATGCTGCAAGACAGGAATGACACATTTACACCTGCTTTGCAGACTGAAGAGTGATCTGTATTTGGATCACTCTTCAGAAAGCATTTGACAGGTTGTGAGAAGGAGTTGTATCACCTCTTCATCACCTATTTTAACCCCCTAAATGCTACAGTACTGTGCTGCAAACATGCACATTGTGTGCATTTTCAGTGTGGCTCCATTCAGTAGAATTGGTTGTGTCTGGGAGACAGTAGTGCCTACCAAGCACAACAGGAGGTATAGTTCCCAGTAGTACACTATAAAACTTTGTGGTTGTGCTGCATTTGTACACCATTAAAGTGATTGTAAATTCATAAGGTTTTTTATCTTAATGCATTCTATGCATTAGGATAAAAAGTCTTCTGTGTGCAACAGCCCCCCTAACACTTACCTGAGGTCCCTCTCTGTCCAGCGATGTCCACGAGTGTTTCAGCTGTCCAAGATTCTCCTTCCTGATTGGCTGAGACACAGCAGCAGCGAAACTGGATCCCATTGCTGTCAATCAACGTCAGCTAGCCAATCAGGGGAGAGAGGGGGAAGGGTCAGGGCTCCATGTCTGAATGGACACAGGGAGCTGTGACTCGGCTTGGTTGCCCCCATACCAATCTGCTTGCTGTGGGGTCACTGTACAGGAGGGAGGGGCCAGGATCACAGAAGAGTGACCCGAGGAACAGAGGGTCCAGGTTGCTCTGTGCAAATCCACTGCAACAGAGCAGGTAAGTATAACATGTTTGTTATTTTTATAGAAAAAAAATTTGACTTTACAATAACTTTAATTTAACCACTTAAGGACCGCCTCACGCCGATGTACGTCGGCAAGGCGGCACGGGCAGGCAGAATCACGTACATATATGTGATCTGCCTCCCGCGGGTGGGGGGTCCAATTGGACCCCCCGGTGCCCGAGGCGGTCCTCTTTTGTCCCCCGGCGATCGGAGGTGAGGGGGAGGCCATCCATTCGTGGCCCCCCCCTCGCGATCGCTGCCGGCCAATCAGAACATTCCTTTGCTGCTGTATGCTAAACAGCAGCAAAGGAAATGATGTCATCTCCTCGGCTCGGTATTTTCCGTTCCGGCGCCGAGGAGAGAAGACATCAATGTGAGTGCACAAACACACACACACTCAGTAGAACATGCCAGGCACACAAAACACCCCCGACCCCCCCCCGATCGCCCCCCGATCACCCCCCAATCACCCATCCCCCGTCACACTGACACCAAGCAGTTTTTTTCTGATTACTGCATGGTGTCAGTTTGTGACAGTTACTGTGGTAGGGCAGTTAGGGTTAGCCCCCTTTAGGTCTAGGGTACACCCCTAATAAAGTTTTAACCCCTTGATCACCCCCTGTCACCAGTGTCACTAAGCGATCATTTTTCTGATCACTGTATTAGTGTCACTGGTGACGCTAGTTAGGGACGTAAATATTTAGGTTCGCCATCAGCGTTTTATAGTGACAGGGACCCCCATATACTACCGAATAAATGTTTTAACCCCTTGATTGCCCCTAGTTAACCCTTTCACCACTGATCACCGTATAACTGTTACGGGTGACGCTGGTTAGTTTGTTTATTTTTTATAGTGTCAGGGCACCCGCCATTTATTACCGAATAAAGGTTTAGCCCCCTGATCGCCCGGCGGTGATATGCGTCGCCCTAGACAGTGTCAGATTAGCGCCAGTACCGCTAACACCCATGCATGCAGCATACGCCTCCCTTAGTGGTATAGTATCTGTACGGATCAATATCTGATCCGATCAGATCTATACTAGCGTCCCCAGCAGTTTAGGGTTCCCAAAAATGCAGTGTTAGCGGGATCAACCCAGATACCTGCTAGCACCTGCGTTTTGCCCCTCTGCCCGGCCCAGCCCAGCCCACCCAAGTGCAGTATCGATCGATCACTGTCACTTACAAAACACTAAACGCATAACTGCAGCGTTCGCAGAGTCAGGCCTGGTCCCTGCGATCGCTAACAGTTTTTTTGGTAGCGTTTTGGTGAACTGGCAAGCACCAGCCCCAAGCAGCGTCAGGTTAGTGCCAGTACCGCAAACACCCACGCACGCAGCATACGCCTCCCTTAGTGGTATAGTATCTGAACGGATCAATATCTGATCCGATCAGATCTATACTAGCGTCCCCAGCAGTTTAGGGTTCCCAAAAACGCAGTGTTAGTGGAATCAGCCCAGATACCTGCTAGCACCTGCGTTTTGTCCCTCCGCCCAGCCCAGCCCAGCCCAGCCCACCCAAGGGCAGTATCGATCAATCACTGACACTTACAAAACACTAAACGCATAACTGCAGCGTTCGCAGAGTCAGGCCTGATCCCTGCGATCGCTAACAGTTTTTTTGGTAGCGTTTTGGTGAACTGGCAAGCACCAGCGGCCTAGTACACCCCGGTCATAGTCAAACCAGCACTGCAGTAACACTTGGTGACGTGGCGAGTCCCATAAATGCAGTTCTAGCTGGTGAGGTGGCAAGCACAATTAGTGTCCCGCTGCCACCAAAAAGACAAACACAGGCCCGTCGTGCCCATCATGCCCTTCCTGCTGCATTCGCCAATCCTAATTGGGAACCCACCACTTCTGCAGCGCCCGTACTCCCCCCATTCACATCCCCAACCAAATGCAGTCGGCTGCATGAGAGGCATTTTCTTTATGTCCTCCCGAGTACCCCTACCCAGTGAACCCCCCCAAAAAAGATGTCGTGTCTGCAGCAAGCGCGGATATAGGCGTGACACCAGGGCTGGACTGGGACAAAAATTTGGCCCTGGACTTCCTCATGACCGGCCCACTTTAATTTTGAATGTCCCCAACAGCGTCCCCCTTACATCAGAGTGTCCCCAACAGCATCCCCCTTACATCAGAGTGTCCCCAACAGCGTCCCCCTTACATCAGAGTGTTCCCCTTACATCAGAGTGTCCCCACCAGCGTCCCCCTTACATCACAGTGTCCCCAACAGCGTCCCCTTACATCATAGTGTCCCCAACAGCGTCCCCCTTAAAATCAGAGTGTCCCCAACAGCGTCCCCCTTACATCATAGTGTCCCCAACAGCAGCTCCCTTCACATCAGTGTGTCTCCATCAGAAGCCCTTCACATCAGAGAGCCCCCATCAGCAGTCCCCCTTCACATCAGAGTGTCCTCCCCCTCCCACATGTACTCACAGTTTTGAAGGCAGCTTCTCATTCCTCTCTCCAGTCATGTGATAACAAGTGATAGGGGAGAGAGGAAGGAAAGTCTGCCGTTGGTCTATCTCCCCCTGCAGGCTGGAGGGAGCAGAAAGCCTAATGCTCTCTCCAGCATATGACGGAAGCTGCTCCTCCTGACAGGAGTGAAATTGCGATCACTCACTGTCAGAGAGGATCGGCTCCAGGACCGCACCTGACTGGCCCACTGAGCCATCGGCCCACCGGGAATCTCCCGGTAGTCCAGATGGCCAGTACATGCCTGCGTGACACCTACTATTATGGTCCCTCCTGTCCTGACAATCCTGGTCTTTGCATTGGTGAATGTTTTGAACGCTACCATTCACTATTTGAGTTGTAGCGTAGGGTACAGCATAGCACAGACTAGGACACACTTTCACAGGGTCTCCCAAGATGCCATCGCATTTTGAGAGACCCAAACCTGGAACCAGTTACAGTTATAGAAGTTAGTTACAAAAAAAAGTGTAAAAAAAAAAAATATATATATATATATATATAAAATAAAAAAAATAGTTGTCGTTTTATTGTTCTCTCTCTCTCTATTCTCTCTCTATTGTTCTGCTCTTTTTTACTGTATTCTATTCTGCAATGTTTTATTGTTATTATGTTTTATCATGTTTGCTTTTCAGGTATGCAATTTTTTTATACTTTATCGTTTACTGTGTTTTATTGTTAACCATTTTTTTGTCTTCAGGTACGCCATTCACGACTTTGAGTGGTTATACCAGAATGATGCCTGCAGGTTTAGGTATCATCTTGGTATCATTCTTTTCAGCCAGCGGTCGGCTTTCATGTAAAAGCAATCCTAGCAACTAATTAGCCTCTAGACCGCTTTTACAAGCAGTGGGAGGGAATGCCCCCCACCACCATCTTCCGTGTTTTTCTCTGGCTCTCCTGTCTCAACAGGGAACCTGAGAATGCAGCCGGTGATTCAGCCAGCTGACCATAGAGCTGATCAGAGACCAGAGTGGCTCCAAACATCTCTATGGCCTAAGAAACCGGAAGCTATGAGCATTTCATGATTTAGATTTCGCCGGATGTAAACAGCTCCATTGGGAAATTGGGAAAGCATTTTATCACACTGATCTTGGTGTGGTCAGATGCTTTGAGGGCAGAAGAGAGATCTAGGGTCTAATAGACCCCAATTTTTTCAAAAAAGAGTACCTGTCACTACCTATTGCTATCATGGGGGATATTTACATTCCCTGAGATAACAATAAAAATTATTTAAAAAAAATGAAAGGAACAGTTTAAAAATAAGATAAAAAAGCAAAAAAATAAAAAAAAAAAAAAAAAAAAAAAAAAAGCACCCCTGTCCCCCCCTGCTCTCCCGCAAAGGCGAACGCATGCATGTGAGGTATCACCGCGAACGTCAGATCGAGGGCAGTAATTTTAGCAGTAGACTCCTCTGTAAATCTAAAGTGGTAACCTGTAGAGGCTTTTAAATGCTTTTAAAAATGTATCTAGTTTGTCGCCACTGCACGTTTGTGCGCAATTTTAAAGCATGTCATGTTTGGTATCCATGTACTCGGCCTAAGATCATCTTTTTTATTTCATCAAACATTTGGGCAATATAGTGTGTTTTAGTGCATTAAAATTTAAAAAGTGTGTTTTTTCCCCAAAAAATGCGTTTGAAAAATCGCTGCGCAAATACTGTGTGAAAAAAAAAATGAAACACCCACCATTTTAATCGGTAGGGCATTTGCTTTAAAAAAATATATAATGTTTGGGGGTTCAAAGTCATTTTCTAGCAAAAAAAATAAAAAATTTTCATGTAAACAAAAAGTGCCAGATAGGGCTTTGTCTTCAAGTGGTTAGAAGAGTGGGTGATGTGTGACATAAGCTTCTAAATGTTATGCATAAAATGCCAGGACAGATCAAAACCCCCCCAAATGACCCCATTTTGGAAAGTAGACACTCCAAGCTATTTGCTGAGAGTCATGTCGAGTCCATGGAATATTTTATATTGTGACACAAGTTGAGGGAAAGAGACACATTTTTTTTTTTTTTTTTTTGCACAAAGTTGTCACTAAATGATATATTGCTCAAACATGCCATGGGAATATGTGAAATTACACCCCAAAATACATTCTGTTGCTTCTCCTGAGTACGGGGATACCACATGTGTGAGACTTTTTGGGAGCCTAGCCGCGTACGGGACCCCGAAAACCAAGCACTGCCTTCAGGCTTTCTAAGGGCGTAAATTTTTGATTTCACTCTTCACTGCCTGTCACAGTTTCGGAGGCCATGGAATGCCCAGGTGGCACAAACCCCCCCAAATGACCCCATTTTGGAAAGTAGACACCCCAAGCTATTTGCTGAGAGGTATAGTGAGTATTTTGCAGACCTCACTTTTTGTCACAAAGTTTTGAAAATTGAAAAAAGAAAAAAAAATGTTTTTTCTTGTCTTTCTTCATTTTCAAAAACAAATGAGAGCTGCAAAATACTCACCATGCCAAAATACTCACCAATCAAAAATTTACACCCTTAGAAATCCTGAAGGTGGTGATTGGTTTTCGGGGCCCCTTACGCAGCTAGGCTCCCAAAAAGTCCCACACATGTGTTATCCCCATACTCAGGAGAAGCAGCTAAATGTATTATGGGGTGCAATTCCACATATGCCCATGGCCTGTGTGAGCAATATATCATTTAGTGACAACTTTGTGCAAAAAAAAAATTGCCACTTTCCCGCAACTTGTGTCAAAATATAAAATATTCCATGGACTCAACATGCCTCTCAGCAAATAGCTTGGGGGGTCTACTTTCCAAAATGGGGTCATTTGGGGGGGTTTGTGCCATCTGGGCATTTTATGGCCTTCAAAACTGTGATAGGTAGTGAGGAGTGAAATCAAAAATTTACGCCCTTAGAAATCCTGAAGGCGGTGATTGGTTTTCGGGGCCCTGTACGCGGATAGGCTCCCAAAAAGTCCCCCACATGTGGTATCCCCGTACTCAGGAGAAGCAGCTGAATGTATTTTGGGGTGCAAATCCACATATGCCCATGGCCTGTGTGAGCAATATATCATTTAGTGACAACTTTTTGTAATTTTTTTTTTTGTCATTATTCAATTACTTGGGACAAAAAAAATTAATATTCAATGGTCTCAACATGCCTCTCAGCAATTTCCTTGGGGTGTCTACTTTCCAAAATGGGGTCATTTGGGGGGGGGGTTGTACTGCCCTGCCATTTTAGCACCTCAAGAAATGACATAGGCAGTCATAAACTAAAAGCTGTGTAAATTCCAGAAAATGTACCCTAGCTTGTAGACGCTATAACTTTTGCGCAAACCAATAAATATACACTTATTGACATTTTTTTTACCAAAGACATGTGGTCGAATACATTTTGGCCTAAATGTATGACTAAAATTGAGTTTATTGGATTTTTTTTATAACAAAAAGTAGAAAATATCATTTTTTTTCAAAATTTTCGGTCTTTTTCCGTTTATAGCGCAAAAAATAAAAACCACAGAGGTGATCAAATACCATCAAAAGAAAGCTCTATTTGTGGGAAGAAAAGGACGCAAATTTCGTTTGGGTACAGCATTGCATGACCGCGCAATTAGCAGTTAAAGCGACGCAGTGCCAAATTGGAAAAAGTCCTCTGGTCCTTAGGCAGCATAATGGTCCGGGGCTGAAGTGGTTAAACAAGCCCTAAGACTGCAATGATTCCAGTATGGAATGGATTCCTTACCTCTCAGGCCCCATTCACACTTTGAAAAAATGTTCTGGTGCCCAGATCTACCGCACTATTAGTATACAACTATTTGGTTATTAATATAGTAATTACTTCAACCTTTCACCATGTAGTATCAACAACATGGCGCAGTCCATGCAACCACAAAAACCGCATACAAGAAAAAAAAGAAAGGACAAGGCCTTCCAAAGGGGTCACAGTAACTGAACACTACGGTTGAATGTAATTAAATTTTATTTAGAAAAAACACACCATAGTATCAATTATGACAAGATACCAAAAATAGCGGCACAACCCTGCTGTGTTTCTCACTTCTCAACTCTGCCTGTGATGGATCAGTGAACTTTAAAATGAGTATTACAATTAAGAAGTTTTACCCCCGCAGCCTTGCTTACTGGACACTGCAGCCTATACAATTAAACCACCTGTGCCTCCAACAGACAAATGAGAGCCCCTAATCCTAGGTGCCACAGTTGAATTTGTGTACTAATGACTTAGGACGGCCCATGATATATCCACTTGTTTGTTTATGCGCATCAACATTTCAATCAATTTACATCTACATATGTTGTTTGGCATAATCCACTGCTTAATTAAAAAGGAGGACGATAGTATATGCAACATATTGATCAACAATACTTCAATCAACGTGTGTGCGGCTACGATTCCTCTTTTTAAATGACAGCGTTGTCTTTTTTAATGTTTTGGAAGGTTACACTCAGACCGTTATTTTTGGTATTTTGTCATATTTGATATTATGGTGTGTTTTTTCTAAATAAAATTTAATGAAATTCAGTTACTGCAACCCATTTGGAAGGCCTTGTCCTTTCTTTTTTTCCCATTCACACTTTGCATAGAAGGAGTGCACATTATTTCTCACAGTAATTTTAGTGTGTTTGGTGACTACACATACACTTTACAACAACCAAAGATTTGTGTGTGACTAAATAGAGTTTTGTGTGTGTTGGGTGTGCAAACACTATATACACATTACAAGCCATGCCCTCAACAAAGACAATTTAGTGTTTCTTTGTTAAAAAGAATACGAACAGAGCAGAAAAAAAATCATGATCGTGTGATTAGTCTTATATTTGCGTGCCCCTTATAGCTAGAATAGTACATTTCTTGTCTAAAAGATGGTTTGTAAGGTTACACTTCCTACTGTACGGCACTCTGTTCATTGCAGAGAGGAATAGAGTGTGATTGGTGAGAGCAGAATTCCAATAATCTCCTTTCACCAGCCACATGAAGGCCCAGAAAAACTCACAGTAACCCTAGGACCCACCCACATCAACTCCCAGAACTGCTACAAGCGACTCCCATAGACTGCCCTGAAGCTACAGAGGCTCAAAGGGTCATGGGACATGTAGTATTAGGGCTGAAAAAGGAAGGAACGGGAAGTCAGAGAACTTTGAAACTCAGCCAGGAGGAGGAGTGACATCACAGACACAGAAACCAGCTGCATACAGCTAAGTAGGTAAGTTACACACAATCTGACACTGTGTGATTCATTTACATGCACAATTCATCTGTTGTTTTGGGGAGGGAAAGGTGGAGTTCTGCTTTAACAAATCAATCTATGTGCAAAATCAGAGAAAAGTGACAGGGTCTGTATGAAGCCCAGCAACCAACCATTTTATACTCACAACACTCCTAAGTGCCACTCCACTTATCCGTCTCCTCTTTTTCATCCATAGCTGATGCTGCAAAATACCAAATGTTTTCTGGTATAGAGAAGATTATGACCACCTGCCATGGGGCAGTGTTTGGGCCTAGTGACCAAAGACTAGACCTGATCACTGTCACAGGGAGAGGGTGATGCCAATGCTCTTTCTAAACTCCAACACCAACTGACACCATAGGGGTTATTTACAAAAGGCAAATCCACTTTTAGCACTACAAGTGCAAAGTGCACTTGAAATTGCACTGAAAGTGCACTTGGAAGTGCAGTCACTGTAAATCTGAGGGGTAGATCTGAAATGAGGGGAAGCTCTGCTGATTTTATCATCCAATCATGTGCAAGCTAAAATGCTGTTATTTATTTTCCTTGCATGCCCCCCTTGGATCTACAGCGATTGAACTTCCAAGTGCACTTTCAGTGCAATTTCAAGTGCACTTTGTACTTGTAGTTTGCACTTGTAGTGCAAAGTGGATTTGCCTTTCGTAAATAACCCCCTATGTGTTTTTGTGGTGGCTGAAACAGAGGCAAGAGCTGTTGAAGAATGTTGGAAACACTGAATATAAGCCAGTCAGGAGGGGGGGTTAATTAGACTGTGCCCTGAATGGGGAAGGTGACAGGGTGTCTTCAAAGCCTTATGTATGATATGTGTAGTAACATTGTTGCCCACAGTAAGTCACTTTTTTTAGTTTATTTTGTTGACTATAGAATGGTTGGAAACTGACTGCTAGGAGCGACAATGTTCTTGTAAGCACATTTTTCAAACATCAGTCGCTTAGCCCTAATTCATAGCCCTTAGTCCCTAATTTACAGACAGTTTGTAAATAACAGGCACTTTTATCCTGTCCGTAAATGTTCTTAAACAGGAGAAAGGTGACCATAAAAAGGAGTCAGCGATTATAGAATTGAATGTTGGTAGGGGGAAGTGGCTTATATTCACTTGCTTTGCTGCACGAGTTGAGGCCAAGCTCAGCAGTACAGTATTCGGCTGAATTTGGAACATGCGCAGTTCACAGTCACCAACAAGGACATTTTTTTAAAGCATTTTAATGCCGCCTGGTTGTGCACAAATTGTGGATGCCCCCCCACCGCCAGAAGCAACCACTGCTAGGCAGGAAGCTATATGTAGGAGGTGCTCTGAAAGGAGGATGTATAAGAGGGCATTAAGGCATTAGCAATGGTATTATATTCAGCAACCAGTAGCCCTTTTGAAATCCATTCATTTATTGTCCGCTTTCTGTATGCCTTGATATTATATTTCTGTCAGTACCAGTTGTCATTTAATTGCTTTGGGGGACTTTGCTGTCTCCCCCCCCCCCCCCCTACAACCCTCCTTTTCCTCATCTAGTTTTCCCCCTTTCTTTATCGTTTCTATCTCTCCCTAACATGTTTGCTCCTGGCTATATATAGCCAAACCACATAATCACGTGTATTCTGGTTCCTAAGTATGAGCACTTAAATCATTTATGGGACTTGAAAATACGACAACACTTCTGTACAGATAAACTCCCAATGTTCAGTTCAGACAGTTCTTTCTTTCTTTCTTTCTTTCTTTCTTTCTTTCTTTCTTTCTTTCTTTCTTTCTTTCTTTCTTTCTTTCTTTCTTTCTTTCTTTCTTTCTTTCTTTCTTTCTTTCTTTCTTTCTTTCTAATTAGCAGAGAGAGCTAATTAATATAGCTTGTGTCAGTGTGTTATTTAAAGGTATACACAACATGTCTGAACCTTGAGTGTCAAGAGGGCTGGAAAGTTCACAGGGCCAAGGTGACACAGATCAACATGCAAATCTAAGCAACCCCTAAAGGGGCAGTGCTACATATTGATTAACAAAAACACTGTAAGCTAAAATTCTGTTTCCAGGAAAGAAAGTTGAAGGGTATTCTATTTAGCTAAAACCCAATACTGTTATCTAGCTATTATATAACCCCTTCAGATAAGCTGTGGATAAGCAGAATTTTTTTTAAAAAGAGCACTTTCTAATATAAGTTACAGCAAAGTTCAGATCAAAACAGTTAAAAACATGTCTCTAATAACTCATTTGTTTTTTATTGCCCTTTCCATCTGTCCAGAAAAGACTGAATTTATTCTTAAGGGATGCAAGGTTTATTGTGACATTTACAATAACATGTATAGAATGACTGATGATGTGCCTGTGCTCAATATGTATATTTCATATATTTACATTTCTTTTAGACAGGTTTAATAAAGGGTGTCACAACATATAAAGAAATCCATTTTCTCAGAGACCATTTTCAGTGTAATGTCTCATCAATTTTAAAATAACTTGGTGCCAGTCTGTAAAGGATATTTAAAGATGTGGTTAAGTCAGCTGTAGCTTAGTAGACAGTAGTTTTTAATAACAGTGTTACTGTATCATCAGATGACTTCTTTGTAGTCATGTAGTATCTGCTTGTTTAAAATATTTTATATTGAACATGTATAGGATCTTTAAATGTTCTTCAGACTTAAAAACCATAACATTTACTCTATTTACATTCACTGAATTAATAATGCACAGGTTTGTGTAAAAATTGTGAAGCCTAATGAAGCTTACTGTGTAACTTATCATATCTGAAAATCTAAGATATAACTGTGTACCATCTACGGTCACAAGTAGTGATGGATGTTTCTTCTTGGGTTTGATTTACAGAGGTTTTGGCAACCCTGGTTTTTTTTTACTGGCTTTAGCAATTATAAACTTTTCAGGGAACCCAACTTGAGTCTTTTGAGGCAAATTCTGCTGTTAAATTCTGGCCATTTTTTGGTCCAATAAGCAAACTATTGTCAAGCAAGGCAAAATGGCATAGGAGGTGGGCACTGCCATTGGGAACAAACAAACATAACTGTACTTTAGCTTTGTTGGCAACATGGAAAAATGCCAGTCATTTAAATGACAGGTTTTAGAGACGCCTTTTAGTTGTATGCATTATGGAAAACTATGGTTTTCATGGATTGCATCAATATTGAGATATTATATATTTTGAACATGTAATTGAATTGCTAACTTTTACATTTCGTGGTTTATACAGCCTAGTCTCATTATTTTTAACCCAAATACTTTTTTAGGTAGTTTAGACTGTGACAAATTTTATTCAAAAAAACGTAAAATGCCTGAATTAAATAGCAGATGTAACAGCCACAATGTAAAAGCAATAGGAAGGTTTCCTCTAAAGAAAATAAAGCTAAAACCTTCAACTTCATCCAATCTGTTAGTGGCACAATAGTTCACAAGTATAGTTTGTGATATTCTGTTCTTGTAAGTACCACAATGTCTTAAAAGTTTAATAAAATAACAAAACAATGTGCAAAAATAAAACTCCAAATTCACAACCTTACATTTCCCAAACCCCTCTCATCCCCATTTCCAATTATTTCCAAAATTTTCAAAATATAATGTGGATGTTTATTAGAAATTGGCAAGTATCAGGACTTGGATAGGCAAACAGAGACAGACAAGGCAGGTTTTATCTTGAATTATACATTAGTGTATATTATATAGTGTATTATCTGAAAGACAATAGCCACAAAACTTGTACAGTGGATAAACAGTATATAAGCAGCTTGGTTAGGCTGCAATATAAAATGGAGAGACAAGGTAGGCTTTAACTTGAAATAAACATGTGTATATAGTCTGGGAGACCATGTTGTATAGTGGCTGAACAGTATGTAAGCAGCTTGGTTATGACGCAATATATGTAGGAAGATGAGGAAGGTTTTATTTTGAAATAAACATTATAGTGTATTATCTGAAACAGTAGCCACAAAACATGTACAATGGCTGGACTTTTTGTAAGCAGCTAGACAGTATGTAAGTAGCTTGATTAAGGCTGCAATACACGAGGGAGATACAAGGAAGGTTTTATTTTGAAATAATCACAAGAGTATATTATCAGAGAGATAATAGCCACAAATATTTTTGATTGCTGAATAGGCCTCAAAATTAGGTCTGCAAACCCTGCAGCAAAGCAAATAATAGAAAATTGCAGCTGCTATCAAGCTAAAGAAACATTGTGTGGCACCTTTACAGTGCCAGAGCACCAGAATGGATCTCAAACTCTGAGGCGAGAAGCACAATTTACACTGTAGAAAACATTAGAAATTTTGAAGCTGATGTAGAGGGCACACCAAAATCTGAAGCGTAACACAGAGTTTACCCTGAAGCAAACATTATACATTTTTCAACGGCTGTCAAACTGCACAAAAATTGTGTTGCAACTTTAACAGTGCGACTACTGGCATGACCATCAAGCTTTGAGTCACAATTCAGGACTTCCCTTGTCAAAAACAATAGAAATGTTGCATTTGCAGTCAAGCTGTGGAAAGATTGGACTGAAAGGGCTTAATGATTTGAACCCATCAGCATGGGCATGTGGCCACCCCCCTTCCCACATGTGTAGTTTTAATTAAAAAAAGAGGCATGGTCTCTTTAATTAAAATAAAAAAACCTTGGGGGTAATGACGTGGGTAAAATGAAAACGCTGGATCTTCTGTTCTCGATGAAGCATGACCTTCATTGATTTAGAAAAAAGAGGAGAAAAAACTGCGCTAAGATGAATAAAAATGAGCAGCAGCTTATCGTGGGATGTACACAAAACAAATAGGAAACAGAGAAGCTGAGCTAAAAAATTATAAACCCAAAAAAGTGACTATTTTCAGTATGAACTAAAAATGAAAAAATATGTGAAAAAATGTGAGAATTAAAAGATGAATGGACCGGCCCAAAAACACAAAAAAATCCGTGATGTGCTAATTAAAGTCCAAAGTAATAAATATTCAAATAGTTCAAATATTAACACTCAGTGACTTGACATACGAAGTGTATCCCCAAATAACATAGCGTAATACTGACACAGAAAAAAATATACATGTAGAATAGAGTAGCACTCACATTGTGAAACAAAGAAAAGTGCATAAAAACCCAGTGATGAAAACTCCAATCACCAACACCACACAGAGAGCCTCCTTACCAGATGGCAAATTATAAGTGCAAAAAATCCCAATGGATATATGGAACATCAACCAGTGAAGATACCGATTATAGTGCACAACACCACACAGAGGGCCTCCTTACCAAATGTCAAGATCAAAAAGCAGATATCCTATCGAACAGATCGATTGCCAGCTGGATAAGATGAGGCTAATGGATGGATGGATAAAACTTGCAGCATTGAACCGGAGGTTCCATAACTCCCATGGTGTAGATGAGACCAGTCTCAAAAAGAATGGAATAATCCCGATAGCGTAATAACGTTTATAAATGTATTCATAAAAAGAATTACACTTACAAACGAACAGTCAATTGTAGCTAAAAACTATCTGTTCGATAGTATATCTGCTTTTTGATCTTGCCATTTGGTAAGGAGTTCCTCTGTGTGGTGTTTTTGCACTATAATTGGTATCTTCACTGGTTGATGTTCCATATATCCGTTGGGATTTTTTGGACTTATAATCTGCCATCTGGTAAGGAGGCTCTCTGTGTGGTGTTGGTGATTGGAGTTTTCATCACTGGGTTTTTATGCACTTTTCTTTGTTTCACAATGTGAGTGCTACTCTATTCTACATCTATATTTTTTTCTGTGTCAGTATTACGCTATGTTATTTATTTTTTTCTGGGATGATTTTAAAACGTGGAATCAACGCTAACCCGTGGTTCAAGTCATAAATCGATTTATCATACTGTGACTGGTTCGCATCAAGGCCTGGGCTGGGTTAAGCCACCTGTTTAATTTGCTTACGTTCTGGTAAGCATGCCATTCATCAGTTGGGGATACACTTCGTATGTCAAGTCACTGAGTGTTAATATTTGAACTATTTGAACAGTTATTACTTTGGACTTTAATTAGCACATCACGGAATTTTTTCTGTTTTTGGGGCAGTTCATTCATCTTTTAATTCTCACATTTTTTTCACATATTTTTTTATTTTTAGTTCATACTGAAAATAATCACTTTTTTGGGTTTATAATTTTTTAACGCAGCTTCTCTGTTTCCCCTTCATTGATTTAGCTTCCCCGAGTAACACAATATTTTTTTCAAAAGTTCCAAGGCTGTTATGGCTACAGGATGCCCAATTTAAAAACTTGGAGAAAATTAGGCGTCGGATAAATAGATGTATGGGAAAATTTATGCCACTTATTGAAGGTTTTTTCTATAGACACAGGGATCTGGAGGGAGGTTTTGCAGGTTTGTATAGGGCAGATGGAGTTCATCTATCTGACATAGATTTAGATATTTTTAATGGTTTACAAAATAGCATTGAATTGGCCGTAGTTGTGGGGTAGGCTGGCCTTGTTAATACAAAACCGGCGTTTGGGGGACTTGTGTTTATAAGATATTCTGTATTGCTTGAGTGCTTGTAAGACTGAGCTGTTTTTGTATTTTATTATTTGCAAGTTGAGAGTTTTTAATGGATTAATAAAAATTATTAAAATTATGTTAATTTTTTTATTATTAATACACCAATAAACGTGCCGCAGCCAATTATATGCCAAACAAAGTTGTTGAGTGTCTTTAATTAATTAAGTGTTATTGTTGAGGTATTCGGTGGGGGAGAGGTGCGGCTTACATTCCAATGTACTGAAAGGGCTTAATTATTTGGGCCTGTCAGCATGGGCACGTGGCCTCCCCCCTTCCCGCATGTGTAGTTTTAATAATAAAAAAAGAGGTGTGGTCTCTTTAAATAAAAAAGGGTTAAAACGGGGTCATGTGATGCTGCAGCACTGCGGGTCCATCACATGACTGCTGGGAATGATCTAGAGGGTCACATGACCCATTAGAACATTCCAGAAAGGGGCTCATTATATAAAGCTGGTCCCGAGGGAATTTCCTCACCAGTTGGTCAGAGTAAGCAACAAGCTCAGAGGGGCTGTGTCACTAGAGCTCCTGCTGACATGGCCATGAAGAAACTTATGAGGCATGTGCTGGAGCAGGCCGGGAACAGCGGTGGAGAGGAATGGCGGTGCCTAAAGATGGGAGGAATAGAAGAAGAACAGCAAGAGCAAGTATAAGAATAGGACATATAGGAAGCATTAGAGGTAGCCAGCAGCCATCCAAGCAGAGGCAGGCTAGCGACTCGCAGCCCCCAAATCCACCGGCAGAAGTGGCATGGCCTGCCGACGCGGCCGCATACCTCTCTGGGAGAAGAAGAAGCCAGTATGGCACCACCGGAACAGGCAGCTAATACTGAGATAAATAGCTGAACCAGCCTTAGGGAAAAAAGGAGGAGGAGAACATTATCCCCATCGCCGCCCAGGAGCAGAGGTAGGCGCGCAACTAAACCATCCACTAGGATGGCTGAAGAGGAGGAAACTTCAGCAGGAATATTTCCCCAACGTATCCCGCCCAGTGCTAGTCTGGGTAGGCAAGCAATTCCAGTCAAAGTGAACAAGAAATACCTCTTGTGTCCACTGGAGGCTTTAGTGAGCAACACCTGACTAACTCAGCACAGGCTAACACACCATCGACATCTAGCAGTCAGGGTGAGTTATCACAAGTTTTAAATAACATATTGGAATCCATTAACAGGTTAGGTGATAGCAGTAATACACCAATTAATGAGAATAGCAATTATGCAAAGGTATGGTCTAATGATTCAATTAATAGATTTGAAAACATGACAAATGCTAACAGTGCTACACCTTACTCAGTGGCTAATGTAATTTGCAGTAATTCATTGCCGGCTGAACTTAATATTACTAATTCTTCAGTTCCAGAGTCATGTTTGGAAAGAAACATTGCCATTTGAAATCTCGCCATTGGGACACCACCTTTCTACTCAGTTAAGGATACGATATGGAAAGGGCAGTTTGTAGACATTTTGTCGTTACTTCCCTCTGCAAAAGAATTTATTAACAGAGCAGACAAAAAATCTGACGATAAGCCTGAGGACGAGAGCGTAGGCCTATGGCGAGGTCATTTAAAAATTGGTTGCAGGCTTTTACTATTTATGCTAGCGTTCTAGGTGGAAAAAACATCCCGAATACTTTGCCGGTCTTTTCCAAAACCTGGAGCATGTACTGGATGCCTACAGAAGCTTTGGTGGATTAGGCTGGTACCAGTATGATGAATCTTTTAGGCAAAAATTATCTATTTACCCTTCTTTAAAGTGGGGTAATAAGGATATTGGTCTTTGGTTAAACATGAATGCTCTCACTGCTCAGGACCTCACCCCTTACTTAACCACTTCAATACCAGGCACTTAGACACCTTCCCGCCCAGACCAATTTTCAGCTTTCAGCACTGTCGCAATTTGAATGACAATTGCGCGGTCATGCTACACTGTACCCAAACAAATTTTTTATCATTTTGTTCCCACAAATAGAGCTTTCTTTTGGTGGTATTTGATCACCTCTGCGGTTTTTATTTTTTGCGCAACAAATAAAAAAAGACCGAAAATTTTGAAAAAAAAACACGTTTTTCTTTGTTTCTGTTAAAACTTTTTGTAAATAAATACGTTTTCTTCTTCAATGACGGGCACTGATATGGCTGCACTGACGGGCACTGATACGGCGGCACTGATGGGCACAGATGAGGTGGCACCGATGAGGTGGCACTGATGAGGTGGCACTGACGGGCACTGATGATGGGCACTGATAGGCGGCACTGATGGGTACTGATAGGTGGCACTGGTATGCGGCACCGATGTGCACTCATAGGTGGCACAGATGGGCACTTATAGGCGGCACTGATGGGCACTCATAGGTGGCATTGATGGGCACTCGTAGGTGGCATTGATGGTTACTTATGGGTGGCACTGATAGTTGGCACAGATGGGCACGGATGGGCACTGATAGATGGGCACTGATGGGCACGGATGGGCACTGACAGGTGGCATGAATGGACACTGATGGGTGGCACTGATGGCATTGCTTATTTGCAGTGATGCCCCTAAGGGTGGCATTGCTGGACATCACTGCAACATAATTGTGCCAATCAGTGCCCATTTGTGGGCACTGATTGGCACAGATTTGGCACACTGGGCACATGTGGATGGCCATGGGGTACATACCTGGCCATCCACATGTTGCCCCTTCCCTGGTGGTCCTAGTGGCGATCCCTGGTGGTCCAGTGTGGTGATTTGCGGGGGGGCTGCGCTGATAAACAATCAGCGCAGACCCCCCCTGCCAGGAGAGCCGCCGATCGGCTCTCCTCTACTTGCGTCTGTCAGACGCGAGTGAGGAAGAGCCGATCAACGGCTCTTCCTATTGACAGCGTGATCAGCCGTGATTGGACACGGCTGATCACGTGGTAAAGAGCCTCCGCCAGAGGCTTTTTACCAAGATCAGTGTAGTGGTGTGTCAGACTGACACACCGCTCCACCGATCGCCGCGATGCGCACCCCTGGGGGCGCGCTGCGGCATGTTATCCTGCTGGACGTCATATGACGTCCAGTCAGGATAACAGAACCACTTCCCGGACGTCAATCCGCTATAGGGCGGGCGGGAAGCGGTTAAATGTTTTAAAAGGAACAACAATTTTCATGGTCAAAGAGAAAACCTGGACAAAAGCTTACACTCTGGTGAATCTGCCAAGCATGCAGCAATGGCTGGAAGTGTACCCAGATCAGGAGACAGCCAAGTATACCAGATGGCTTTTCTAGGGGTTTCCCTTTACCTGTATTTAAAGGCAATGGATGTGTATTAGTGAACAATTTAAAATCTGTTATGCACTTTTCTCATGTTGTCAGGGAAAAATTGCATGGAGAAATTAGAGTAGGGAATAGGGATGAGACGAACACCCCCCGGTTCGGTTTGCAGCAGAACATGCAAACAGGCAAAAATTTGTTCGAACACACGAACACCATTAAAGTCTATGGGACACGAACAGGAATAATCAAAAATGCTCATTTTAAAGGCTTCTATGCAAGTTATTGTCATAAAAAGTGTTTGGGAACCTGAGTCCTGCCCCAGGGGACATTTATCAATGCAAAAAAAGTTTCAAAAATGGCTGTTTTTTTCGGGAGCAGTGATTTTAATAATGCTTAAAGTGAAACAATAAAAGTGAAATATTCCTTTAAATTTCGGACCTGGGAGTGTCTATAGTATGCCTGTAAAGTGGCACATTTTTCCCGTGTTTATAACAGTCCCTGCACAAAATGACATTTCTAAAGGAAAAAAAATCCTTTAAAAGTACTCGTGGCTATAATGAATTGTCGGTCCTGGCAACACAGATAAAAGTCATTGACTTTTAAAAGTCATTGAAAAAAATGGCATGGGATCCCCCAGTCCATTACTAGGCTTTTACTGACTTTTATTGTTTCACTTTAAGCATTATTAAAATCACTGCTTCCCAAAAAATGGCCATTTTTAAAGCTTTTTTTTGCATTGATACATGTCCCCTGGGGCAGGACCCAGGTCCCCAAACACTTTTTATGACAATACCATGCATATAAGCCTTTAAAATTAGCACTTTTGATTTCTCCCATAGACTTTTAAAGGGTTGTTCTACGTCTTTCGAATTTGCCGCAAACACCCCAAATTGTTCACTATTCAATGAACAGGCAAACACCCGATGTTTAAGTCGAACTTACGTTCGACTCGAACATCGGGCTCATCCCTATTAGGGAGAATAGCTGGACCATACAGTACCCTGCCATTTCCAAATTTCAGAATATCCCCCTTGGGGATTGTTCCCAAAAAGGAGTCAAACTCGTTTTGTTTGATCCATCATCTCTCTTCCCTAACAGTCCATCTTTGAATGATGAGATTGATAACTGCCTATCATCTGTCTCTTATTGCACTTTTGGGGATGCCATCTATCACATTAGGAAATTTGGCAAAGCTACGTTATTTGCTAAAGCAGATATTAAATCGGCATTCAGACTTCTGCCAATTAACCCGGCTTCATATAATTCATTAGGTATGTTTTTTGAAAATTAATTTTATTACGACATGTGTCTCCCTATGGGGTGTTCAGTCTCATGTGCATACTTTAAGAAATTTGCTTCATTTTTGCAATGGGTGGTCTCTTTTGAATCAGGTCATGAAGGTATTGTGACGGACCTAGCCGGGAAAGAGACTTTTGCAGGGGACTGTATGCTAGCCTCTTGCCGATCGATCGGGGGCCCTTGCATTTGGGGGAACGGTGCTCTTTGTGAGCTGTATGCCTGGATTTGCCATATTGGAATAGTGGCTGATTCATATTGCTGGGACAGATACTGTTAGGAGATGCTGATGTAAATTCCAACAACTGTCTGTCTATTGTCTGCTAAAATGTGTATTGTAAATAAGTCTACTATGGGATCTAAGAGTCATTAGATCCCCATTGTTATTTGTGTTAATTAACTCTGCTATTGTGTGAAGAAGAGTCTATGTTGATTGTGATAATGTTGATTGGATTTTCTGAACTACAAGACGGCCAGTCTGGCCTAACGGTCATGTCTGAGTCATCTAGGCTGTCTAAAGGGATTAGTTAATTAGCTCATGTTAATTAGGTTAATTAGGTTACAGCTGTATTGTTAGAGTAATATGAGCAGGAGGTCTGCACCTCCCCTTTGAGTGTATAAAAGCCTGTATTTTGTCAATAAAGAGAGATTCCTGGTTGAACTTACATACAGCCTGCCTGATGTTTGTTCTGAGCTATCACAACTGGGTTAGAATGGCACAGAGCTGTAGTTCTAATCCCGGAACCTTGGATGACCGAACAATCAGATGTTGCGATCTGCAATCTGATGCTATAGCTGCAGAGGAGTGTCGGGAGAGTGGAACCGAGCGAGCAAGGGGCTCGTTACAGGTATATTGCACTACCTTGATGACTTTTTGTTCATCGGTCCTGCTCGTTCCCCTACTTGCTTCCTTATGCTGCAATTGTTTGGGGTTATGACAAAAACATTTGGGGTTCCTCCAGCTGTGGAAAAAGCCATGTTCCCATCTACATCTATCAAATTATTAGGGATAAAAACAGATACAGAATTATTAGAATTTCAATTGCCCTTTTATAAAATTGAAAAAATCAAAGCCATGATTTACTGGTTTCTTAGATGTAAGAAAATATTATTAAAAGAACTTCAGTCATTATTAGAACTCATGCCAGTGGGCAGGATATTCTCCCGTTGCCTATATTTATCCATGTTTGTATTGAAATCTCCATTTTCCCACATCAGATTATCATTAGAGCTTAATGAAGACCTGCTGGTTTGGATGAAATTCTTTGACATTTAGCTTTCAGCTTGAGAAAGGAGCGTGGCCATCACGCTATCCACGGCCTGCCAGCTCGAGAAATGCGTCGCATTTCCAGTGATGTCATCATCCTTCGCCTGGATTCCAGTCTGCATCCCAAGCCTCGTTTTGATGCCCATTCACTGCTGTCTGCCGAATACCACCTAGCGGTTCTGGAGATGAGTACAGAGAAAGCACATCCACTGGCTTCCAAGAGACTGACATCACTGATGCCCCCCGTTGTTTGGGACCATACCATGCCTTATTTTTCTGCAAAAATGTGAGTTATGTTTACAACTCTTGCTTGATTAAAACCTGCTATACAGTCTGCACCCAGAGGCGCCTCCTTTTCTTGTCTTTGACATTTACAATGGGTATTCATTTTTCCAGGAGGAATTTGTATTTTCATCTGACCTGGAATTGTATACAGAACTTCAGTCATTATTAGGACTCTTGGCATTCGCGAGTCAAGCCAGTGGGCAGGATATTCTGCCATCGCCTATGTTTATCCATTACCGGATTGAAATCTGGATTTTCCCACATCAGATTATCATTAGAGCTTAAGGAAGACCTGCTGGTTTGGATGAAATTCTTTGACATTTACAATGGACATTAATTTTTCCAGGAGGAATTTGTATTTTCATCTGACCTGGAATTGTATACAGACGCAGATGGGTCTTGTGTTTTTTCTGCTACATGGAATACCCACTGGTGTTGCGGTGTATGGCCAGATAGATGGATACAACTTAAAGCCACTAAAAGCATAGTTCTATTAGAATTACTGATAAATAAAAAATAAATAAAATTACTTAGGTACCTAGTTTTTCTATGCTTATGCTTTAACATATGGCTAAAAGCGAAACATGTGCCAGGCAAGGAGAATCAAATGGCAGATGCCTTATTTCGGTTACAGATATGCAAATTCCGTCAACTACTGCCCAACACAGACGAGGAAGGTCATGTATGTCCAGACCATCTATGGAAACGTATTTAATGATTCTGATGAATTCAATCAAGCATTCAGTGGCTGATAGTACATGGGCTGAATATTCAGCTGCATGGTCCCTGTGGATTAAATTCTCAGAGCAATTTGGTCAGTAGTTTGATTCTCCTTCTGAAAAAGACATCCAAGTATTTTTATGCACCCTAATGCAGCTAGAATGATCTTATAGCCACATTGCAAAAATATTAGCGGGTGTATCATTTTTCTTTAAGTTGCTAGGCTTTCCTCCTTGTTCATCCTTCTTCTCAATTCAACAGACCCTTAATAGTTTTAGGAAGAATCATTCATTTTTGGATACTAGGAGGCCTAATTCTATCCCATTACTCAAAGAGATATGTAAAGTTACCAATTTTATATGTTTCTCAGAATTTGAGTCTATTTTATTTAAAATTGCATTTTTTGTTAGCATTTTTTGGAGCAATGAGAATTTCTGAATTGTTACCAAAAATTAAGAGGTCAAGTTTGGGTTCATTGAAATGTTTTGGTTTATGGTTTAGGAATAAATATATTTATTCCTAGTTCTAAAACTGATTCAGCAGGTAAAGGTGTGTGGATCTACCTTTATAGTTGTGGAGATGTGGATATTTGTCCATTACGGATCGTAAATGATTACTTGTTAATAAGGCCTTTTTGTGAGGGGCCCCTTTTTGGTTCATTTAGATGAATCCCCTCTCACTAGATTCCAATTTAACAGTGTCCTGAAAAAATGCTTGAGGAAGTTAGGTCTTTTACCTCCCATTCCTTTAGAATTATTGCAGTGACCGAAGCTGCAAGGATGGGCCTTAAAGGTGTCATTATTAAAAAACTGGGCAGGTGGGATTCTCACCGATTTCAATTGTATGTCAGACCTGATCTCCCTCTTTAATTTTATAGGTGGTACAAGAGGCATTTGAATCCTGGGTCACTCTTTTATTTTTTGGGCTAACAAAAAAGCCAGGAAGCCGTGCTATACACCCAATCTATCATTGGTCTCTGAGGAATTTTGAGTTCTATGGAAAGGAATTTGTGGCCTTCAATGGTTTAATTTATGCTTTTATCTCTCCAGGTTTTTCGGAAATGTGGCTGGTTTCGGAGGTGCTAATCGTTCACCTTGGGAGTAATGACGTGGGTAAAATAAAAACGCTGGATCTTCTGTTCTCGATAAAGCATGACCTTCATCGATTTCAATTAGCTTCCTTGAATACCACAATAATTTTTTCTGAAATAATTCCAAGGCTGTTATGGCTACAAGATGCCCAATTTTTAACTTGGAGAAAATTAGTCATCGGGTAAATAGATGTATGGAAAAATGTATGCCACTTATTGGAGGTTTTTCCATTAGACGCAGGGATCTGGAGGGAGGTTTTGTGGGTTTGTATAGGGCAGATGGAGTTCATCTATTTAACATAGGTTTAGATATTTTTACTAAATGTTGGTTTACAAAATAGCATTGAATTGGCCGTGGTTGTGGGGTAGGCCGGCCTTGTTAATACAATGCATTTTCTTTATTGTATACTATTTGAGGTGAACAGCATTTCCTTATCTCTATGTGAACCTCTATTTTAGTATTTAGGCAGGTTAGGGCAAGAAAAAGTCAGATAATGGTTAATTTTAATGAAAATTAGTTGGTCCACACTGTCAATGAACAAGCAAATATGCTTCCTCATAACAAATCCTCCTGCTGCACTGAAGGTCATTCCAGACAAGCTTGTGCCAGTGGTTCAGTCTGGACACCCAATAGTCTATGAAGGCCTCCCCAAGAGTGTCCTCTACAGCCCTGGACCAGATGTTATGAGCAATTATGAGGTTAAGGCACTGACTGCATCTGGGCCTGGCCACTGTGTTCACAAAAGCTGCGCTGAGGTAGCCACCACCACCTCTCCTCCCCCTTTCATGGATCAAAGGATTGGGGCCAGTTGGTCACAGGGGTTCCTGCCACCATTAACCACTTCAATACCAGGCACTTAGACACCTTCCCGCCCAGCCCAATTTTCACCTTTCAGCGCTGTTGCAATTTGAATGAGAATTGCGCAATCATGCTACACTGTACCCAAACAAATTTTTTATCATTTTGTCCCACAAATAGAGCTTTCTTTTGGTGGTATTTGATCACCTCTGCGGTTTTTATTTTTTGCGCAACAAATAAAAAAAGACCGAAAATTTCGAAAAAAAACAAGTTTTTCTTTGTTTCTGTTAAATTTTTTTGTAAACAAGTACGCTTTCTCCTTCAATAATGGGCACTGATATGGCTGCACTAATGGGCACTGATATGGCGGCACTGATGGGCACCGATGAGGTGGCACCAATGAGGTGGCACTGATGAGGTGGCACTAACGGGCACTGATGATGGGCACTGATAGGCGGCACTGATGGGCACTGATAGGTGGCACTGATGGGCACTGATAGGTGGCACTGGTATGTGGCACTGATGGGCACTCATAGGTGGCACTGATGGGCACACATAGGCAGCACTGATGGGCACTCGTAGGTGGCATTGATTGGTATATATGGGTGGCACTGATGGGTACTTATGTGTGGCACTGATGTGTGGCACTGATGGGCACTGATAGGTGGGCACTGATGGGCACAGATGGGCACTGACAGGTGGCACTGATGGGCAATGACAGGTGGCACAGATGGGCAATGACAGGTGGCACTGATAGAGCATTGCTGGGCAGATCTGGGCATTGCTGGGCAGATCATGGACATAATAGTGCCAATCAGTGCCCATTTGTGGGCACTGATTGGCACAGATTGGGCACATGTGGATGGCCATGGGGTACATACCTGGCCATCCACGTTGCCCCTTCCCTGGTGGTCCTAGTGGCATCCCTGGTAGTCCAGTGGGGTGATCTGAGGGGGGGCTGTGCTGATAAACAATCAGCGCAGACCCCCCCTGCCAGGAGAGCCGCCGATCGGCTCTCCTCTACTTGCGTCTGTCAGACGCGAGTGAGGAAGAGCCGATCAACGGCTCTTCCTATTGACAGCGTGATCAGCCGTGATTGGACACGGCTGATCACGTGGTAAAGAGCCTCCGCCGGAGGCTTTTTACCAAGATCAGTGTAGCGGTGTGTCAGACTGACACACCGCTCCACCGATCGCCGCGATGCGCGCCCCCGGGGGCGCGCTGCGGCATGTTATCCTGCTGGACGTCATATGACGTCCAGTCAGGATAACAGAACCACTTCCCGGACGTCAATCCGCTATAGGGCGGGCAGGAAGTGGTTAAGAAATGTGGCAAGGAAGTTCTTGCACAGCACCTCCTTAAATGCCACTCTGAAACAGTGGCAGGAGGTATTTTACCTATGTATCAGGCATCTAACAGGGTGGCCACCCAGTACTGTCCATTCTCTTTGAATACCCAAACTGTGGAGTCCTTGTGCAGACTTTTGCACATAGCAGCAGAGAACCCAGGTCCTTGGTGTCATTGAGCACAACACTACCCTGTATAATCTTACCCCACCCAAGTAAAACACCTGGGGTTTGGGAGGGGTTCCTATTGTTACATAATGTGTTTATGCAAAATCTCCATTAACAGCTGTAAATAATATTGCAATATTGAAATTATATTTCAGTTAGAAGGAAATATATTTAAAGTATTGAGTGTTGTATTGGTGTTACGGTAATTAGTTCAACTTCAAAGCTTGGCCTTTTGTTTTCCCTGATAACATCTCACCTGGGTAGTAAACAACAACCTTCTTTGACTCATCCAATCAGGCTGTGCCCAATATACATTTACTAGGTACAGTGACCAATTAGGGAGAAATATATTAGCCACAGTACAGAAAGGAGGTGGGGGATATAATGCTTTGTGACCAAGCATTCACCCTGAGCCGACCTGAAGTTAGCAGGTAATCTAACACTATGCTTATATCTTATATTGTATTATAAATATGAGTGTTGTGGGTAATTTGTAAATATCATGTAAGCCAGGGGACCTACGCTGTACATTGTGTTGTAAATACAGTCTGGTGTGTAATTTGTATATATTATGTAACTCTATCAATCAATGTGTATTGCGGATGAAACTACCTCTTTTGTGTAAGATACCTCAGATCTAGATATGTATATGTCCATACTACTACAATGATTGAGGTGTATTCACATAATAACAGTAACTAGGCAACACTATTGAATTCTGCCTTCTGCACTACATTGCCAATACCTAATGCCTCCCCCCTACTTATATTCCTCTTCAACCTCCTGCTGCTTCATATGGATGGAGGCAGAAAGCAGAGGTTCTTACTGACCCTGAGACATAGAGTCCTCCTCTATCACCTACTGCTGTGCTCCCAGTGTCTGGTCCATCAGGTCTTGCAGTTTGTGCTCCTGGAGAATTGCAAGAAGGATTTTATTACTAAACCATACCTTGTTGAAGCTTAATTTTTTGGTCTTAAAATGCTGCATACATCCTGAATGATGAGCCATTGATGTTGTGAAAAGAACACTAGCTTTCAAGAGCCCGTTCTCACACCATAACTGCACATGTACCCATTGATGGCATGCTGCTGCAGCCTCTTCTCCAACATAAGGTTCCATTGTTTAGAGGTGAGCCACATAAGGTGATTGGCAGGCAGCTGATGATGGTGCTGCATTTCTGCTTCATGAGCCATGGCCAGGTGTTATCATTTACCGGCCTGACCTGACAAAGGACCTCCTGGAAGCCAAAGTGCTTGATGAATCTCTGTGCAACCAAGTTGAGGACACATGTCAGGCAAGGTACATGTGTGATTTTTCCCAGGTAAAGGGCAGCCAGCTGGTTAATGCTATTGTCAAACATGACTTTTCCAAACTGAAAGTAGCATGGTGTCAGCCACCTCTTGGCCAGAGCCTGGGCAGCTGCGACCCAGTGTGGGTCCTGTCCCCCAAGCATATGTGTTGCAATACAGTATATAGTTACATAGTTAATCAGGTTGAAAAAAGACACAAGTCCATCTAGTTCAACAAAAAAAAAAATCATACAATCCCATATACACAATTCTTCACCCACAGTTGATCCAGAGGAAGGAGAAAACCCCAGCAAAGCATGCTTCAAATTTCTACAGCAGGGGAAAAAAATTCCTTCCTGATCCCCCAAGAGGCAATCAGATTTTCCCTGGATCAACTTTACCTATAAATGTCAGTACCCAGTAATATTGTATACATTCAGGAAATAATCCAGGCCTTTTTTAAAGCAATCTACTGATCTGGCCAGAACCTTTTCTGGAGGGAGTCTATTAAATATTTTCACAGCTCTTACTGTGAAGAAATCTTTCCGTATTTGGAGATTAAATCTTTTTTCCTCTAGATGTAAAGAGTGCCCCCTTGTCCTCTATGATGACCTTAAAATGAATAACTCAACACCAAGTTCACTATGTGAACCATAAGAGAGAGAATAAATACAGTTCATCTAATCTTTCCTCATAGCTGAGCTCCTCCATGCCTCTTATCAGTTTGGTTGCCCTTCTCTGCACTTTCTCCAGTTCCCCAATCCTTTTTGAAAACTGGACTGGTGCCCAAAACTGAACTGCGTATTCCAGATGAGGTCTTACTAATGATTTACGGGGCAAAATGATATCTCACTCTTTGGAGTCCATACCTCTCTTAATACAAGGAAGGACTTGCTCGTTTTGGAAACAGCAACTGGGCATTGCATGCTATTATTGAGCTTATGATTTACCAAAACCCCAGATCCTTCTCTGCTATGGATTCCTCCAGTTGTACTCCCCCTAGTTTGTATGATGCAATTCTTAGCCCCAAGTGCATTTGCTCAATTAGACAGAAGTTATTCCACTGCATAGCTTGGTGTTATCTGCAAAGACAGAAATGATACTTTAATCCCAGACCTTATATCATTTATAAAGATATTAAAAATTAAGGGTCCCAACACTGAACCTTGGGTTACACCACTGATAACCTTAGACCATTCAGAGTAAGAACCACTACTCTCCGAATTTGCTTTTTTAGCCAGTTTTCTATCCATTTACAAATCGATCTTTCCAAGAATTAACTAAGCTTTCTGAGCCATTATACCTTCACAGGAAACTGTCAGGAGTGCACTACATTTAAGTAAACAGATAGACCTGTTTCAGTTCTGAGTAAAACATACATTCGAGCAGGTCTGACCTTAATTAACAGGGGCAATGTGACACTTTTTCAGACATAGAACTGTCAGAGATTTCCACTGGGTTTGACTTGGACATGGAAGAACAGAGAGCTTATCACTTTTGTTATTTAGGTGCAGCATTTGCTCCAGTTTTTAAGTTTAGAAGAATGGTGAAAGATTGTGCTGGCACAATTCTTTGTTAATTCCCTCAGATGTTTTTGCTTAATTATATAAGCCTTTTAAGAGGTTAATGTACTTTAGGACAAAAAAGAAAAAATATATTCAACCAACTGAACTAAATTACCCCCTTATTCTGCTTCAAATATCTCTTTATGAAAAATACTTTAGAGTAACCTCCACAATATTAGCATAATATTAACATGGAGGTCAGCAGAAGAACCAGTGAGAGATTGACACTCCTGGAAGTGTTGCTTTCATGGGATAAGAATGTGTGAACAGAGTGGTGTGCGGCATCACAGACACTGGAAAATCTGAATATGTACAGTCTTCCCTATGGGTAACAATGGTTTTATTATTTATTTTCTGCAACTGAGTCACAGAGTCACTTTAACTGCTTTCCACCCAGCCACTGGATGGGAGCTTCCCCGTTCTGAGTGGACATACCCGTACATCGCTTAGAACGGGTGGCTGCGCCCCACCATGAGACGCAATCCTGTGATGGCTGTGATCTATAGATTGGGCCCTCTCAAACACGTTGTGGATTTGATGAGTAATGCCCCGTTTACACGATCAGGAATTCCACCAGCAAAAGTCGGATGTGAGCTTTTAGTCAGAAATTCTGACCATGTGTATGCTCCATCTGACTTTTGCTGGCAGAATTTCAGCCAGCAAAAGATTGGGAGAAGGTTCTCTATTTTTCGGTCGGAAAAAGTTCCTATCCGAAAATGCGTTCGTCTGTTTGCAATTCTGACGCGCAAAAAATCACGAATGCTCGGAAACAATTCAACGCATGCTCTGAAGCTTTGAACTTTATTTTCTTGACTCATCATAGTGTTGTATGTTACCGCGTTCTTCACGGTCGTAAGTTCAGAGAACTTTTGTGTGACCGTGTGTATGCAAGGCAAGCTTGAGCGGAATTCCGTCAGAAAAACCATCCAAGTTTTTCTGACAGAATTTCTGATCGTGTGTATGAGGCATTAGAGCAATTATTCTAGCACCAGACCTGCTATGTAACTCTAAACTGGTAACCAATAGGGATGAGCCGAACACCCCCCGGTTCGGTTCGCACCAGAACCTGTGAACGGACCGAAAATTCACACGAACGTTAGAACCCCATTGACATCTATGGGACTCGAACGTTCAAAATCAAAAGTGCTCATTTTAAAGGCTAATTTGCATGGTATTGTCCTAAAAAGGGTTTGGGGACCCGGGTCCTGCCCCAGGGGACATGTATCAATGCAAAAAAAAGTTTAAAAACGGACGTTTTTTCGGGAGCAGTGATTTTAATGATGCTTAAAGTAAAAAAAAAAGTGAAATATTCCTTTAAATATCGTACCTGGGGGGTGTCTATAGTATGCCTGTAAAGTGGCACATGTTTCCCGTGCTTAGAACAGTCCCTGCACAAAATGTCATTTTTAAAGGAAAAAAAAGTCATTTAACTGCTTGTAGCTTTAATGTAATGTCGGGTCCTGGCAATATGGATGGCAATATGGATGAAAATCAGTGAGACAAACGGCGTGGGTACCCCCCAGTCCATTACCAGGCCCTTTGGGTCTTGTATGGATATTAAGGGGAACCCCGCACCCAAATTAAAAAAGGAAACAGCAGTATACAGGCTCTGTACTCTGAACAGCAGTATACAGGCGGTGCAAACAAGATAGGGACTGTAGGTTTGTTGTTAAGTAGAATCTGTTTGTAATTTTGAACTGGTATATTTTTAACGTGTTTAGCTCCAGAAAAAAAATCTATTTTATGCTTTTTGGAAAACATAGGGAAGGTTTATCACCCCTGTGAAATTTGTTTTGCTGCCTGTGCTCCTCTTCAGAAGATTTCACCTTACTTTTTGTCCCAATGACAAATGTTTTTTGAAAATTTGGGTTTTTTTGTGAAGCAAGGATTGGTGATAAAGCATCAGTGGAAAGGAGAAATGTTTTTCCCATATTAACTCTAATGCCCCGAACACACGGTCGGACTTTGTTCGAACATTCCGACAACAAAATCCTAGGATTTTTTTCCGACGGATGTTGGCTCAAACTTGTCTTGCATACACACGGTCACACAAAGTTGTCGGAAAATCCGATGGAAAATGTCCGATGGAGCCCACACACGGTCGCAATGTCTGACAACACGCTCCGATCGGACATTTTCCATCCGAAAATCCGACCGTGTGTACGGGGCATTACAGGAGAGAATTTCCCTTCCTAGGGGTAGATTTCATCTCACTTCCTGTTGTCTCCCTCTGTTCGCAAGTAGGAGTCGTTTGTAAGTTGGATGTTTGAAAGTAGGGGCCTGCCCTATATACTCAGCAGAAATTTGGGCCTTAGGTGTTGTTGTGGCCACAACACTGTAAGCCCTCACAGGGCCCTGCTGTGAAATATTAGATCAAGAATTGTAATTACATGCCCAACAGGGGCAGAAAAATTGGGCCTTTGGTGGTGGTGCTGGTGCCACAACACTGTAAGTCCTCACTCGCTCTTGGTGGGTGCAGAAACGGGCCCTGCTGTGAAATATTAGATCAAGAATTGTAATTACATGCCCCTGTTTAACAGGGGCTGAAAAATTGGGCCTTAGGCACTGGTGCTGGTGCCACAACACTGCAACCCCTCACAGATACTCTAGTTGGAATGCAGGAACAAGCCCTGCTGCAAAGTATTGCATCAAAAATTGAAATTACACGCCCCTGTTAGACAGGGGCTGAAAAATTGGGCCTTAGGCACTGGTGCTTGTGCCACAACACTGCAACCACTCACAGAAACTCTAGTTGGAATGCAGGAACGAGCCCTGCTGCAAAGTATTGCATCAAAAATTGTAATTACATGCCCCTGTTAAACAGGGGCTGAAAAATTGGGCCTTAGGCACTGGTGGTGGTGCCCAGAACCAAAAATGTTCTTGCAAGCTATCAGCGTGATCATTGAGGAGGAAGAGGATAGTTACTCAGGATAGTCACTCAGCATCAGCATAGGCAGTCTTTGAAGAGATCTGAGATTTCAAAAAAAATTATTCGGTTACATCAGCATCAGGTGCTTGGTAGCTGGTGGTGATCCAAGATTGATTCATTTTTATGAAGGTCAGTCCATCGACCGAGTCGGTGGACAGACGCACCCTGTGATCGGTTACAAAGCCTCCAGCAGCACTGAATGTGCGTTCTGAAAGAACGCTGGACGCAGGACAGGCCAGTAGCTCAATTGCATACTGTACAAACTCTGGCCAGTGATCAATCCTCAAGACCCAGTAACCCAGAGGATTTTCGGTGGGAAAGGTGTCCAAGTCAGATCTAGCCCCTAGGTATTCCTGCACCATGTAAAACAGACGCTGGCGATGGTTGCTGGAACCAATCATACCTTGGGGCTGCGGACTAAAAAATTGTCTGAATGCATCGGTCAGACGGCCACCTTCTCCACCGCTCCTTCTTTGACCGACCGAAGCCTCAGCTACACGTTGTCCAGAAACAGGAGTTTGTAACTTCCCAGTCTCTGGGAACGCGTTGCACAGACCTTTCTGCAAGGCCTCCCGAAGATTTTTCATCCTCTGCTCCCTCTGCGATGGCAAGATAAGGTCCGCAACCTTACCCTTGTAACGTGGATCAAGGAATGTTGCCAGCCAGTATTGGTCCTTCTCCCTGATACCATGAATACGAGGATCCTTACGCAGGCTTTGCAGGATCAGGGAGGCCATGCAGCGTAGGTTTGCTGAGGCATTCAGTCCAGAGTCCTCTGGGTCACTAAGGACGACATGGTCCGCAGCCACCTCCTCCCAGCTACGTACAAGTCCATGTGTTTCTTGGGACTGATCCCTTAAAGACTGTTGCTGATGTTGAGTGCCAGGCTCCACCTCCATACTGACACAATCATCCTCCTGCTCTTCCTGTGTGATCGGCGGGCACGCAGGGACACTGTCTGGATAAAGGGGGCCTTGAGAGCTAAGGGAGTCCTCCTCTTCCTGCCTCTGTTCTGCCTCAAGTGCCCTGTCCATTATTCCACGCAGCGTGTGCTCCAACAGGTGGACAAGGGGGACAGTGTCACTGATGCATGCACTGTCACTGCTCACCATCCTCGTGGCCTCCTCAAATGGTGACAGGACAGTGCATGCATCCCTGATCATGGCCCACTGGCGTGGGGAAAAAAAACAAGCTCCCCTGACCCTGTCCTGGTGCCATAGTCACACAGGTACTCATTGATGGCCCTCTGCTGCGTGTGCAGCCGCTGCAGCATGGCCAACGTTGAGTTCCACCTGGTGGGCATGTCACAGATTAGGCAGTTCTTGGGCAGGTTAAACTCCTTTTGGAGGTCTGCCAGCCAAGCACTGGCATTATATGACTGGCAGAAATGCACACAGACTTTCCTGGCCTGCCTCAGGACATCCTGTACGCCCGGGTACCTGCCCAAGAACCGCTGCACCACCAAGTTAAGGATGTGAGCCAAACAGGGCACATGGGTCAGTTGTCCCTGTCGGAGGGCAGAGAGGAGGTTGGTGCCATTGTCGCAAACCACCATTCCTGCCTTAAGTTGGCATGGTGTCAACCACCTCTGAACCTGCCCCTGCAGAGCTGACAGAACCTCTGCCCCAGTGTGGCTCCTGTCCCCCAAGCACACCAGCTCAAGCACCGCATGGCATCTTTTGGCCTGCATACTTGCGTAGCCCCTTGAATGGCTACGGAGCACCGCTGGTTCCGAGGACAAAGCACAGGAAGAGGCCATGGAGGAAGAAGAAGAGGAGGGGGTGGAGGAGAGAGGTGTGTCACAATCATTAGTAGTGGCATTTTGGAGGCGTGGTGGTAGAACAACCTCCAACACTACTGCACCTTGTCCTGCATCCTTCCCAGCTGCCAGCAGAGTCACCCAATGCGCTGTGAAACTTAGGTAACGTCCCTGTCCATGCCTGCTGGACCATGAGTCAGCGGTAATATGCACTTTACCGCTGACCGCCCTGTCCAGCGAGGCATGGACATTGCCTTCCACGTGCCGGTAGAGAGCCGGAACCGCCTTCCGTGAGAAAAAGTGGCGTTTGGGTACCTGCCACTGAGGAACTGCACATTCCACAAACTCACGGAAGGGGGCAGAGTCTACCAACTGAAAAGGCAGCAGTTGAAGTGCTAGCAATTTTGCTAAGCTAGCATTCAACCGCTGGGCATGTGGATGGCTGGGAGCGAACTTCTTTCGGCGGTGCAGCAGCTGGGGCAGGGAAATTTGCCTGGTACAGTTTGACGTTGGTGTACTGAAAGCAGATTGCCCACAAGTACTTGGCTGTGACACACCTAATTCTACACCTTCATTCCTCTCAGTGCAGGTCTGAGAGAGGACTGAAGGTATAGTGGGGTTGGAGATCTCAGCTGATGAGAAGCAAGGAGAGGTCCTCTTTGTTCTTTGGTGTGGGTCTTTTAGATACGCTTGCCAGCGAACTGCATGGCGGGTCAACATATGTCTGGTCAAGCATGTGGTGCCCAAGCGGGAGATGTTTTGGCCACGTGAGATACGCTTGAGACATACATTGCAAATTGCAGCAGTGCGATCTGATGCACTCGTCTCAAAAAAGGCCCACACCAAAGAACTTTTGGAATAACGCACAGAGACAGCAGCGTCCTGCACATGCGGAGCTTTGGGGTGTGATGCAGTCAGTGTGCTGCCCTTAGGCCGACCCCTGGAGGGCATCCTGCCTCGTTGGTGATGTGCCTCCTCCTTCTCTCTCCTATCAGGCACCCACGTTGAGTCAGTGACCTCATCATCCCCTCCCTCCTCATCACTGGAGCAAACCTGGCAGTATGCTGCAGCAGGGGGAGCATGACTGCCAGATTGCTGTCCTTCTTGGGCACCCCCTCTGTCCGTGCTCATGTTACTGACTTCATCGAGCTCAGCATCATCATCAGAGCCTTCTAAACGCTGGGCATCCTCCTGGAGCATGTACCCAACACTGTGGTCAAACTAATTGCCTGTAGCTGCACTAAGCTGGGAGATATATATATATATATATATATATATATATATATATATATATATATATATATATATATAGATACTGCAGCTAGCAAAATAAACTGCCTGCCTGTAGTATGAGAACACCACCAACCTTCTACAGGTATCTTTAGCTGAACACTCTGCAGAGCTCACAAAAAAACTAACTTGTAGCTTATTTAGCTGCCTGCAGTAGTGATAGGATCAGGAAAATACCACCAACCTTCTACAGGTAGCTTTAGGTGGACATTGTGCAGAGCTCGCAAAAAACTAACTTGTAGCTTATTTAGCTGCCTGCGGTAGTGATAGGATCAGGAAAACACCACCAACCTTCTACAGGTAGCTTTAGGTGAACACTGTGCAGAGCTCGCAAAAAACTAACTTGTAGCTTATTTAGCTGCCTGCGATAGTGATAAGATCAGGAAAACACCACCAACCTTCTACAGGTAGCTTTAGCTGAACACTGTGCAGAGCTCGCACTACACTAACTTGTAGTTTTAGCTGAACACTGTGAGGAGGACGCACTACACTAACTTGTAGCTTTAGCTTAACACTGTTCAGAGGACGCACTACACTAACTTGTAGCTTTAGCTGAACACGGTGCAGAGGTCGCACTACACTAACTTGTAGTTTTAGCTGAACACTGTTCAGAGGACGCACTACACTAACTTGTAGCTTTAGCTGAACACTGTGCAGAGGTTGCACTACACTAACTTGTAGTTTTAGCTGAACACTGTGAGGATGACGCACTATACTAACTTATAGCTTTAGCTGAACACTGTGCAGAGGTCGCACTACACTAACTTGTAGTTTTAGCTGAACACTGTGAGGAGGACGCACTACACTAACTTGTAGCTTTAGCTGAACACTGTGCAGAGGTCGCACTACACTAACTTGTAGTTTTAGCTGAACACTGTGAGGAGGACGCACTACACTAACTTGTAGCTTTAGCTGAACACTGTGCAGAGGTCGCACTACACTAACTTGTAGTTTTAGCTGAACACTGTGAGGAGGATGCACTACACTAACTTGTAGCTTTAGCTGAACACTGTGCAGAGGTCGCACTACACTAAGTTGTAGCTTTAGCTGAACACTGTTCAGAGGACGCACTACACTAACTTGTAGCTTTAGCTGAACACTGTGAGGAGGACGCACTACACTAACTTGTAGCTTTAGCTGAACACTGTGCAGAGGTTGCACTACACTAACCTGTAGTTTTAGCTGAACACTGTGAGGAGGACGCACTACACTAACTTGTAGCTTTAGCTGAACACTGTGCAGAGGTCGCACTATACTAACTTGTAGTTTTAGCTGAACACTGTGAGGAGGACGCACTACACTAACTTGTAGCTTTAGCTGAACACTGTGCAGAGGTCGCACTACACTAACTTGTAGTTTTAGCTGAACACTGTGAGGAGGACGCACTACACTAACTTGTAGCTTTAGCTGAACACTGTGCAGAGGACACACTACACTAACTTGTAGTTTTAGCTGAACACTGTGAGGAGGATGCACTACACTAACTTGTAGTTTTAGCTGAACACTGTGAGGAGGACGCAATACCCTAACTTGTAGCTTTAGCTGAACACTGTGCAGAGGTCACACTAAACTAACTTGTAGCTTTAACTGAACACTGTGAGGAGGACACACTACACTAACTGTAAATAGTCTAGCTGCCTGACTGTGGTACTAATAGGATCAAAAGAACACCAGCAATTTTCTTCAGGTAGCTTTAAATACTGTAAAAAGACAAGCCTGCCTGTCAGTAGGAAGATAACAGGAACAGATCTAGCTAAACTGAATACAGTGTATATATATATATATATATATATATATATATATATATATATATATATACACAACACCTGGGATGCATATATATACACAATACACTGTAAATGCAGCTAACTCACTGACTGTCCTGCCTAATCTAGCTAACTCAAATGAAATGACACTGCCTCTCTGTCTATCTAAGCACGCTGGAACACACTACACAGGGCCGCCGTGTAGGCGGCCTTATATAGTGTGGGGCGTGTTCTAAACCCCCTGAGCCATAATTGGCCAAAGCCACCCTGGCTTTGGCCAATTACAGCTCTCTCTACTGACGGCGTTGTGATTGGCCAAGCATGCGGGTCATAGTGCATGCTTGGCCAATCGTCAGCCAGCAATGCACTGCGATGCCGCAGTGAATTATGGGCCGTGACGCACAACATGAATTTGGCGCGAACGGCCCATAACGTTCGCAATTCGGCGAACGATCGAACAGCCGATGTTCGAGTTGAACATGGGTTCGACTCTAATGCGAAGCTCATCCATAGTAACCAATAAAGGCTTATAAAGCATCGCCCATGCAGATTTTTAAATACCAAAGTTTGTCACCATTTTACAAGCGTACGCAATTTTAAAGTGTGACTTGTTTGGTATCAGTTTACCCAGTGCAACACCATATTTCATATTTTACCAAAAATAACATAACTTTTACACAAATAACATACACTGATTTGGGTTTTTTTACTAAGGAAATGTAGCGATATAAATTTTGGTAAAAATGTATGAAGAAAAATTACTTATTTACAAAATTTTATAACAGAAACAAAGAAAAACTTTTTTTTTTAATGTTCAGTCTTTTTTTATTTGTAGCGCAAGAAAAAAACCCAGTGGTGATTAAATAACAAAAGCTCTATTTGTGCAAAATGATACAAATTTCATATGGGTACAGTGTTACATGACATGCATAATGTAATTATCATTCAAAGTGCGACAGCACTGAGTCTCGGTTCAGACTGGTGCAAAGCTGGAACCAGCGCAATTCCTATGCGGATTCCATCTGACTCGAAGGCTATTCACACTGACATCTGCAAACCGCTGTGGGTGTCAATATAAAGTTAATGACACCCCCAAATCAGTTCACAGAGCGCAGTGTGAACTGTGGGATCAGATCACATGGGTCTGAACAACCATGCAATCCGATTCCAGTGTGGACCAAAAAAAGGGCCCTGCACCATTTTGGTGCGAATGCGATGCAATTTCAGACATACAAACTGTATGGCTGAATTTACCCTGCACAGACACCACATGTAAAGGGTAGGCAAGATATGGTGAGAAATACTCCTGCGCTTGTGAGGCCATTTGCTGTGGGGAAAAGGTAGTATTGTAGAAAGTGGAAGGATTGAAGGAGATGATAGAGCGTGTCCCGCTGCCTTAACTGACCTGGGGTGGTCTGGAAAGGACTGTATGGTAGGAGGTGGATGGAAGGCGCGTGATCAGACACTTACATCAAAACATGTATGGTTTAATCATGTATAAGGAATACTAACATATAGATATTGAATCATACAAATACTACATTTTCAAATACCTGCCTCAACATGGGCATACCCCAATTATAACTTTTTAGTGCCTAGTTACTAGGGATGAGCCGAACACCCCCCTGTTCGGTTCGCACCAGAACATGCGAACAGGAAAAAAGTTTGTTCGAACACGCGAACCCTGTTAAAGTCTATGGGACATGAACATGAATAATCAAAAGTGCTAATTTTAAAGGCTAATATGCAAGTTATTGTCATAAAAAGTGTTTGGGGACCTGGGTCCTGCCCCAGGGGACATGGATCAATGCAAAAAAAAGTTTAAAAAATGGCCGTTTTTTCAGGAGCAGTGATTTTAATAATGCTTAAAGTCAAACAATAAAAGTGTAATATCCCTTTAAATTTCGTACCTGGGGGGTGTCTATAGTATGCCTGTAAAGGGGCGCATGTTTCCTGTGTTTAGAACAGTCTGACAGCAAAATGACATTTTGAAGGAAAAAACTCATTTAAAACTACCCGCGGCTATTGCATTGCCGACAATACACATAAAAGTTCATTGATAAAAACGGCATGGGAATTCCCCAAAGGGGAACCCCGAACCAAAATTTTAAAAAAAAAATGACGTGGGAGTCCCCCTAAATTCCATACCAGGCCCTTCAGGTCTGGTATGGATTTTAAGGGGAACCCCGCGCCAAAAAAAAAAAAAAAACGGCGTGGGGTCCCCCCAAAAATCCATACCAGACCCTTATCCGAGCACGCAACCTGGCAGGCCGCAGGAAAAGAGGGGGGGACGAGAGTGCGGCCCCCCCTCCTGAACCGTACCAGGCCACATGCCCTCAACATTGGGAGGGTGCTTTGGGGTAGCCCCCCAAAACACCTTGTCCCCATGTTGATGAGGACAAGGGCCTCATCCCCACAACCCTGGCCAGTGGTTGTGGGGGTCTGCGGGCGGGGGGCTTATCGAAATCTGGAAGCCCCTTTAACAAGGGGACCCCCAGATCCCGGCCCCCCCCCTGTGTGAAATGGTAAGGGGGTACAAAAGTACCCCTACCATTTCACTAAAAAACTGTCAAAAATGTTAAAAATGACAAGAGACAGTTTTTGACAATTCCTTTATTTAAATACTTCTTCTTTCTTCTATCTTCCTTCATCTTCTGGTTCTTCTGGTTCTTCTGGCTCTTCTGGTTCTTCCTCCGGCGTTCTCATCCAGCATCTCCTCCGCGGCGTCTTCTATCTTCTTCTCCTCGGGCCGCTCCGCACCCATGGCATGGGGGGAGGCAGCATACATGTTTTGATGTAAGCGTCTGATCACGCGTCTTCCATCCACCTCCTACCATACAGACACCACATGTGATGTGCACAGTGACATGGACATTCACTGTATTGTTCAATTAAGCACAAGAGACTCCATTTTGTTCTCACTGTTAAAATGTGTTCTGTAACCGTCACCTAACACACAGACACATCTTATGCTAGAAACGCTCTCTCTCTGTCTCTACTCCCCCCTCCCCTCTTAAGGTTTTACTCTTGAAATTGTTCTATTCGCTAGCTTTCAATAATATATTTCTATTTGTTAGCTTTTAGTAACATATTTCTATTTTTTAGTTTTTAATAACATCTCACACCACCCCTTTCTTATCTATGTATAAAATAACATGTAATAATACATTTTGGCACTGAATGGACATTTTAAACACAGTGATTGCGTGCTGTGAATCTGTTCCTGCAGCTGCAGTATTAACTTTTGTTTTAGAGTCCCAAACAGAAATAATTCCATAACAGTTTTTGGCAAGTCAGCCAGGAATTTGGTAGAGTCTGCATAAGGAACTGTGCTTTGATCAGGATCATCAGGAATGCAGACCTCTAAATGCTGGTTAGATAAGCTGTCCTTAAGCTTTCTATATTTCTGCCTTTCCTATGTATCCCATCTGTCGGTTCTCAAGGAAACCAGACCACTCTCGGACCTTTCTGGTTGGGTAACATGTGTGTGTGAATGTGTTTGTGCTCCCCTTCGTGGGTTGGACTGTGTGTGGATAGGGAGAATCCTCTGCAGTTCCCTGCATTGACTCCTTGTGGGCGATCCGGGTAAGAGGTGCATGGTAGGGTCAGATAAAACTCACAAAGAAGAGAAGAGACGAGGAGGGACTTCTAGTGAGTGTTTAAGAGAAAAGCAACAAAGGTGGGACTTTAAATGAAATGCGTGAATGTCCAGAAAACAAAACCGATGAACTACTAGGAATTTTTTTTTTTTATTAAATTCATAGAAATAAAACATGCATATAATAGTAATATATCAATCACAAATAGAGAGAAATATCAGCAATAATAGCAGCAAATATACATGATTCAATGAATACAACAATTCTCCATGGTACACCAGTAGGATGTTAATACACAACCATATAATATAAGGTGTTGCCTGCAAGATAAGCCTCCAAAAAACTCAAAAAATTAGGATATTGCATGACGCTGGTGAGAAACGCGACAATGGTAGCTCTACGCGTTTCGTGGCTTGTTGTGCCACTCGTCAGGAGCAAGTGCGTATCTTAATCTAGGATAGAAGATATAAAAATGATCTAGTAAATATAAACATGAAACGGAGGTGGGGTAATTGCAAAAGCCCCACACAGAGTGCATGCTTATGCATTGTGGTTCATGAGATGGTGGCGGAGGCCGTACATCGCTCGACAACACCCCCCCGGGAGCTGAGGTGGATGGACTGAAGGGGGCAACCCCACAGGGTGCCATCCAAGGCAGACAAGGACCCCTGAGGCAAACCTGGAGTGGAAAGTACAGATTGGAAATCAAATTGCGACCATACCATAGAAGTGAACAGCTGTGTGTGAATGGAGAATACAGAGGTGAAGTTGCCGGAGAAAAAAGAAGGATGTGTGACCATGTGGAAGACAAAAAGCTGGATAAAAGCACCCAAGCGAGACCACCAAGAAAACAAACCAGGCACCACAGAGCAAAAATGCAGGGAAAGAAAGAAAAGAGCAAGAGGGCATAGCATAAGTGGAGATACCTGGTGTGCGAAATAAAACATTGTGGAGGAAAAAAGACGGTATGCATTCCCCAAACAGACGTGACATCCAATGGAGTGGGAAGCCTCGAGAGCCAAACCCGCCGAGGCTACGCCCATATAAGTGCCACCACAGGGACCGCCCACCAATGTCACGCCGCGCAAACATGGGAGGGGCACACGGCATCGCTGATCGGGCACCGGGCGCCCGGCCAGCCGACGCCAATGCTCCATCCCCGTAGTGTGCATGAAAGACACCATCCAATCGAGCGTGTCAGCATCCAAAGGGAGCGCACGTCCAATGGGGAGTGTGTGACGCTGACGCACAGTGGCGGCGGATCCACCCCTCCTGGAGGGGAGGGGGAGGGGCCAACAGTCGCATCACAGCTCCTGGAAGGGGGAAAAACCAAAAGAGCCAGCGGTGTATTGGGGCCAAAGGGGCCATCACCAAAACAAACGAACCATTTACAAAGCTGGTATCAAAATCATTAGTAATTATATCCAAAAATAGTTGATGATGAGAATAGAATCGAGCAATTGAAAAAAAGTAGGGATAGGGATGGAAACGCATGACCTCATCTGGTCATGGTTTTATTTAAAGTCCCATGGGATGGTCAGTCCCAAACCCTTCTCTAATCTTAATGAGTGTTTTGTCTATTGTCATAAACCCCTTCTATCCACATAGATAAGTGGAGACTATTCTTGTAAATCTGCAGATTTGCTGTACTATTTGTTTTAGAGGAAAGAGGGTATAGGCACAAGTAGAGAAGACTGGCAAGTCATTATTGATGGGCATTAAATTAATTAAGGGAATGAAGGGTGATAGGCATTCAGAAAATGCCCAGTGCAAGATGAGCGCTAGAGAATATATGAACCGAAGGTACTGTTCCACCTATACTGAGCCCCTAGATAAATGGGCAGAATGGACAAAGGGAACAGCTAAACCTTTAAAATCTGAAGGGACTTTTGATTTACAGGTATGGCAAACTTTTCTGCACGATTATGGCCCACTAATGTGCAGTGAAGGAACGTGGAGAATAGCTTGCACATGGGAGACAGAAGCTAAAGTAGCAAATCAAACTGGCTTGACAGAGATGTTTAATAAAACTACTGCCCAAATTTACTATGTTTGGCGATAAGACTTTGTAAAGGGGGACCCCCCACCTTATGTGGCTGCCAGTTTGGCTTTAAGTGGTCAACCCAAAAAAGCACAAGAATTAGATTACATGGAACACACAAAAGATGAGTTGGGCAATATAGTAGAGAGCAGAGGTTTAACAGCCCCATATCAACCTACAAAGAGGGTTTTGGCTCGTATCCTAGAAACAGATGATTGGCATAAATCAAAAGGCACATATGCAAAACTAGATCTCTCGGAACTTAAGGCTTTGGCCAGAGAAAGAGAGATAGAGTCTGAACTTCCGGAGCAAACCATAATTTCCAAATTGTGGCAGCAAGATGAAGAGAGAAGGAAGGGAGACGCCACCTATGAGTAGGCTCTAGTGTGTGTTGACATGTTTTCAGGTTGGCCTGAGTGCTGGCCGGTAGCTAAAGCAAATGCAAAAACAACAGCAAAGAAAATTTTGAATGAAATAGTTTGTAGATATGGAGTTGCTGAAACTATTGAGAGTGACAGAGGAACCCATTTTACTGGGGAAGTAATTAAAGAGGTAATGGAAGCCCTTCACATACAGCAAGCTTTCCATACACCTTATCATCCACAAAGTAGTGATAAAGTTGAGAGACTTAATGGGATTTTGAAAAACAGATGTGCAAAAATTAAAGCAGATACAGGAAAAGGATGGGTAGAAGCTTTGCTATTAGCCCTATATTCTGTACGAACTACCCCTAAACAACCACATTGGCTGTCCCCCTATGAGTTTTTATTTGGAGGGCCACCCAAAATAGGGCTATATTTTCCCCAACAGCTGCAGGCTTCTCACTTTAGTCTGTTAGAATATGTTCAGATTTTGCAAAGAACTTTGAATAAAATACATGAAGGTGTTTATAAATCTGTCCCCGAACCAGATTCTGTTTCAGGTATTCATAGAATCAAACTAGGTGACTGGGTAGTGGTCAAACGACATATCAGAAAGCATAGGTGTGCGCAGCCTCTTGCATTAGGGTGTGCACCCCAAAGCTCAAATACATATGCATGTGTGTATGTACTGATGGTGTCAGTGGGGCAGTGGACAGTGTAATTTTGTTTATTTTATTTTAAAAAAATAATTTTCTTTTATAACATTTTTTTGGGGGATGAAATATCAGTGGTCTAAACAGGGGGGAATATGCACCACACAAGGCGATTAGGGTGTGCCCAGGCACACCTGGCACACCCTGTGTGCACGCCTATGTCAGAAAGCCGCTAGAACCAAAATTTGATGGACCATATTTGGTGCTTTTGACAACCGGTTCCGCTGTCAAGTTGGAAGGAAAGCCCACCTGGATTCAGGCCAGTCACTGCAAGAAAATCCTGAAGTGATGATATCCTTTGAAAAAATTATGATTAGGGATGAGCTTCGAGTTCGAGTCGAACTCATGTTCTACTCGAACATTGGCTGTTCGCAAGTTCGCCGAACAGCGAACAATTTGGGGTGTTCGCGGCAAATTCGAATGCCGCGGAACACCCTTTAAAAGTCTATGGGAGAAATCAAAAGTGCTAATTTTAAAGGCTTATATGCAAGTTATTGTCATAAAAAGTGTTTGGGGACCTGGGTCCTGCCCCAGGGGACATGGATCAATGCAAAAAAAAGTTTTAAAAACGGACGTTTTTTCAGGAGCAGTGATTTTATTAATGCTTAAAGTCAAACAATAAAAGTGTAATATCCCTTTAATTTTCGTACCTGGGGGGTGTCTATAGTATGCCTGTAAAGGGGCGCATGTTTCCCGTGTTTAGAACAGTCTGACAGCAAAATGACATTTTGAAGGAAAAAACTCATTTAAAACTACCGCGGCTATTGCATTGCCGACAATACACATAGAAGTTCATTGATAAAAACGGCATGGGAATTCCCCACAGGGCAACCCCGAACCAAAATTAAAAAAAAAAAATGATGTGGGGGTCCCCCTAAATTCCATACAAGGCCCTTCGGGTCTGGTATGGATATTAAGGGGAACCCCAGCCAAAATTTAAAAAAAAAATTGACGTGGGGTTCCCCCTAAATTCCATACCAGACCCTTCAGGTCTGGTATGGATTTTAAGGGGAACCCCGCGCCAAAAAAAAAAAAAAAAAAACGGCGTGGGGTCCCCCTAAAAATCCATACCAGACCCTTATCCGAGCACGCAACCTGGCAGGCCGCAGGAAAAGAGGGGGGGACGAGAGTGCGGCCCCCCCCCTCCTGAACCGTACCAGGCCACATGCCCTCAACATTGGGAGGGTGCTTTGGGGTAGCCCCCCAAAGCACCTTGTCCCCATGTTGATGAAGACAAGGGCCTCATCCCCACAACCGTGGCCGGTGGTTGTGGGGGTCTGCGGGCGGGGGGCTTATCGGAATCTGGAAGCCCCCTTTACCAAGGGGACCCCCAGATCCCGGCCCCCCCCCTGTGTGAAATGGTAAGGGGTTACTTACCCCTACCATTTCACTAAAAAACTGTCAAAAATGTTAAAAATGACAAGAGACAGTTTTTGACAATTCCTTTATTTAAATGCTTCTTCTTTCTTCCTTCATCTTCTTCTTCTTCTGGTTCTTCTGGCTCTTCTGGTTCTTCCTCCGGCGTTCTCGTCCAGCATCTCCTCCGCGGCGTCTTCTATCTTCTTCTCCTCGGGCCGCTCCGCACCCATGGCATGAGGGGGGAGGCTCCCGCTCTTCTCTTCATCTTCTTCTTCATCTTCATCTTCTTCTTCATCTTCTTCTTCTTCTTCTTCTTCTCTTCTTCATCTCTTCTTCCTTCTTCATTTCTTCTGCGGGCCGCTCCGCATCCATGCATGGAGGGAGGCTCCCGCTGTGTGACGGCGTCTCTTCGTCTGACGGTTCTTAAATAACGGGGGGCGGGGCCATCCGGTGACCCCGCCCCCCCTCTGACGCACGGTGAATTGACGGGACTTCCCTGTGACGTCACGGGGAATGCCACAGGGAAGTCCCGTCATGTCCCGTGCGTCAGAGGGGGGCGGGGTCACCGGGTGGCCCCGCCCCCCGTTATTTAAGAACCGTCAGACGAAGAGACGCCGTCACACAGCGGGAGCCTCCCTCCATGCATGGATGCGGAGCGGCCCGCAGAAGAAATGAAGAAGGAAGAAGAGATGAAGAAGAGAAGAAGAAGAAGAAGAAGAAGATGAAGAAGAAGATGAAGATGAAGAAGAAGATGAAGAGAAGAGCGGGAGCCTCCCCCCTCATGCCATGGGTGCGGAGCGGCCCGAGGAGAAGAAGATAGAAGACGCCGCGGAGGAGATGCTGGACGAGAACGCCGGAGGAAGAACCAGAAGAGCCAGAAGAACCAGAAGAAGAAGAAGATGAAGGAAGAAAGAAGAAGCATTTAAATAAAGGAATTGTCAAAAACTGTCTCTTGTCATTTTTAACATTTTTGACAGTTTTTTAGTGAAATGGTAGGGGTAAGTAACCCCTTACCATTTCACACAGGGGGGGGGCCGGGATCTGGGGGTCCCCTTGGTAAAGGGGGCTTCCAGATTCCGATAAGCCCCCCGCCCGCAGACCCCCACAACCACCGGCCACGGTTGTGAGGATGAGGCCCTTGTCTTCATCAACATGGGGACAAGGTGCTTTGGGGGGCTACCCCAAAGCACCCTCCCAATGTTGAGGGCATGTGGCCTGGTACGGTTCAGGAGGGGGGGGGGGCCGCACTCTCGTCCCCCCCTCTTTTCCTGCGGCCTGCCAGGTTGCGTGCTCGGATAAGGGTCTGGTATGGATTTTTAGGGGGACCCCACGCCGTTTTTTTTTTTTTTTTTTGGCGCGGGGTTCCCCTTAAAATCCATACCAGACCTGAAGGGTCTGGTATGGAATTTAGGGGGAACCCCACGTCAATTTTTTTTTTAAATTTTGGCTGGGGTTCCCCTTAATATCCATACCAGACCTGAAGGGCCTTGTATGGAATTTAGGGGGACCCCCACATCATTTTTTTTTTTTAATTTTGGTTCGGGGTTGCCCTGTGGGGAATTCCCATGCCGTTTTTATCAATGAACTTCTATGTGTATTGTCGGCAATGCAATAGCCGCGGTAGTTTTAAATGAGTTTTTTCCTTCAAAATGTCATTTTGCTGTCAGACTGTTCTAAACACGGGAAACATGCGCCCCTTTACAGGCATACTATAGACACCCCCCAGGTATGAAATTTAAAGGGATATTACACTTTTATTGTTTGACTTTAAGCATTTTTAAAATCACTGCTCCTGAAAAAACGGCCGTTTTTAAAACTTTTTTTTGCATTGATCCATGTCCCCTGGGGCAGGACCCAGGTCCCCAAACACTTTTATTGACAATAACTTGCATATTAGCCTTTAAAATTAGCACTTTTGATTATTCATGTTCGTGTCCCATAGACTTTAACGGTGTTCGCGTGTTCGAACGAATTTTTTTCCTGTTCGCATGTTCTGGTGCGAACCGAACAGGGGGGTGTTCGGCTCATCCCTAATTATGATTATGTTTCTTTTCTTTTTTCTGTTTGTGAGAACTGAGACATGGAAAAATAACCCTTTCATCCAAATGTTAAAATTGTATGCAACCCATAGCAGCGCTAGTAACTGCTGGGTGTATTCTCACTTACATCCCCAAACAGGAACAATACCCATGATAGCAATGCCTTTCAAATTAACTGATCTAAACAGGACCAGAATAAATGGCTCATACATAGTCTCCACAGCTAATGAGCACAGATCAGTAACTTTGATGGTTTCAAAACAGATAGACACTCCACAGATTTGTTTAAACGTTATATGCCCGTTTAACACTAAATGTACACTGTTGGGCAATTCAGATTGCACCGGAGCAAAGATTACAGTTTATAGAGGAAACTAAGGTCAATATTATTATATCCCAGATCCATAACTAAATAGAACTCTTTATAGTACAAATTGCTCACAGTTCCCAATATGTGAAAATATCGGTTACCTGAGATTCCATGTTATTGCTTCCAGTTTTTTTAGGAGCAGGTATACCATCCATATGCAGAGGGTTATATTATATATGTGGAAATAAAGCTTATGCCTGGCTTCCTACTAATGTTACAGGTTATATTGGGAAGTTAGCAACTGCTTTGGCTGTTTGCAAAGATACAGTGCGACCAGTTTCAAGTCCAGAATACCCTTTAGTGTTCAAAAGAGAGCTGTTCACTGAAGGTGACATGGCATGGTCATGGTTCCCTTCCTTGACAGGATGGGGAATTGAAGCAATGAAAAGTATAAATAATTACACTAGAATTGTAGATGAGATTATTAACCTTACTACCACTGATATAGGTTCATTAAGTGAAGAAATGGCTCAGCTTAAAAAAGTAGTATTAGAGCACATATTAACGCTAAATTATCTCACTGCAACTCAAGGTGTGATGTGTAAGGTATTTCACACTGACTGTTGTATATACATTTCTGGTAATGAGGACATTATTAAAGGGCATCTTGCTAAGATAAGAGAACTACAAAATTAGGCCAGAGATATTGCTAAAGATGGATGGAACCCCTTTAAGGGTTTAGGAGGTTTTGGTGACTTTTTATATGGCATAGCAAAATGGTTACAGAAACTAGGCGCTTACATTGTGATGTTCCTATTTCTCATATTTGTTATTTACTTCCTCAGAGAGCTGAACAGGACTCTGTCTCTCTGCGCCAATGTAACAGGAGTTACCAGCAATCGGCCAAATGTAACGCGGAGAAGAATGGTGTCAAATAAACAATAGGAAGGAAATTACATGGACATTCACTGTATTGTTCATTTAAGCACAAGAGACTCAATTTTGTTCTCACTGTTGAAATGTGTTCTGTAACCTTCACCTAACACACAGACACATTTTCTGCTAGAAGCTCTCTCTCTCTGTCTCTACTCCCCCCTCCCCTCTCAAGGTTTTACTCTTGCAATTGTTCTAATCGCTAGCTTTTAAAAATATATTTCTATTTGTTAGCTTTTAATAACATATTTCTATTTGTTCGTTTTTAATAACATCTCACACCACCCCTTTCTTATCTATGTATAAAATAACATGTAATAATACATTTTGGCACTGAACGGACATTTTAAACACAGTGATTGCGTCCTGTGAATCTGTTCCTGCAGCTGCAGTATTAACTTTTGTTGTAGAGTTCCAATCAGAAATAATTCCATAACAACAGCAATGCGGTGTGAATCACATGTAATGTTTGGCAACGCATAAGTGCAACCCAACATGAAAGCTGAAAATTTGCCTGGGCAGGGGGTGAAAGTGCCCAGTATTGAGGTGGTTAAAGGGTAACATACTTCAAGTGAAGTTTTCCTTCAATAACGATATCTAACCTCTTTTGTCCTCCCGATATTCCAGCCTGTTGTATTTTGCAACTGGCATAATATATTGTAATAAAGATGACTCTGAGGGGGGGGATTTACTAAAACTGGAGCACTCAGAATCTGGTGCAGCTGTTCATGGTAGCCAATTAGTTCCAACTTTAGCTTGTTCAATTAAGCTTTGACAATAAAACCTGTAAGCTGATTGGTTACTATGCAGAGCTGCACCAGATTTTGCACACCCAGTTGAGGTCTTTACCACTAAATTGTCACTTTGTTTTCAAAACACTCCAACAGCAGCCCAGAGATCTCATAGGCGTTGATTTACTAAAAGTAACTAGACTGTTCACCTTGCATGGGAATTTTTCCCAGAGCTTAGTGAATGAGGTGAAGGGCTGCTGACTTACATCACCCAAGCAAAAAATACAGTTTTTTTTATTTTCCTTGTACATGATTGGGTATTCGCTGCAAAGTGAAATTTCACCACATTCACTAAGCTCTGGGGAAAATTCCTGTGCAAAGTGAAACTTCCCTTGTGAGGTACACAGCCTATTTGTCTTAAGTAAATCACCCCCATGGTCTCAAAGAATGACAGTTTAACTCTTTTACTCCTCTTGCTGTTGCTCACACATTACCTTGACTTTAACTTTGAATTGACACCTTATTTCTCTACCCCAGTGCCAACAAGGAACACTCATAGTCATTAAATTACTAAGGTAAAAAAAAAACCTTCACTTTATACAATGAATGTTTACTTAGCTGAGTCGCGCTTTTCACTTTCTCACACTATTTTTTATTCAATCATGGGCATCAAAATTGTATTGTTTTAATTTGACCTACATATAATTGGGTATTCAAAGTGGACACAGCTTTGCCCTACTCACTAAGGGAAGAGAACAACAATTTTGTACAGGGAACTTTCTCTGTTCTAACGCCATAGCGTTTCTGCGTTTTTTTATATCAGATATTCCTCTCCCGCTATCTCATATAATTCTTCCTAAGATGTGACAAGGTTTTGCCATCCAACTCTGACCCCTTTAACTTTTTAATCAGCTTTTATTTCATTCTTTGGCAAAATAAAGATAAAATATAGTTGTTGGATTACATTTTATAATAATACAATAAAGCTTATATATGAGAGAGAGAGACATTTTTTTTTAATTTCTTTTCATGAAATCATTAAAGGAAAATGTATCTATTCAATGTAGTTGCTTTACGTTTCAGTTTCTGTTGCACGTTCTCTACACAAAAAAGCCTGCAGGTGGTCAGAAGCAAAGAGTAGGATCTGTAGAGAGAAAACAGAGTGAGTTAGGAAGCTGCAGTATATACGGCTGAGGGAATAAAAGTTGCAGTGTATTGATGAGAGAATACCTGACTTTTTGTGTTTCTAACCATAGATAGTGCAGACATTATGTTGTTTTTATGTTTTTTTGTATAAGCACCTATAAGTTATTGTGAATGTTAAAAACATCCTGCTAAAACTAAAAGCTGTTCATATAATAAGGCCTGGTTCACACCTATGCATTTTTTAGTGCATTTTTAGTTTTGCAGAAACACAGTAAAGTCCATTTAACATGGGAATGCTTTGGGAATGTATCTTGCAAGGGGGTTTCAAAGCCTCCCCCTCTTGCAAGGCATCTTGTCCCTATATTACATGTAAAAGAGACTCATCCTCACATCCTTTCCCCAAAAAGGAATGTGGGGTTTTGCAGAGTGAGTTTATCAGAACCTAAAGCCCCCTTTAGCATAATAGGACCTCCATACGGTATCTCACAAAAGTGAGTACACCCCTCACATTTTTGTTAATATTTTATTATATATTTTCATATGACAACACTGAAGAAATTGTTGTCTTTGCTACAATGTAAAGTAGTAAGTGTACAGCTTGTATAACAGTTTAAATTTGCTGTCCCCTCAAAATAACTCAACACATAACCATTAATGTCTTTAACCACTGGCAATAAAAGTGAGTACACCCCTAAGTGAAAATGTCCAAATTGGGCCCAATTAGCCATTTTCCCTCCTCGGTGTCTTGTTAGTGTTACAAGGTCTCAGGTGTAAAAGGGGAGCAGGTGTGTTAAATTTGGTGTTATCGCTCTCACTCTCTCATACTGGTCACTGGAAGTTCAACATGGCACCTCATGGCAAAGAACTCTCTGAGGATCTGAAAAAAAGAATTGTTGCTCTAATTACTGTAAAGATGGCCTAGGCTATAAGAGGGTTGCCAAGACCTTGAAACTGAGCTGCAGCAAGGTGGCCAAGACAATACAGCAGTTTAACAGGAGAAGTTCCACTCAGAACAGGCCACGCTATGGTCGACAAAGGAAGATGAGTGCACATGCTCAGCGTCATATCCAGAGGTTGTCTTTGGGAAATAGACGTATGAGTGCTGCCAGAACTCTGCAGAGGTTGAAGGGGTGGGGGGTGAGCCTGCCAGTGCTCAGACCATACACCGCACACTGCATCAAATTGGTCTACATGGCTGTCGTCCCAGAAGGAAGGCTCTTCTAAAGATGATGCACAAGAAAGCCCGCAGTTTGCTGAAGACAGGCAGACTAAGGACATGGATTATTGGAACCATGTCCTGTGGTCTGAGGAGACCAAGATGAACTTATTTGGTTCAGAGGGTGTCAAGCGTGTGTGGCGGCAACCAGGTGAGAGTACAAAGACAAGTGTGTCTTGCTTACAGTCAAGCAAGGTGGTGGGAGTGTCATGGTCTGGGGCTGCATGAGTGCCACCGGCATTGGGGAGCTACAGTTCATTGAGGGAACCATGAATGCCATACTGAAGCAGAGCATGATTCCCTCCTTTCGGAGACTGGGCCGCAGGGCAATATTCCAACAGAACAACCCCAAACACACCTCAAAGGCAACCACTTCCTTGCTATAGAAGCTGAGGGTAAAGGTGGTGGACTGGCCAAGCATGTCTCCAGACCTAAACCCTATTGAGCATCTGTGGGGCATCCTCAAATGGAAGGTGGAGGAGCGCAAGGTCTCTAACATCCACCAGCTTTATGATGTCATCATGGAGGAGTAGAATAGGACTCCAGGGGTAATCTGTGAAGTTCTGGTGAACTCCATGCCCAAGAGGGTTAAGGCAGTGCTGGAAAATAATGGTGGCCACACAAAATATTGACACTTGGGCCCAATTTGGATATTTTCACTTAGGGGTTTACTCACTTTTGTTGCCAGCACTTTAGACATTAGTGGCTGTGCATTGAGTTATTTTGAAGGGAGAACAAATTTACACTGTTGTACAAGCTGCACACTCACTACTTTACATTGTAGCAAAGTGTAATTTCTTCAGTGTTGTCACATAAAAAGATATAATAAAATATATTTACAAAAATGTGAGGGGTGTACTAACTTTGTGAGATACTGCATATGTGTGATGGATCGGGTAAAATGCCCATTTTCTATGCATTCTTTCTATATCACAAAGCCTATATTTTTGTGTATATATATATATATATATATATATATATATATATATGTACATATATATATATATATATATATATATATATATATATATATATATATATATATATATATATATATATATATATATATATATATATATATGTACATATATATATATATATATATATATATATATATATATATGTACATATATATATATATATATATATATAAAGAGTTTTCTTATTCCCTACTAAGAACTGAACGCTAGCAGCTTTTCTGACTGTCTGACTGTCCGTGTGAGGTATCATGTTTCAGTATAGCAGCGGACTCTTATCATTAACTTTTTACATCTCTGGCTCAGCTTGCATATCAGTCAGCTTTCAGCGTCATAGCCTTTCCAGCACCACCCCTCCCATCGAATGAAGGATGTAAAATAAACATGTCGCCTCATCCCAGGACTACATCTGATGATGCACAGACCTTGAAGGAAGTTCACCTTACATGGACATAACCAATCAGAAACTATTAATACCTAGATAACATTATGCTAATGATACATATGCTCACCGCCTTAGTAGCTTGCCTATAAAACCCCATGCATCTGGAAGCAAATAAAGGAGTAACACATACCTTGAGCACGGCTCCAGTGTGGTTTCTTCTCTGTGCATGCATAGGTTTAATCAGGACGGGGGCAAATACTCACTAGACTATTGGTCTGATCCAAAACAGCTGGCGCTCAAACGTGGGGCTTCCGGGTTGTGAACCAACGGACAGCCGACTGAGAAGATGCAGCGGTAGACCAATGCGGACGAGGCAGAGACTGATCACCTCCAAAGTACGGTAAGATACAATTTTTTTTATATCTTGCCAATACATTTCCTGTCTCCGATGTTGGTCTATTTCTGTGTCTTGTACAGCTGCCAGCAGTCACCAAAAGGCAGGTAATATCTTGCCCGGAGCTTAGTTTTTGAACCTGTCACATAGAGTATCTGCGGCCCGGTTTGTGTCTGTGTATATGTGCTGGTTGTCAGAGGAAGAGAGAGAGAGACCATGAGAGTGGGTTGGTGCACAGAGGATTTAAATTGACATGTTAACTCTCCTGCCGGTGGCAGCGCGGTATGCGCTTCAAGGGGGAGGGGTGTCGGTTATCGGGTCAGGAGGTGGCTGCGCGGATTGCGCGTCATGAGGTGACAACGCGGTGATTTTGTTTGCGCGTGACGGGTAGAGTGGCAGTGTGGTGATTCTGTGAAATCCGCTCCTGAGCATCTCTCTCCTCCTGTGGCACTGATTGGTATGTCATGTCATGTCCTAAATGTGTATGTGGATTAATGTTTGGTATTCATGAGGGTGGTTGGGGTCTTTTGAGAGTAAAATAATTAGGATATAGTCAGGAACAGTCAGAAGAGTGCGAGGGGACAGAGAGAGAAGCCTGTTAGTTTTTCCTCGCAGCTTTATCAGCCCCCACCCTTTGAATTCCTGTGTAAAAAATATAGTGTAAGAAACCTTGTTTTTTTTTCTGGGAGGGCCATGGAGGAGGAGAGAAAATGGGACAGCAACTAGTTAAATCAGAGAAAGAAATTTCAGCATGTGACCTTGTAGCAGAAAGGGAGGGGGTGGAACATGTAAGGAATGTGAAAAAAATTTTCAAAAGTATGTGGGATAACTGTGAGTGGAGCCCAGCTACAGCCGGAAGAATGGCGGAAAATAATGAAAGAAAAGCAAGGAGTTCTGCTGGATAACATTTTATTGAAGACTGCAGAAGCCTGGTATAATGTGGCAAAAGCCATCCACAGAGAACAATGGTTAGAACAGGAGGTGAAGCAGGGAAAACTGATGGTATATGTGTATCATAAATACATTGATAAGAATGAACCGTTATGTGTGCTATGTCACTCCACTGAGTCCCGCCTGCCATCACATGCCCCGCTGCTGCCCCTACTCCCACCCCCAGCCCAGCACACTCTTTCTGGCGACCATCCTAGCACACCCAGTCAAGATACTGGAAGACTCCCTATGACTCCTTCCGGCGGCCATTTTAGTACACCCAGTCAACATGCTGGAAGACTCCCTATGACCCCTTCTGGTGGCCATCTTGGTACACTTAGTCAGAACACCAGAAGGCCTTATAACCCCCATCTATACAGTCATAAGTGCAGATGGTACCTTCTACATGCCTCCTCTACTGACCCAAACTCCTGACATGCCCAACCTGGTAGGACTGTATGCCACCTCCCCAACAGGTGGAGTTTCGGCCTTTCCCCACGTAACGGCAAGGCCAGATGTGAGTTTACATTCATATCAACATCCCCCAACGTCCATACTGGACACTTTCCTATCCTCTTGATAGATAAGGAGTCGATTACTTGGAACTCCCCTCCACACACCCCAATGCCACAGGCATCAATGGTGGTTCTTAGGCTGGTAGCTGATGCACCAGTGATGTATGTCACTTTCACCCCATTCCAGGAATTCACCCTAGTGACCACCCTGCCAGACCCAGAAAAACAGCCCATGCCCTTTTACCAAAGGTTGGCCTAGATCCAAATAACCTACTTGGTAAGATGGAAAGATCTAGTCAGTTAATGTGAAATAAAGGCAGAAGACGCTTACTGGTCAATCATGGAGAAGTGTTTCCAGGATGCAAGGATTGCCAATGACAATACCTTTACTTCTGGTGTGGAATTCTGTGAACAGCTGTGTGAGTGGGCAAGGGACAGACTGGCCGACCAAGCCACAAGTATCCAAGATATTACTCAAGACATAACAGTCAGTAGAAAAGTATTACACCAGACTGTTACAAGTTTTCTCAGATTTGAGTTTCACCACCCATAACAAGACACACAGTCAGATGCTGTCTTCAGCCTTCGTGGCAGGCCTCAAGGAGTCAATCCGAAAAGGCCTCACCATGGCCCGACCGGAGTACCATGTGCTGCCCCTAGACACCCTCCTTTTGGTAGCAAAGGGTCTAAGAAAACCTCACCACTTATGGTTGCGGGGGTGCCTTTGACAGCGACATACGTCCACAGTGGTGGACCTTGCAAATGTTTCTTCAGTGTCCACCTTCACCCCTCCTGTTGGTACCTTTTGCATTCATCCACGAAAAACAGCAACATACCTGAACAGTTATGCCACAAGGGGCACAGAACTCTCCAAGCCAGTTTGCAAAAGCTATGGCTACCATATTTGACACATGGCAACAGGTTCACCCGGAAGTGATTCTCCTCCAATATGTTAATGACCTCCTCCTCTGCGCAGATGACTTACCCACTGATGAAGCCACCTCAGAAGCCACCTCAGAAACCTGTTGTGCTATCTTGCCAACCAGCAAAGCCTAAAAACCCAAACTGCAGTGGTGCTCAACATTTGTTATTTTCCTTGGTCACTGTCTGTCCCACAGAACAAGACACCTAACGAGAGACAGAGTGAAAGCAGTCTTGAATATTCCACTGCCACAAGGCCAGAAGCCCTTTCATGCCTTCCTCGGGCTGATCTCCTATTGTAGAGTATGGATTCTGGAAGCCTCCTTACTGCTGCAACCCCTTTATGATGCCCTGACCCCTTCCAAATGTCCTCTGAGGCAATATCCAACTTCGAGGCCCTCAAATAAGCCATTTCATCAGCTCCGGCTTTAGGGCTCCCAGACTAAGAAAAAACATTCAAGCTCTTTGTATCTGAACGTCTGGGACATGTTGCAGGTGTACTCACCCAGTCACACGGCAACCGCCTAAGCCCCATTGGATATTATTACTGTCGACTGGATGCGGTAGCAAGTGGAGGTCCATCATGTCTGCGAGCCGTCTTTGTCACACAAGCCTTGCTTGACAAAACTTTGGACTTGGTCCTTGGACATTTCCTCATTCTGCTTGCCCCCATGACATTGCTGCCATACTAAACCAAATCCAGCCGAAACATCTGGCCGTGGACTCCAATGCTCCCTCCTTCTACTGGACAACATTACTCTATTACGTTGTCAAACATTGAACCCTTCCACCCTTCTTTCACTTCCCGAGGGGGGAATAGAGGAGGAGTCGCCGAGTCCTGACTCGTCACCCCATGACTGCTTTGAATTAATGCGGCTGGAAACCACACATCTCCCCACTGTGAGTGAAATACCCCTGCAGAATCCAGACCTAACAATTTTTGTTGATGGCTCCCGATTTGCTGATGAACGAGGCAAATACCACACAGGATATGCAGTCACCACTGAAAACACTGTTCTACAAGCTGAAGCCTTACCACCAGTGATGTCTGCACAGGAGTCAGAGCTGCAAGCACTCACTACAGCATGTAAACTGGCAGAGGGAAAAAGAGTCAACATTCATACAGACTCAAGATACGCTTTCGGTGTTGCCCATGACTTTGGTGTTATCTGGAAGGCCAGAGGATTCCTAACAGCTGCAGGAACATCTGTGAAACACAGTTCAGCTATCAAAGACCTAATGGACACCTTACTTCTCCCAACCCAAGTGGCTATTCTGAAAGTAAAAGCACATGGCAAACTGAACTCAAAGGAAGCCCGAGGCAATCACCTAGCCAATTCAGCTGCCAAACAGGCAGCCAGCAGGCCACGGGAAGTGGAAAGCAGGGTGGTAGAAGAAGACCACCCTGTGCTTGCCTTACAGACTCTCCCAATGAACTGAGTTTATCTGAAAGAACTACAGGAAGCATCAAGTCCGGATGAGAAGGAAAGCTGGAAGCAACCCTCAGGGATTAACTATTCGAGTGCACTAAGAAACCTTGCTTACCCAGGAATATGTACCCAGCTGTGGTACAATGGGCACATGGAGCTGCCCATCTGTCAAAGACTCTGAATTCCCTCATCAACAAATAGTATGTAGCACCAGGAATCACTCCACTGACTAGCAACTTCTGTAAGTCATGCACCATTTGTGCAAAGTGTAACCTGGGACACACAGAGAAGATGCCACAGAAACACCTGGCAAAGCCCTTGTACCCTTTCCAGCGGATACAATTTGACCACATCCAAATGCCAAGAAGTGGATGATTTGAGTACATTCAGCCCCTAGACATGGTTGTTGCTTTCCACAACAGTTACAGTTGCAATGTGTTGACTAACTATGTAACCGCATTATCACAAGAATTAACCTGAATACATGCCCAGGTGTTTTCTTCCATTCCAGATTCTGAATTAGATACAGGAACACACCAACTACAGCCTGGAGATTGGGTGCTGGTAAAGAAGTTTGTGAGGAAGCATTCCCTTTATCCAAGATATGATGGTCCAGTCCAAGTTTTGCTGACCACAACCACATCTGTCAAATTGGCCAGGAAGAACACTTGGATACACACTTCCCACTTTATGAAGACCATGCTGCATATCCTTTTTCTGTTTGGTCTGGGGGGGGGGGCCCAGGAGGTGGCCATCACAAAAAAAAGATAACATAAGCCCGAGACCAAATAAAGACAGGTTTTGAGTCTCTGATTCCCATAATCACTGCCAACAAAAATGTAGACTGGATAAATTACATATATTACAATTAACAGTGGTTTGTGAATTACACCAGAGATGCTTTATGAAGCAGACGAGAAACCTTACACTCCATTGCAGTCCCTCCCTGTGAAGTACAATGTCATTAGGGATAGCATCTGACTTACTTATGTCCAAAGTCTGTGGCAAGGGGGGTGATGGAAAAGCCATCACCCGTCTAACGTGCAGGGACAGTTGAAAATAGAAATTTTAAGGGGGGACTGTGATGGATCAGGTATATATATATATATATATATATATATATATATATATTTATGGTCGTGGCCATAAGACCGAGATAAAGGTGGATCACATAAACACACAACAAGACTTACAACATAAATAGACTTGAGGTGTGGCTTTTGGTCGTCTGGTAGGTATGGCAAGAAAAGGGGCCATATCCAAGATAAGTAATGGATGATTGTGGAGGAGAATTTGCTGAGAAGTGCTGTAAAAAGGGGAATGGGAGGGAGGGTATCGTGCACTGGAACTGACAAAGAGGAAGGGGAAGTGGTCAGCTTAAATACCCTCTGGGCCCCTCCCATAAACTCAGGCCAGCATACTGGCCTTCTAATTTATGGTCGTGGCCCTAAGACCGAGATAAATGTGGATCACATAAACACGCAACAAGACTTACAACATAAATAGACCTGAGGTGTGGCTTTTGGTCGTCTGGTAGGTATGGCAAGAAAAGGGGCCAAAAATAACCAGGTAGGGAAGTATCTTTACTGCCTCTAACCTCACTGAGTGAGCTTGGAGAAAGAGTCATCTTGAGGGTTTGGAAAGGCATTGCTGGTTCGAAAGAAGTTTATATCCACTCCGGGTCTGGTTTGTTGCGTTTTGGAGACCGTAAGATAAAGGACATAGTTGGTTGCATACCGGCCAGGTACAGCCTGATAGGGGTATGAGGGAGAGCCAGCTGTGTGTGGCAATAAGATATAAAGGCTAGGACATGAGTGACGTCATCTACTGTGGTTCCACGACAAGTGGCAAGGAACCTACGGTAGGTGTTCCAGGCCGTGCGATAAGCCTTTAGTGTGTTGCTAGACAGTGAGTGGTTGATGAGCCAGGTTGCATTGGCAAGGTGTGGCTTCAATCCATCGTTAGTTGAGACCAAGGTGGGATAGGAGTGGATGATGGGTCGGCTCCGGGTTCCTGCTGGAAGAATGAGACAAAATTGGAGCGGGACAGTGCATCGGCTGCGGTATTGCACTTGCCAGGGATATGCTCACAGTAACTGTTAAATTTGGTGATGTAGTGACAATTGCAGCAGACTGCGCAGGAAGGACATAATGGGGAGTGACTTGGATCTACCCTTATTAATGATGTCGGCTGTAGCCTGGTTGTCTGTGGTGAAGAGCTCTGTCTGATCTGTCCATGTGTGGCCCCAGACTTGGGCTGCTGCCACGATGGGCTACAGCTCGAACAATGACAAAGATCGAGGGAAACCAGGAATCAGGCATCAGGCAGATTTCCGGGAGCCAGGGTCTGGCGAACCAGTGATGGCCAAAAATTGCAGCAAAGCTGGTGGAAGCTGCAGCATCTGTGACAACCTGGGGCGACTGAGCTGATACTGAGGCAAAAAAACATTGATATGTCGTTCCAGTTGAAGTGGAACTTGTCCCACATAGCCAAGTCTGCTATTGCTGCTGGGTCTAGTCTGAGGACTTGGTCGGGTCCTGCACTCGGGCAAGAAAGACTAAGAGCCTTGAGATGAACGACCGCCCCTGGGGAATTGTTCTCATAGCAAAATTATCAAGGACTGCAGCTGTCTTTTAGTACATTCCTGTGACCGGGTAAACTCCTGAATGACCAACCTAACACAAGCTAATTTGTCAGAAGGCAGGCTAGGCTGCATGGCATGCGTATCCAGGACGATGCCTGAGAAACTTATGAAACGTGTTGGGCCTTCCACTATGTGTTCATTGAGATTGTGGAAGACCTCTCTTAGCTTGTCCAGATCTACCGGGGGGTATTTCAGCTTAGTGGGCGAAGTGGCAACAAAAGAGTTCCGTGTCTGTGAGGCTCCAGTCAGAGCTTATCTGGAACTGGGCAAGTCTCGCTGCTGCTTTGGCTGAAAATGACCGATGGTCGCAGAAGGCAAAACCTCCATATTTGTAAGCAAGATCTGTCACTGCATGAAGGTATAAGTCCAGCTCCTCCCTCCTGCTGAGGGTGGCTGAACAAAGTACATCTCGGAACATCCCGAAGCCAGGGTGAACTCAGTGGCTGACAGCTTATGACTGAGGCTGGGGTCTCTCGACTTGACAACCACTGAGACATCCCCCCCAGGCGTATGATTTGTTGTCAGTTAAGTCATGGACTGAGATGAGCAGGGATGCCAATTGACGTGTTTGCCCTCCAATATATCCTCCCCGATGCTGGTCGGGACAAGATGAACGGGGAGGATGATAGGTGCAGAGCCTGGTGTACCTGCAGAAGGAGAAGCTGTCATTGGGACCATGACCAGGTCAGGGATGGCCATTGGTGGGCGAACTTTCAAAGGTGTGACTCTGGTCTGGACGTCCGAACTGTTGCGGCTAAGGGGGAGACCAAAGAGTGCAGCTGGGCCCCGTGGATGGATTGTAGGGATGCCTGTTGGGCCCAGCTGCAGCTGGAGGCAGGAAGAGGAGCCTGAAAAGCTCTGTCTTCCTGGCCGTAGCAGGAAAGGGAATATCCCTGCGGCTCAGCTATGAGTTTGGGGATGTTCTGTCCCCTGAGGGACTGCAGGCAGCTGCGCTCTGAGCCGCTTGGGGGGGTAACAGAGGGGCGGGTGTGAAGTCCTCACTGCCAGAAGACAAAAGGGGGCTGGGTGCTCATATTTAAGAGGAGTCATAGCCATAGGATAGAGAGCGGAGTGGTAAAGAGAAAACTCAGAGAGAAGGAAAAAGGAAGAAGTAAAGAAAAAGGAATGATAGGCATAGACAGGAGCTGACAGAGTTCTGTTGTGCAGAACTTATGTAGAGTGGAAATTTAGAAAACTCAGGAGAGTGTGTGGCGACCGAGGTGGGCCAGGAGGTGACTGGCCAGATAACCGATAGCTCGGGTGCCTGTCTGTGGCAAGCACAAACCTGAAGACCAGAACCCCAGGGTGTACTGGGGTGAGAAGTAGAAGTCTGGTACGGCCTACGTAGGAATGTTGCAGTCTGTAGGGGGTGACCTATGCTCGGCCTGCTAACACTTGCACTGCCAGCAAGTCTACTGTTAAGCGACCTTGTCTGCGAGGTGAAGGGTCGCTCTTCGAAAACAGAGTGTCATTTATAGACATATGTGGCAGAACTAACGCCTGGAGATCACGTCCAATGATGTATGTGAAGTAACGGTATAGTGAAAGGGTGCTGCAGAATGATGTGATAGAAAAGCTCATGAACTAGGCCCTGACTGACGCTCTAGTAGCGAGGTCCTGGTTATGATCAAAAACTCGGTCGACCGGGAACACCTGCAGTAGGGGTGACATGAGTGCAACAAGATTTTTTTCCTTTTTTTTTTCCTTTTTTTATGTGTCCCCCTTGTATGCGACTGGCCATGGTGAAGATGCAAACATAGCGTTTTTTTTTTTGTTACCTGGGAAATAACGTCCAACTTGGTACAGGATGGAACCTGAACTCGACTGACCTGAGGGAAAAAAGACAGACGAAAACGATGAGTGGCTCGTATGAATGCCACTGGAGATGAGTGACCGATTAAGTGCCACTAAAAAATGAAGTGGGCTGTATGAGCACCACTGAGTGTGCTTGCAGCGATTGCAAGGAGTATATGTTGAGATGCATGTTTGCAGCAATTGCAAATGGGTATATGCTGAGATGCGTGTTTTGCAGCGATTGCAAGGAGTATATACTGAGATGCGTGTTTTGCAGTGATTGCAAAAATGGGTAAATGCTGAGAAGCGTGTTTTGCAGCGATTGCAAAAATGGGTATATTCTGAGATGCGTGTTTTGCAGCGATTGCAAGGAGTATATACTGAGATGCGTGTTTTGCAGTGATTGCAAAAATGGGTAAATGCTGAGATGCGTGTTTTGCAGCGATTGCAAGGACTTTATACTGAGATGCGTGTTTTGCAGCGATTGCAAAAATGGGTATATGCTGAGATGCGTGTTTTGCAGCGATTGCAAGTGGGTAAACACTAAGATGCGTGTATTTGCAAGGAGTTTATACTGAGATGCATGTTTTGCAGTGATTGCAAACGGGTAAATGGTAAGATGTGTGTATTTGTAGCAATTGCAAGGAGTTTGTACTGAGATGCATATTTTACAGAGATTGCAAAATGGGTATATGCTGAGATGCGTGTTTCTTGCAGCGATTGCAAGGAGTTATGGTGAGATGCGTGTCTTGCAGCGATTGCAAGGAGTTATGGTGAGATGCGTGTCTTGCAGCGATTGCAAGGAGTTATGGTGAGATGCGTGTCTTGCAGCGATTGCAAGGAGTCATGGTGAGATGCGTGTCTTGCAGCGATTGCAAGGAGCTATGATGAGATGCGTGTCTTGCAGCGATTGCAAGGAGTTATGATGAGATGCGTGACTTGCAGCGATTGCAAGAAAAGGTCACCTACTGATAGGCGAAAAAGAAAAAGGATAGTAGAATTGTATATGTAGGAACGAACTGCGAAGCAGCATACGTAACGAATCGTAGATTTGTGATAGGGACTGTTACGAATTGGTGTGTGGGATACTGATGATGCAAACCGTTGTGCCGCCGATGTGACTAGGTTTAAATCGGATTGTGATGTGTACAAATGTAAATGTGACACGAATCGGTTAGTAGAAATGACATAAGTAACAAATTGTAGGTTTATATAGGAACCGCTATGAATTGGTGTGTGGGATACCCGTGATGTGAACCGTTGTGCCGCCGGAGCGACTAGGTTTGGAATGGACTGTGATGCATGTAGCTGCCGCTGCGACCCGAATCGATCAGTAGAAATAATATGAATAACGAATTGTAAGAACCGCTACGAATCAATGTTTGGAACAGAACCTGACTCGAACCGTTGTGCCGCCGAGGCGACTAGGCTCGAATTGGAGTGATGCGTATGGCATGAAAGTGATATGAATCAGTGAGTAGCATGACATAACAATGAATCGTTTGTAGGGTACGAGAGTGAGTGATATGAATCGGTGCAGGATGTATCTGATGTGACCGTTGTGCCGCTGACACGACTAGGTACGAATCAGACTGTGGTAGGTAATGCAACATATCTGATATGAATCGGTAGTAGGGTAAAGGATTGGTTGAAAAGTATGAAGTGAATCCGTTATGAATTGGTTGGAGAGTGTATGCCACTCCTTACTCTAAAACCAAACCCATACCAACCACCCAGCCCCCCATGCTAATCAAGTGCAGAGAAGGCACCAGGTGGGTCTAATTACTATCTCAATCGGCCACAGAACCTGTGCAAACAATACATGCTCATCTCCAAATGGATGAGATGGCAACCCCATAGACTGTGAATCCTATTAACAACAAAGCCTGTAATGAGTGAAATCGGACAATGACTAACAGTGGCTCGGAGGTTTGGATCTACAAATGAAAACGTATGTTTGTGGGTGGGATGACAAGCATGGCTGAGGGAACATGTGAATCTACTACACCTGTGCCAAATGACATATCCCCCGATGAAGACACGTGATTCCCTGTGTCGAAGACGCATAGGGGAGGGGCCAGGACGGAGCGAACAGCACAGAGCTGGGTTGTGAAAATCCAATACCCCGCAGCACGCCGATTAGCGCTTGTTGAACCTATATTGTATGGTGCACAGTAGCACCTGAAAAATGTGAGTACCCCAGTGTGGGGATTGGGTGTATTTTTTAATAAAATTATTTGGCGATATCACACTATTTAGTCCTTTTTATCTTTTTGGGATAATGCCTATGGAGCCATAGAGAGCCTGATTGGAGGTCGTTTGTTACTGAGCCCAGAGGTGGCTCCACAGCGTGTTTTGACGCAGCTGAATACTGTGTCACACGCTCTAAGGTGAGCGCAACCACTTTGGGGGTCACCGAGGCACACCACGGCATGTTTTTTGGCACTTTGACTCAGCAACTGGATATTTATTTGAACACTCTATGCACAATAACTTTCTTTGGAACTTTTCTTTGAACACTGTCATATGAAGTTTTGTTGGAGGATTTTTCACAAACAAGGATCAATTAATATCACCTGTCACTTATATGGATATATTTGAGTTTTGCATGTGACTCTTTATGTAGTATATTGTTTTTAGTGCACGTTTTTTCCTCTTTTATTACAGATTGATCTTATGGAGAGTTATTGATCAATAGGTGTTTTTTGCACTTTTTTGACATACTTGTTTATTTATTTCATGTATGCAGAGATTATGCGTATCTGAATTATTTGCACATTACACTTTAAAAGATAGATAATATATTTTTATATTATTTCTATATAAATTTTTTATATATGGTATCACTATGGTGAACGGACACATATGAAGCACACCTAAGCGCAGCGCAATTTTTTATTTTATTGATGACAGGACATGACCGACAACAACTCAGAGGCAGCTAAGAGCGAAAGAGATGCAGGATAGGAAACATAAATCACAACATTGCGTATGAAGGAAAAAGTTCAAACCCTACCTGCAACAGCAAATGAGAACCGCAGACGAACACCACTCACGGAGAAGCTGCAAGACATGTAATCAGACAGACAGACAGACAGACAGACAGACAGACAGACACATGAACACAAGGTGAGCTGGGAAGAGTCAGCACAGTAACGTGTAGTATCGTGCACTGGAACTGACAAAGAGGAAGGGGAAGTGGTCAGCTTAAATACCCTCCGGGCCCCTCCCATAAACTCAGGCCAGCATACTGGCCTTCTAATATATATATATATATATATATATATATATATATATATATATATATATGCAGAGATTATGCGTATCTGAATTATATATATATTTAAAAGTGTTTTCTTATTCCCTACTAAGAACTGAACACTAGCAGCTTTTCTGACTGCCCGTGTGAGGTATCATGTTTCGGTATAGCAGCGGACTCTTATCATTAACTTTTTACATCCCTGGCTCAGCTTGCATATCAGCCAGCTTTCAGCAACAGGTGATTTCAGCATCATAGCCTCTCCAGCGCCACCCCTCCCATTGAATAAAGGATGTGAAACAAACATCCCAGGACTACACCCTATCTGATGACGCACAGACCTTGGAGGAAGTTCACCTTACATGGACATAACCAATCAGAAACTATTAATACCTAGATAACATTATGCTAATGATACATATGCTCACCACCTTAGTAGCTCGCCTATAAAACCCCATGCATCCGGAAGCAAATAAAGGAGTAACACATACCTTGAGCATGGCTCCAGTGTGGTTTCTTCTCTGTGCATGCAGAGGTTTAATCAGGACGGGGGCAAATACTCACCAGACGATTGGTCTGATCCAAAACATATGCACCCCACAAGTCAATGTGTTTTTTTTACTCATTCACAAAAAATGTGAAATAAAAACACCCACAAAAATTCTCAGACCCTCAATGATGTTGTCACCACAAAATGATAGATACCCAGCTGGCTACTGATTGTAAAGAAATCTCCTGGGGATTCTGGATGACATGATTAACTAAATAAGGTCATGAATATATTTGGTCAGTGATATAACTCCCCTGGCCAGTTGGTGTATGTAACAGCCAGGAATGCTGGGTGATCTTATTGACCAAATAAGGCATTACTATCATTTTCTTTTACTATGAGAAAAATATTAAATCAGGACTTCCCCCACAGGGGGAAGTTCTGCTTTATGTTCTCTTCCCCTCCCTCCCTGACCACAGTTGGCATATTATATTTTTTAGGGGGGAGTGGGTACCTAGTTTTGATAGACCCCTAGTTTGCCCCCCTCCCCTTCCCTTTGCCTGAAGCCTTCTGGGACACATCACTAGTCCCAGATGACCACAGGATCATTTAAAAAGCTTGGCTCACACATGCACAATACATGTCTCTACTGAAATAAAAAGCCTGTTCACAATTTATTATATTTAGCCTTTATAATTCTGCTTTAGGAGAGTATTTAGAAAAAAAAATAAAAATGTAATCATTAAGAAAAAAATACATTCATAAAATTCTGTAGTGGTAAAGTATACAAATGGAGGATGATGAACTGGTAAGGAAAATATAGACTTATGCAAATTAGCCAACTAGTTTAAAATTAAGGCAATAATTCCAATGTTTCTTATCACTCATCCACTTTGTCCTATTTTCCAAAGAAACCACACTCACAAGGAAATAGATATATTAAGGCAAAAAACATGAGGAGGATTGCATCCATGTAGAAAGAATTAGAAAGGTACTTATAGATGTGGCTTGTATTATTATTGTAAATATGTCAATATTCAACATATCACCCAACGTTCATTCTTAAACCCCATGTAGATTTCTGTACAAAAAGAGTAATATATATGCTATAATGTAAATGCATTTTAACATAGTTATAACAGAGCTCCCTTTTTTTGGTGCAGAATTTAAGACCACATGTATTTTATTGACAATGATAACATGACTACTCCTCAGTAGATCATGATAGAATAGAATCCATCTAGACTCTAGAGGGCAGGATTTTGATCATCATTTGCTCAGTTGGAAAATAAATGGATTTATAGCTACCATCTGGCCAGTTCCAAAACTCTTTCTATGAGATTGTATAGGCTTACAGGAGTAATATGACATAAAATAACAAGTTGATGTGTTGATTCTGATTATACTGTACAACCCATATAATAATGTTTTCATAACATATTATTACTATTTATTTTGTATAAATTTGTAATAATTCTTTATAGACCTCAGCAAAATGCATGCATTAAATAACTTATTTGTCAAAGTATGGGGTAATTCTTTATCATCTTAGAATTCAACTGTAGGTAGGGGATTTAAATTTGCTCCTTTCCTGGGTCTAACATCGAATGCTTAGGCTCTCTACATTCCTCTGGCCCTCCTTTTGTGGTATATGCCATTGGTACTTCCCCTATAGAAGGGCTTGGACAGAGGAGGGTGGAGAGCTCTGATGGTAGTACTGCCTTGGACTGATGCAGCTGCCATCTACAGTATGGTGTCACCATCGTGCGATGCCATGCACATGACAACATTGCTTTGCATTGTGTGAAGGTACAGTCTCCTGGTGCACACTGACATTTCTGGTGCTCAGCAGGGAAAATTAATAGAGATGCCAGTCTCCCCCCTCATCCATCCCTGTGCTGCATGAGTGCTGGGATGGTGGTAGTAGAGAAATGGTGGCAGGGTAATTTGTGGTAAGTTGAAAATCTCTTACTTGATTCCTGAGACTTATTTACAAGCCAAAAACTGTTATATATTTATTTTTTAGGCCTTCTATTGGATCTTTTTGTTTGTGATGATCCTTTTTGATCTTGTTATGCATCAGATTCTAAGGGGTGAGTGTGAATATCAATATTGGTTATTTAATTCCCACAACATCTATTCATATACCAATATTGAATTGTATACTATATGATTTCAGCAAGTTCATGAAGACTCTTCTTCTGTTACCCCATGAAATCCTCCTTGGCATTCATCACGTTTTCAGCTTACAGTAGTTTTATTTTTATTTGGTTCAGTTGTAGAAAGTACACACATCCTCCTCGCCCAACATATCAACAGATAGCTGGGTGAGGAGGATGTAGCCCACATGGACCCAAGAATGTGTGCTGGCAAAGGGATCCCTTAAGCCTTTGCCAAACTTGCATATAATCACCAGGATTATCATGTGCTTCCTCGAGGAATGATTAATAGGTTCTTACGCGCTTAATCCTCCTTGCCCAGCTTTCTGGCATGTTTTCTCTGACTGCATCACTGGGAATGTTATCTGTAACGTCCATGTGGCTGGTTAGTGTTTTTGGTCAACTGCTTTATTCTACCCCTTTCCCCCTGATGAAGAAGGTGCTTTGAAACACATTGGGCCATTTCCCATTCAAGTAATTGAAGATTGATGGTTTACCCAATTAGGTCAAGAGTACATAGGGGAATATGGCGACATGTTAGCAATACACTGTATATCAGCCACATTTTATGTACAAGCTCTGTTCTTTTAAAATAGTTTAATTTCAAACTGACATTGAGTCTTTTAGAATATGGTTTTGTTACTTTGTACATGCCCCACATCACAATTCCATCTATAATGCAACTTACTACAGTTCGGTCTCTATCGTGAGGCATCTGCCATAAGCTACTAGTCTTTACTCAGACCAATCATTCGTACCCTCGTACATATTCATAACTCAGCTGATATTCTCCTTCGCATACTCTGACAGGTCAGTCACACACTCTAAAACCCGATTCAAACCTAGTCGTGTCGGCAGCACAATTCGAATTGGGTCCATTCTACACTACAGCCCAATTCGAGTCTAGTCGCATCGGCGGCACAACAATTCAAATCTGGTCCATTCATACACCCTACAGCTTGATTTGAATCCCGGTTGCGCCGGCAATACGATTTGAATCCTTGGCACAACACAAATCGATTCCATCTATCACACACACCACAAGCTTCCTGCAGCTCGAGCTCTCTAGTTAGGCACCTGCCACAAGCAACCTATCATTACTCAGATCATTTATACACACATTTTTTGCACCTATTCACAAACGCAGATGATACTGCTACTTCATAACCTTGACTCGTGTTGGCACGATTTGTTAATTTCCACAAACATACGATCACGACTCATGGTTGCACACTACCATGGCTCATCCCCACATGCTCCAATTTTCTCTGCTGTTCTCATTTTTGCCTCCCTGATGAGGCTACTTTCTTGCAGTCGTTGCAAGCACATCTCCAGTGGCACACAATCTGCTCACTTATCTCCAGTGGCACTCAGTTTGGCCACTCATCATCTTCAGTGGCATACAACCTGGCTGCTCACCGTTTCTGTCTGTCATTTCACTGGTAGGTCAGTCGATTTCAGGTCATTCTATCCTGCACCAGGTAGGACATCGTTTTCTCTGGTAGAAAGAAAAAAATAAATAAAAACCTTTCATTTAAAAAAAAAAAAACTTTCATAAAAGAAAAAAATTAAAAAAAAAGACACAACAAGCATAGGGTCTACATCTTCACCCAGGGGTGTCAGTCACATGTTAGGAGATGGGTCAGGATTAATTCCATGCCAGGTTAAAACCTGGACTTTTATGTCACCTTTTCTACAGATTCTCGGTTGATTAGGTTTATCGGCCTCAACCAGCACTTCACAACTAGGGAGTTGAGTCAGGTGTGTAGTACACGGGTTCCACCCTCATGTCATCCTGCAGCACCCATTCACTTCACATACACGATTTGGGATGCTCATGGGGCGTTAGTTACTGTCAGTTTGAGTTTTCTAAATTTACACTCAACAGCGTTCAATGCTTCAGAAGGCAAATCGGCTTCTTCACTGCGCCTGTTGTTCCTTGTTCTGTCTTTCACATTCGTTTCTTACTTGTTTTGGTATTGCAACTCTTCTTCCGTTCTTATCTTGATGACTCTCCTCAAACACATACTTCTGCCTCTCTGTCATCTTCCGTGGGTTTAGAGTACTGCTGCACTCACACCCTAAGGGGATGGGCCATCCCCAAACTTGCCGCGGAACTAGGCATAGAAGGCCTCGCCGCAATTGGTGGGTCAATTCCGCTCACCCACCATACCTTGATTTGAATCCCATTATTATCTCGACACATCTCGACACAGCAATTTGAAACATCCTGTCTTACACACACATCACAAGCTTTCACAGCTCGGCCTTCCCCCAAAGCACCTGCCACAAGCACCCAGTCACTACTCGTACCACCTCATTCGTACATTCACGCTCACTCGCAACTCACACAATGCTTCAGTTAGCAGTTCCGACACAAGTTGACACGTTCCGTTGTCATGTTACACACATGCGATCACGACAATGACTAGCATGGTCTATGGTTCCTCCCCACACAGAGTCCAATTTCTCTGCTTTTTTGTTTTCTGCCTCCCTCATGAAGTTCCTTCCATTGGCACATGTTCATGGCCACTCATCATCTACCAAGTGGCACACATTTACGGCCACTCATTCGCATGTCTGTCTTCCTCTCTCAGGTCAGTTGGGTACCAGCGAACTGATGTTCCAACACGGATTCCAGATGTTCCCTGGCTGTCTTCTCAACCTCTAGTGCTGTCCAGGGTATGCCGGTCCCTGCGCAGCCACTCCAGGTGGACAAATTGGGATGGCCTGTCCTATCACTGGGGGGTGCGCAGATCTGCAAAAGGCAAGTTCTCAAGCATTCAAACTGCTACCTATTGAGCTATCTCTCTGGCAGTGGCATGGCATCAAATGGAAAGGCTCATTCGACTTCACCACCAAACTGACTTTTGGCTCAAAGAGTAGTCCGTGGCTGTTCAACACTCTCGCTCAGTCCCTTACCTGGATCCTGTCTTATCAAGCGCAGTGCCAGAAAGTCATCCACTACCGTGATGACTTCCTGCTGATCAAACGACCCGGTGAGCCCCTGTCAGACTTGGACAAATTATGAGTAGCATTTGTCGATCTCAATGTGCCCATAGCAGAGCATAAAGTGGAAGACCCAGCACAGTCCATCACCTTCCTAGGCATCACTCTTGACACTCGCTACAGGCAGGCTAGCCTACCTCCAGAGAAATTGGCCCAGATTAGGCCGGTCATTCATGCCTACACCCTTTCGCAAGGGTGTACCAAGACACAGCTACAGTCCCTGTGAGGGATGCTCAATTTTGCCATGAAGATTGTCCCTCAGGGGTGATCCTTCGTTTCACACCTCCTGGTTTCCTCTCTCAGGCATAGGACCCCGATCAAGTGCTCAGGCTGGACCAAGCAGCAACAGCTGAACTGGCAATGTGGGATGAATTCCTCTCAAACTGGAATGGTATATCCATGTTTATTCCATTAGGCATCGGCTTTGTCACCTCACGTAATCACGGACCCTGCAGCCTCCACAGGCTTCACTGCAATTTATGGCCATCATTGATTCACGGGGCCATGGCTTAAAAGGGAGGATGACTGGCTAAACCCTGATCCCTGGGTTTAGCCAGTCGTCCTCCCTTTTCAAAATCTAGCCCACCGCAGCAGCTCAGGTCTGGAGCCACACTTAGCCAGGACAGATGGTGGTCTTTGCCACAGACAACCTAGCCATGGACAAAACTGTTGACAAAGGCAGGTCCAAGTCTCTAGCCATCTTGTCCTTCCTGCACAGGCTGGTGCAGTTGTCCCTTCAGCATAAACTCAATGTGCACTGTACCTACATCTCAGACAAGTGTAATGTCGCAGCAGATGCACTGCCCCATCTAACTTCACATTGTTCTTTCTCAGAGACCCAGAGCCGACCCAACCACTTCTCCTATACCACCTGGCTTGCAGCTGATGATGGGTTAAATGAACACCTTCAAAACATGACTGTCTCATTAACTAATCGTTATCACGCAACACACTGAAGGCCTATCACACCACCTGGAACGCCTATTGTAGGTTTCTTGAAATTAAAATAAGGACCAACAGTTCAAATTTCAAACTTACTTTAAACCTAAGGTTAAAGGATAAAGGTTACGATTCAGTTGAAATAGACTCTGAGTTACGGAATATTCTAGATGTCGAGAGGGGTTCTCTATTGGCTGCAAAACCTTGACGCGAGCCAGATGATAACTATAAATGGTCTATGGTGACTTCATTCTTGACACAACATAAACAAATCAAAATGATCATGAATATACAAGTGTTCAAACTCAACAGTGTCCAAAACTCAACAGTCTGGTCCTGGGGTCAATGTCAAGCTCTCTCAGACGCACAACATTTTACTTCACTATTCTAATGTTTTTTGCCCCCTTTCTTGGCATACCAGCCGACCAGGGCTCACCTCAGGTCTATGTTGTTTTGTAAGTCTTGTGACATCTTTACGTGGTTCCAAATCTGTCTTGGTTGAAGGACTTCGACAATAACTATATGTATACACAGTATCTCACAAAAGTGAGTACACCCCTCACTTTTTATAAATATTTTAATACATCTTTTTATGTGACAACACTGAAGAAATTACACTTTGCTACAATGTAAAGTAGTGAGCGTACAGCTTGTATAACAGTGTAAATTTGATGTACCCTCAAAGTAACTCAACACATAGCCATTAATGTCTAAACACTGGCAATAAAAGTGAGTAAACCCTTAAGTGAAAATGTCCAAATTGGGCCCAAAGTGTCAATATTTTGTGTGGCCACCATTATTTTCCAGCCCTGCCTTAACCCTCTTGGGCATAGAGATCACCAGAGCTTCACAGGTTGCCATTAGAGTCCTCCTCCACTCCTCCATGATGACATCACGGAGCTGGTAGATGTTAAAGACCTTGCGCTCCTCCACCTTCTGTTTAAGGATGCCCCACAGATGCTCAATAGGGTTTGGGTCTGGAGACATGCTTGGCCAGTCCATCACCTTTACCCTCAGCTTCTTTAGCAAGGCAGGTGTGTGTGTTTGGGGTCGTTAGCATGTTGGAATACTGCCCTGCGGCCCAGTCTCCAAAGGGAGGGGATCATACTTTGCTTCAGTATGTCACAGTACATGTTGGCATTCATGATTCCCTCAATGAACTGTAGCTCCCCAGTACTGGCAGCACTGATGAAGCCTCAGACCATGACACTCCCACCACCATGCTTGACTGTAGGCAAGACACACTTGTCTTTGTACTCCTCACCTGGTTGCCGCCCCACACGCTTGACACCATCTGAACCAAATACGTTTATCTTGATCTCATCAGACCACAGACTTGGTTCCAGTAATCCATGTCCTTAGTCTGTTTGTCTTCAGCAAACTGTTTGAGGGCTTTCTTGTGCATCATCTTTAGAAGAGGCTCTGGGATGACAGCCATGCAGGCCAATTTGTAGCAGTGTGCGGTGTATGGTCTGAGCACTGACAGGATGACTCCCCACCCCAACCTCTGCAGCAATGCTGGCAGCACCCATACGTCTATTTCCCAAAAACAACCTCTGAATATGACATTGAGCACGTGCACTCATCTTCTTTGGACGACCATGGCGAGCCATATTCTGAGTGGAACCTGTCTTGTTAAACCGCTGTATGGTCTTGGCCACCGTGTTGCAGCTCAGTTTCAGGGTCTTGGAAATCTTCTTATAGCCTAGGCCATCTTTATATAGAGCAACAATTCTTTTTTTTCAGATCCTCAGAGAGTTCTTTGGCATGAGGTGCCATGTTTAACTTCCAGTGACCAGTATGAGAGTGTGAGAATGATAATACCAAATTTAACTCACCTGCTCCCCATTCACAGCTGAGACCTTGTAACACTAATGATTCACATGACACCGGGGAGGGAAAATGGCTAATTGGGCCTAATTTGGACATTTTCACTTAGGGGTGTACTCACTTTTGTTGCCAGCTGTTTAGACACTAATTGCTGTGTGTTGAGTTATTTTGAGGGAACAGCAAATTTACAATGTTATACAAGCTGTACACTCACTACTTTACATTGTAGCAAAGGGTCATTCTTCAGTGTTGTCACATAAAAAAATATAATATATTTACAAAAACGTGAAGGGTGTACTCACTCACTGTTATCAAGATAGTCATCATCATTACAACTAGGATATAACTATGTTTCTCCAACTTTAACATCAATAGTGACCCTTTGTTACAATGTAAAGTAGTGAGTGTACAGCTTGTATAAAAAATGTAAATTTGCTGTTCCCTCAAAATAACTCAACACACAGCCATTAATGTCTAAACCGCTGGCAACAAAAGTGAGTACACCCCTAAGTGAAAATGTCCAAATTGGGCCCATATAACCATTTTCCCTCCCTGGTGTCATGTGACTTGTTAGTGCTACAAGGTCTCAGATGTGAATGGGGAGCAGGTGTGGTAAATTTGGTGTTATCACTCTCACTCTATCATACTTGTCACTGGAAGTTCAACATGGCACCTCATGCCAAAGAACTCTCTGAGGATCTGAAAAATTTTTTTTTTGCTCTACATAAAGCTGGCCTAGGCTATAAGAAGATTACCAAGACCCTAAAACAGAGCTGCAGCACGGTGGCCAAGACCATACAGCGGTTTAACAGGACAGGTTCCACACAGAACAGCCCTCACCATGATTGACCAAGGAAGTTGAGTGCACATGCTCAGGGTCCTATCCAGAGGTTGTCTTTGGGAAATAGACATATGAGTGCTGCCAGCATTGCTGCAGAGGTTGAAGGAGTCTGTCAGTGCTCAGTCCATAAGCTGCACACTGCATCAAATTAGTCTGCATGGCTGTCTTCCCAGAAGGAAGCCTCTTCTAAAGATGATGCACAAGAAAGCCCACAAACAGTTTGCTGCAGTTTGACAAGCAGACTAAGGACATGGATTACTGGAACCATGTCCTGTGGTCTGATGACACCAAGATAAACGTATTTGGTTTAGATCATGTCAAGTATGTGTGGCGGCAACCAGGTGAGGAGTACAAAGACAAGTGTGTCTTGCTTACAGTCAAGCATGGTGGTGGGAGTGTCATGGTCTGGGGCTGCATGAGTGCTGCCTGCACTGGGGAGCTACAGACCTAAATCCTAGTGAGCATTTGTGGGCATCCTCAAATGGAGGGTGGAGGAGCGCAAGGTCTCTAACTCCGTGATGTTGTCATGGAGGAGTGGAAGAGGATTCCAGTGGCAACCTGTGAAGCTCTGGTGAACTCCATGCCCAATAGGGTCAACCTCCCTGATGGTATTCCCGAGTGTGGCTCGGGGTTAAATTTCAGCACCATTAGCGGTAACCCTGAGCCACACTCGGGATTACATCTCAGGATCCTGGTGCAGGTTACTTACCTTGTCCCCAGGATCCTGCGATGTCCCCCCGTGCTGTCTGCGGGCTCCGTTCTCTGCCCGAAGCCTCTCTGTGCCAGGCTCCGTTCCCTGAGAACGTTGTGACGCACGGGGGCGGAGCCTGGTGGCAAATTCAAAAAAATGTAAAAATCATAACACATACAGTACTGTAATCTGTAAGATTACAGTACTGTATGAAATCATTTCACTTCCCTTTTGTCCCAAGTGCTTTGGCCCATGCCCTGCATGCAGTTTTATATTACATATACTGTTCTTTATGCCTGTAAACTTGAGATTGCCCATAGCAACCAAAAAGTATCCCTTTACATCAAAAGTGGCTTTAGACCAGCTAGAAAACAGCAATAGTAAATTAGAACACTTGTAGAATTGAGCGATAGTGAATCGTGGTGAAATGTATTTTATTATTATTATATTATTTTTGTTTAATTATTTATATTTATTTATTATATTATAATTTATGATTTTGTGTTTTAAACTTAATCATACCCAGGATATCTACTAGACTCTTGGTGGACAGATCTAAGTGTGTTATTGCTAAGAATTACAGACCTACAATATAAAACGCCAAATTTCTATGCAAAATAATTGTACCGCTTTGAGACGCAAAAATCTGAAATAATCATACCGCCAGGGAGGTTAAGGCAGTGCTAGAAAATAATGGTGGCCACACAAAATATTGACACTTTTGGGCCCAATTTCGACATTTTCACTTAGGGGTGTACTCACATTTGTTGCCAGTGGTTTAGACATTAATGGATATGTGTTCAGTTATTTTGAGGAGACAGCAAATTTACACTGTTATATAAGCTGTACACTTACACTTTACATTGTATCAAAGTGTCATTTCTTCAGTATTGTCACATAAAAAGATAAAATAAAATATTTACAAAAATGTGAGGGGTGTACTCATTTTTGTGAAATACTGTGTATATATATATATATATATATATATATATATATATATATATATATATATATATATATATATATATATATATCAGATTTACTTTTCTTCATAGCTCTTCATAAGAGAAGTAGACTGTTAGTTTTGGGGATCTATTTGATCAGATAGGATGCAACAAATAATATGAATGCACCACTATATCTAAGAATTTAGTATGATAGATCTTGGGGTATAGACTAGGAGGTTATAACTTCATGAAGATCCTGTGATGTACAAATCTTTTACTGCTTTATCTTTTTAAGAAATGTTAGAATAACTATTAAATGTATTTTAAAAACATAATTGTTTTTATACAATCTAGAGTTGTTGTTTTTTTTTCAATATAATTGAAATGTGCAGTAAATGTTCTGTTTGCTTTGCTCTCTCCTCTTGTCAGCAATCTGTCAGTGGTTGACTGACAACACTGAAATGCAATGAAAACTGACTGACTGATTGATAGAGGTTATTCTGCCTATCCCAATATGAGTCTTGCTGTAAAAAAGATGGCTAGATGATAATTTCAAGGCAAATCTATTTATTTATATTAACTAGATCTACTTAAAAATAAAAAAAAAAACATACACTTATTTTTTCTCAAAATTCATAGGTAGTTGTACATGTAGTTTGCTTATAATGTTTGCTTGGAGTCCAGCATTAGGAGTTAGAATATTTTTTGCTAAAACATATAAAAAAAGAGAACTTTTAAAGGGGTTGTAAACCCTCTTTTTTTTTTTTAATAACAAACATGTCATACTTACCTTCACTGTGCAGTTCATTTTGCACAGAGTGGCCCTGATCCTCGACTTCTGGGGTCCCCCGGTGGCGTTGATAGCTCCTCCCCACATCAAGTGTCCATGTTGAAGAAGGCTCTCCTAAGGTGGACACCCATGGGGGCGTGCTCCCGAGTCCTGCATATGTGTAAATTCACACAAAATGCAGGACTCGGCTCCGCCCCCCAGCACCCCCCCAGTGCACGCGTCATTGGATTTGATTGACAGCAGCAGGAGCCAATGGCTGTGCTGCTATCAATCTATCCAATCAAGAGCCAAAGGAAAGAGCGCATCTCCGCCGAGGGAACGAATGGGCTCAGGTGAGTAAAACGGGGGGGCTGGGGGGCCGGTCACTGCCAAAATTTTTTTCACCTTAATGCATAGGATGCATTAAGTTTTTTCAACTTAATGCATTAAGGTGAAAAAAACATGAGGGTTTACAATCCCTTTAATCTGACTTTTTGTTTCCCTTCAAGCGCTTTTGCATTAATCATAGTAGTCCTTTACAGGAGCTTTATTACTGCACGTGCTTTTCTTTCCAGAATAAGTATAACATTCTCAATTTACCACAGAGAAGATATATAATGGGGCTGATTTACTAAAGGTGTAGGGAATGCACCATGCATATGAATTTTCACAATTTTCAAATGCAAAATACATTTTCACTTATCTTGGTGAGTGAGATAAAGTTAGGTGAAAATTACCTATTAAAAGAATATCCAATCATATGTAAGGTAAAAAAAAAACATTGCTCACACATTATTAGATGATTGAAGTCAGCACAGCTTCACCTCATTTATTAAGCTAGGTGAAAATTCATTTTGATGATTACAGTGGTGTACTCTACTAATAAATCATCCCCTCTATAATATTTTTTTCTTTATTTACTGTAAGTTATGGATTTAAAACTAAGCTTTTAAAACTATTTGGGTCAAGTAAATAAAAAATATTGCATATTAAATACCTGCTCAATTCAGCCAGTAGTAAAGAGTTTCAATAAAGTCCAAAGGCAAACAGCTACTGCTGTACTTCCTCTTTAGAAAACATTATGTTGTGTGAACCACTCATTGGAAGTGTACCTCGTAATTTAATGGTTTTAATATAAAAACTGATAATTTTAAAAATGTGAAAAAAATCTTGACTCAAAACCAGTATAATTTATTTACTCAGTGGCTAACTGCTGTGGATTATTTTGCTACTAACATATTGGAGGAGCCAATATCTCACAAACCCCCCAATTGTTGGGTAACAGTCTAAAGGGGGCTTCCACTACAAATAGCTCTAAGCCATTGAATTAAAAAAAGACCTAGCAATATTTACTACACCACTTTTCAATGGTCTATGAGTCAATGTGCCAACACATAAGATTGTAACTTTGCTGTTTTGCATATGCTTCCAAAGTGATTGTCTTATCAATTGTCTACTGCTCTATGTTGTAAAAAGAATAATTGGTATATGTTGATTTCTGTAGTTCTGTTTCTAAATGGCACTGATGAAATCCCCCTTAGGCAATCAGTGTGCCCATTGATGGCTGTGATTTAGCTTTCAATAGATTTTTATTATTAATAAAAATTTAGACAAAACATTTGTAGAAAGCAGTACAAAGAATTAAGGCATAAGGAAACATAAGGTAGAAATAAATCCGAGGCGGGGCCTCGCAAAGCAGGATGTAAAAAAGAGAAAAATAATACAACATTTCGTGCTACAATTTCAAACATATCAAGAGTTTAAGCTAGGATTGTCATGTCTCAGTAGCTAGAGTGAGATAAGATGTATATTCTGCAAGATCAAAAGACTGGAGTATGCAGGTGTAACACTTTGTTGGGGAGGGTGATATGGTTGTGGGGATAGGAAGGACATCTCTTGGATTTGCAAGGGCACAGGGAGCAGGAGAGGCATCCACCACCCGCCCCATAGGGGAACACACTGTGGGCATGGGACCTCCCCGAACCCCCAACCTCGGCCGAGTCCCTCCCAACTGGGAGAGTCCGATATTATTGTTCTATTCTAGAAGTATGAAGAACCCTACCCCCCTAATGTTTATGGTCAAGTGATCTAACCAACTTAGCTACAAATCCTCTAGCTGGAGGAGAGTTTTTTACAACAAAAAAAAGCCCCTGGACTCGGGGGGCCCAGAAAATGTTAAGGTAATACTTTATCTCTCCAAAGAAATGCAAATAAATAAGTATCAGGGTTATACAGCTTACAGAGAACGCAATCAGAGAGTCTGAGGTAATATAAGGAGGGGGAGGGAAGACTGGGGGGAGGAGAAGGGAGGGGGGTAAGAAGAGATTCACAAGTGATGGGGATTATCAGTGGAGTCACTCAGAGTACCTGTTGCCCTGGTAGTCTAACGCCAGGGCATAAGGAAATATGGCAAAAATTAGCCCAGGGTTCCCATATTAGTTTGAAAATACGAACTTTGTCTTGTATAATGCTAACTATCTTCTCTTGTGCCATAATCCAGGATATTTTATGCTTCACCGCTGCGAAAGGGACCCTGCGTTTTTTCCAACAAGAGGCTATTGTGATTTTGGTGCCCAGTAGGATGAAAAAGATCAGTTGTTGGGTATATTTATCTACCTTTTCCACTTTCAGATTCAGTAGAGCTATCTCTGAGTTTTGAGTAATCTGAACGGTGGTTACTTTGCGGATCACTGAGAATACTTTGTTCCATAAACTCCTTATTCGTGGGCAGGAGCACCATACGTGGTACAGCGTCCCTATATGATTATACCTACAGAAGCACAGCGGGGAAGCATCAGGAAATATCCTTGCAAGAAGAGAGGGTACCCTATACCATCTCATGAACACCTTAATGTTGCCCTCCATGAGGGAAACGTTTAAGATTCCTTTGAAAGAGCGATGAAAGCAGGAGAACCATTGATCTCTATCCCAAGAGATCTTTTTCCCAGGATAAGGCGTATGAAGGCTTGGACACCACTGAGGCAATCGATGCATATATGATGGAGATCCCCCCTCTCTGATCCATTGCACCCGCACACCATGATTCGTAGTTAGTTACTGTGGGGGGTTCAGATTTATTTGGCCAAATGGAGTGAAGGAAGTGTTGTATTTGCATAAAACGGAAACGTTCAGCAGGGGGCATTTCAAGCTTACTAGTACAGAATGCCAGAGAGAGCGGTCCTGTGGAAGTGAAGTAGTTCCCTATTCTAAGTAATCCCTTATTCAGCCACCAACTAAACGCTAAAATGTTCATTCCTGGCGGAAAGTCGGGGTTCTGAAAAATATGTGTCAGGGGTTTGAGGGAAGAAATCAGGGTGGGATTTTTATGAAGTCGGTCACATAAGGCCAGAGAGTGTGATAACGTGGGGGCTAGAATGGGTGGTCTCAATGTAGTGGGGGACCAAAGCAAAAAATCAATCGTGTGGAAAGGGACTTCCATTGAAACCCAATCAGGTTTCGGGCCCTTTGAGTATACAATGGAGATTTGGGCCAACTGAGCTGCCTGATAATACCACCAAATGTTAGGTAGGGCAAGACCACCTTGTGATTTAGGCCTGAATAAGATATGCTGTGGACAATGACTTCCCTTCGGGCCCCAAATGAATTTTATGATTTTGGATTGGAGTGGTTGTACTTTTTGGATAGGGATGGGCAAGGATCTGAATAAGTAAAGTATGCGGGGGAGGAGGGTCATTTTGATTGCGTTAATACGGCCTAGCCAGGATAAGTTATGATTATCCCAAAGGGAGAGGTCCGATATCAATTTGCGAAAGATGGCAGGATAGTTGGATGAGTAGAGGGAGGCTATACTTGCTGTGAGATTGACCCCTAGGTAGGGAAGTGAGACCTCGTTCCAGGAAAACGGGAAGTGGTTTTGTAGGCTACATAAAACATTGGGAGGGACCGTAATGTTCAGGGCGGAAGATTTGGATACGTTAACTGTCAGCACTGAGAAGTCCCTCCATACTAAAGGTGAGCCAGGAATGTACACGGCAGGTGCCGGCAGGGGCCAGCACAGAGGCGGGTGGAGACAAAGAGGTGCAGGCACTAGCAAAGAGTAGATGGGTGACAGTCAGGAGGGGTAGAGGGGGAAGTGCCAGAGAGGCCGATCCAGGACTGGAGCATCCCAATAAGTACGCTCCATTGAGTGTCATTGGTGAAACCAGTCAGGGACCAGCACTGCTGGAGATGAGGGACTCTCCTAGCTGCCAGGGGAAGAACTCCTCCAGTGAGAGTGGGGGGGCAGCAAAGGGAAAGGAAAGACAGATTCTGGTGGTAGGGGACTCAATTCTTAGAAGGACAGAGAGGGCAATCTGTAACCAAGACCTAAAGCGCCGAACAGTATGTTGTCTACCGGGCGCTCGGGTTCGGCACATCACGGATCTTGTGGACAGATTACTGGGAGGGGCTGGGGAAGACCCGGCTGTCATGGTGCACGTTGGCACCAATGACAAAGTCAGAGGCAGATGGAGTGTCCTAAAGAACGATTTTAGGGACTTAGGTGCTAAATTGAGGAAAAGGACCTCCAAGGTAGTATTCTCAGGAATACTACCGGTACATCGAGCCACACCAGAAAGGCAGAGGGAGATTAGGGAAGTAAACAAGTGGCTGAAGAGCTGGTGTAGTAAGGAGGGGGTGGGTTCCTGGAGGACTGGGCCGACTTCTCAGTCGGTAACCGGTACTATAGAAGGGACGGACTGCACCTAAATGAGGAGGGTGCAGATCTGCTGGGAATGAAGATGGCCAAAAAGTTAGAGGGGTTTTTAAACTAGGCGATGGGGGGGGAGGGTCCAGAGACAATGATAGCCAGCGCGGATGATATTCCAGAGGGTAGTGTTGGGGGCATTAGTGGTAGGTTAACCAAAGCACAAAAACACAAGGTGAGTATAGTAGCAAGTCCTAGTTGCAATTTTGAAACACCCAATACGAGGACAATATGCGACCGGTCTAAACTATGTGGCATGCTCACCAACGCCAGGAGCATGGCAGACAAGATGGGTGAACAAGAGATACTGTTGTACAAGGAGGATTTGGATTTTGTGGGAATTTCAGAGACCTGGTTCAACAGCTCTCATGATTGGCTGGCAAACATTCAAGGGTATACCCTATACCGCAAGGATAGAGAGGGTAAAAAGGGGGAGGGGTATGCCTATATATCAAGAATAATGTACAAGCGAATGTGAGAGATGACATCACAGATAGAGCTAGAGAGGAGGTGGAATCCTTATGGGTAGAGCTCCAAAGGGATGAAGCTAAGGGGAAAATAATACTGGGAGTATGCTATAGGCCCCCTAACCTGAAGGAGGAAGTGGAGATGGATCTCCTATCACAAATTGGATTAGCAGCAAGGATGGGAAGTGTTATCATAATGGGGGATTTTAATTATCCAGACATAGACTGGGCGGAGGGAACCGTGCATTCATTTAAGGCTCGCCAGTTCCTTAATGTCTTGCAGGACAATTTTATGGGTCAGATGGTAGACGCACCAACTAGAAATAAAACATTACTGGATCTACTGATTACCAACAATACAGACCTGATCACAGATGTGGAAATACGGGGCAATTTAGGTAACAGCGATCACAGGTCAATTAGTTTCAGCATAAATCACACAAATAGGAAACATAAAGGGAATACAAAGACACTGAATTTCAAAAGAGCCAACTTCCCTAAACTACAAACCTTGCTAAAAGGCATAAATTGGGATAAAATATTAGGAACAAAGAATACGGAGGAGAGATGGGTTTGCTTTAAGAGCATATTAAATAAGGGCATTAGCCAATGTATCCCATTGGGTAATAAATTTAAAAGAGCGAACAAAAATCCTGGATGGCTTAACTCCAATGTAAAAATGCATATAAAAGCAAAGGAGAAGGCCTTCAAAAAATATGAGGTTGAGGGATCATCCTCAGCATTCAGACTTTATAAAGAATGCAATAAGAAATGTAAGGGTGCAATTAGGACGGCTAAGATAGAACATGAAAGACACATAGCGGGGGAGAGCAAAAAAAATCCCAAGAAATTCTTTAAGTATGTAAACAGTAAAAAAGGGAGGACAGACCATATTGGCCCCATAAAGAACGAGGAAGGACATCTGGTTACAAAGGATGGGGAGATGGCAAAGGTATTGAATTTATTCTTCTCCTCAGTCTTCACGAGTGAATCGGGGGGCTTCAGTAACCAAAACTGCAGTGTTTGTCCTCATGACACAACACAGGAAGCACCTCCATGGTTAACAGAGGACGGAATTAAAATTAGACTTGAGAAACTTAACATTAATAAATCACCGGGACCAGATGGCTTGCATCCGAGGGTACTTAGGGAACTCAGTCAGGTGATTGCCAGACCGTTGTTCCTAATTTTTACAGACAGTCTATTGACTGGAATGGTACCAGCTGATTGGAGAAAAGCCAATGTAGCACCAATATTTAAAAAGAGCCCAAAAAACATCCCTGGGAATTACAGACCAGTTAGCCTAACATCAATAGTATGTAAAATCTTGGAGGGGATGATAAGGGACTATATACAAGATTTTAGTAATAAGAACGATATCATTAGCAGTAATCAGCATGGATTCATGAAGAATCGTTCTTGCCAAACCAATCTATTAACCTTCTATGAGGAGGTGAGTTGCCATCTAGATAAAGGAAGGCCCGTAGACGTGGTGCATCTGGATTTTGCAAAAGCATTTGACACAGTTCCCTATAAACGTTTACTGTACAAAATAGGGTCCGTTGGCATGGACCATAGGGTGAGTACCTGGATTGAAAACTGGCTACAAGGGCGTGTTCAGAGGGTGGTGATAAATGGGGAGTACTCAGAATGGTCAGGGGTGGGTAGTGGGGTTCCCCAGGGTTCTGTGCTGGGACCAATCCTAAATTTGTTTATAAACGATCTGGAGGATGGGATAAACAGTTCAATCTCTGTATTTGCAGACGATACTAAGCTAAGTAGGGCAATAACTTCTCCGCAGGATGTGGAAACCTTGCAAAAAGACCTGAACAAATTAATGGGGTGGGCGACTACATGGCAAATGAGGTTCAATGTAGAAAAATGTAAAATAATGCATTTGGGTGGCAAAAATATGAATGCAATCTATACACTGGGGGGAGAACCTCTGGGGGAATCTAGGATGGAAAAGGACCTGGGGGTCCTAGTAGATGATAGGCTCAGCAATGGCATGCAATGCCAAGCTGCTGCTAATAAGGCAAACAGAATATTGGCATGTATTAAAAGGGGGATCAACTGCAGAGATAGACCAGAGTCTACAAGACTCTGGTCCGGCCGCACCTGGAGTATGCTGTCCAGTTCTGGGCACCAGAACCTCACCTACTATGTAACTATGTAACTCGCAGACCAGATACCTCACCAAACTTATCAAGCAAAGAGAAGATATTAGGAGTAGAGATTAGGGGGGAAGTCACGAAGAGCAACAGATCATCTGCAAAAAGGGCGCATTTGTGCTCCCGTTTGCCACACAACACCCCTTTAATGTCAGGGTGATTTCTAATCGCAATAGCCAGGGATTCCTTGGCTATGGCAAATAGAAGGGGGGAGAGAGAGCACCCCTGTCTAGTTCCCCTCTCTATAGTAAGGGGTTCGGAATAGTAGCCCTGCAGTCTGACCTGTGCACTTGGGCCGGAATACAGGGCTATAAGAATGCTCAAGAAACGTGGACCAAAACCCCAGCGTTCTAGTGCCTGGAATAGGTAGGGCCAGGTGACTGTATCAAAAGCTTTTTGCAAGTCGATGGATAACAGATAACAGATAACCGTTTTGTGGGGGGCCCCCATCCCATTGAGATTTGAGAAGTGAAATAATGTCAACTGCTCTCCTGATCTGGTCAGGTCCTTGTCTCCCTGGGATGAAGCCCACCTGGTCCTTATTGATGTAGAGAGCTATGCAGGATGCTAGCCGGTTAGAAAGAACTTTAGTTAAAATTTTTTAATCATTGTTAATTAAGGAGATAGTTGGAGACCATAGTTGTATCTTTGCCGGGTTTCGGAATGACCGATATAAAGGCAAGATTTAGGGCTTTATCGGGGGGAGAGCCAGACCTGAGAGAGTTAAAAAATTTGACTAAATACGGGGTTAATATAGGACCAAATTTTTTGTAATAACCAACTGAAAAGCCGTCAGGACCCGGGGCTGAGTTTTGTTTCAGGTGCTTAATTTCCTTGAGCACTTCTGAGTCAGTAATTGGATCATCTAGTAGGTCCGAATGTTCAGGAGACAATTTGGGAAGGGATAAGTTGTTTAGGAAGTCCGATATAGAATGGTTAGGTGTTGTTTGTTCCTTTTTATATAGTGATGTGTAAAAGTCATGGAATGTTTCCATTATGCGTTTTGGGTTTTGAGATAGTTCATCTGATTTAGTGCGAATTTTGGGGAAGGCAACTGATCGCGTCTTGGTGACAATTTCGCTGCTAATTTAGCTCCTATTTTGTCAGTTTGGTAGTAAAAGCGGGCTCCTGACCACCGAAGCTGTTTCTCAGCCTCGGAGGTAAGGGCCAGGTTTAAAGATGTCCTCGCATTTTCCAGCGCCTCTAGAGAATCCTTGGTGGGGTTCCTTTTATGGGCTCCACACAGAGATTGGAATTTTAACCGAAGGTTGTTGGTTTCAGCCGTGCATTCTTTTTTAAGATTAGTGGAGATTTGAATAATTTTTCCTCTGAGAACTGCCTTATGGGCTGCCCACAACACCCCCGGGGAAACCTCTTCAGTATTGTTTAAACGAAAATATTCCTGTATTTCCTTTGCTAAAATCGAGCATTGGATTGGGTCACTTAGGAGCCCTTCATTAAGGCACCATATGAATTTGTTACCCGGGTTGGGAGATTGTTGCATATATAAGAGAACCACAGAGTGGTCTGAAATGGAGGTGTCCCTAATCGCTGCTTTAGTAGCCCAGGGGATGTTATGTGATTGAATAAAAATATGATCGATTCTGGTGTAGAGGTGGTGTGGGGCGGAGTAATGAGTGAAGTCTTTGGACCTAGGATTCATCTCTCTCCAGATGTCCACTAGGCCATGAGAACACAGTGTGGAGGCTATTTTAGTACTTTGTTTTGGAGGTTTTCTGGAGCGAGGGGGTCCAGACCCCGATTTGTCTAGGGAAATATCAAAAGGGAGGTTTGTGTCTCCTCCCATTATTATTTTCCCCTCAAGTTGCGGGCCTAGTGTGGACATCATTGTGGAGAAAAAGGAAGCCTGACCCTTGTTTGGGGCGTAGTAAGAAATAAAGGAGTACAATGATCCCTCAATCGTGCCTTTTACCAGAAGAAACCTGCCTGCTTGGTCTTTAATAACTTCGGATGGGGAGAATTTGAGGTGTTTTGCAAAGCAAATGGCTACTCCTTTAGTCTTATTTTCAGCTTTGGAAAGAAAAAACTGAGTGTAGTGTCCATGTAAGAAGGAGGGGTTGTATGAGGATAGAAAGTGAGTTTCCTGTAATAAAAGAACTGCGATTTTTGGGACTTGTAGTGGTTAAATAGTTTACGTCTTTTGACCGGGGAGTTCATTCCCTGCACATTGTGCTTGGCTATAGAAAGGAGGGAAGGAGGGATGAGTGTGTCAGGATGCATGGATCAGAGGGGGGGATGTGCGCATCACACAATAAGTGCTTACCTGGGACTTCAAGATTTGTGCTTGTGTCCAAGCCTTCACAGCCTGAGAGTTTTGGAATCCAGGTTGTAGTTGCATTGTCGGGCCTCTGAGTGACTCTGGGAATAGGTGAGAGGAGGAGGGGAGAAAATGGGGGAAGATCGACCCTGAGAGGGAAAGACAAGACATGTCAAGAGCAATGTAAAACAAATGCCATAACCAAGTAAACATTCTTATTATGACTAGATAACAATCTAAGAACCCTTACAGGAGGGAGGGGCAAGGAGCCACCCCCTGCAAGGTTTTCCCAAAGAACAAAAACCCCAAAAAGAGGGTTATGGAGGTGTCTCTGAGTGGGGGAAAATACCACTCCGAAACTCATGGAGGGGAAGTGCAGCCACTCCAGCCAAACCGCCAGAAAAATAAAACCAAAAATAGAACCATAAAAATAGACTTGAAGGTGTCCTGAGAAAAATGAGGCAAAAAGAAAACGTTTCAGAATCAACAACAGGCTCTGGCTAAAACTTTACCAGAGGGAAACGGGGGCTTGGGAAGTCATTGTCCCACTGCCAGAAGACTACCGCAGGAGATCCTGGGGAGAAAAAGGCACTGTTGCTAGTAGACTTTTCATTAAGGAGGGCGTCCATCTTTGGATCTCTTGGCTTGTTGTTTGTGCCACAAGGGTTGGATGGGACTTGAGGGTGGTAGCCTTTTCGCGGAATGAGGTGTTTTGGGATCCATAGCAGCTGATGATGCCGGCAAGTGGGAAATAAGGCCCAGTTGTAGCAGCAACCGTTCCCCTTCTCCAAAATTCGTGAAGCTGTGAGATTTATTTAAGTAGGCAAAGTTGAGGCGAAAGGAAAACAACCATCTGTAAGTGATCGATTTTTGCGATAGGATGATCAGGAGTGGCTTTAAGGATCTCCGTCTCTGTATCATGAAGGGGGAAAGATCCGCAAAAATTTTAATTGGATGTCCCTGGATGTAGAGATTTTCTGATTCCCTTGCTTTGTGCATAACTTCTTCTTTAACTCTGAAGAAGTGGGGTTTAACCACTATGTCTCTGGGTAGGCCGTCTTGACGCGGAGGTTGCAGGGCCCTATGTGCCCGGTCTAATTCCAGTCTGTAGTCTGGTATGTCCGGAATTAAATGTTTGATGAAAGAGTGAACGATTTTATCTGTGTCCTTAAACGATTCTGGAAGGCCTCTTAGCCTAAAATTATATCTACGAGACCTATTTTCGAGGTCAGTCTCAGTTTTGAGTACGCCATGTCCAGTTGGTCATGTAATTCTCGGATCCTGTCAGTGTTCTGGTTAGCAACTGCAGCAATTTGATCAGTCTTTGATTTGATTGCTTCAATTCTTGCACCCAGTTGCTGCAGATCTGCCTGTATAGTGGTGGTAATTTGTGAGGCATTGTGGGCTAACCCTCTTGAGAGCATATTAGAGAAGGTGTCCATGAGGGCTGCGAAGTCTGTGGGGATGGGAGCAGGGGGATCATTCTGAGGTGTGGATGTGGGGCAGCTCTCCTCCTTTTGGGTTAGGGGGGGGGGACTTCCATGAGGCTGCAGCCTAAAGAGTCAGTGGGGGATGTTGGTAATATCCCATCCTGGGGATTACTCACATTTTGAGGATTCATCCTGTCTTTGTGAGAGGGCAGAGGTGGGAAGTCTTCCAGGGATGCCGGTAGATTCTTTGAGGAGCCTCGTGTTGCGCCGGCGGCCGCCATTTTCGTGTAGGCCTTGATCCGCGGGCCGGGATCCAGAAATCGGGATAGGTCCCGTCTGACTGAGCCCCCGATCATGCGAGGGGGTCCCTCAGGACTCCAGGAGGTGAGGAGGGGGTCCGATGGTCCGGTTCCACCACTTAATATAGCTGTGGCGGTGTATGTAGGCCGGAGTGGAGCGGAGCTCTCAGAACGAGCGACCGCTCATGGAGCTTCCGCGCATGCGCCTTCGATGGCTGTGATTTAAGCTGTCATCAGGCTGCTTGGATCACAGAAAGAGTGTACAGAGCCAGTCCGAGCAGCTCTTTATCTTATGATGGCTGTAATGACCTATCATAGCAATTATACATACAAACATTGCACAAGTTTGAGATTCATGCTCAACTCCTTGTAGTTGAGGAAATTATGACAGTCAGATAATTGTAAAATACGTTTTCACATCATTCATAATCACAACTGACATTAGACATATTGTGCTAGGCAATGATTAATCTCTCTGTGCAGACAATGCTAGATAATCCCTGGACACAACTGAGACAACAGACACCCCTGCAAGGTTTTTAAATTTGCACCTTACAGAAAAGGAATTACCAAGTTTGAAATACTGGATCATTACTATGAGAGTCACCTGCGTTAACGTTCCTCAAGAAGACATAAAATGTTCTCATTTGACAGCAGAATGTGTGTATGCGTGTGTGTGATTAAAGATCTCCTCTCATAGAACCCCACTTTGCTAGTTTGAATAGATTGAATGAGCTGCTTGTTTATGCTATATGCCATAATAAAAAAATGCACGCGAAAGCATACTATAAAAGATACTATAAGCTATAAAAAGATACAAAATTAATGTTTATTAATGCTGGCTGCTCATAGACATTTTCACAACTTTGTGTGCCTCCCCTAATCTGGGAATGTATGTAATTTGATGCTAATGCAAGCATAAAAAACATACCATTCATGACACAGGCCTGGTAGGTGCTACACAAATTGTCATACTTGTCTTTCCATAATACAGACATTCTTATTTTAAAAAAGTTCTTGTACTTCTGTCTTAACATAACTGTATTTTGTCAGCTATTCTTCACAAAGTAATTGTATATTTAGAGGTAACATGTAGCATGAGTAGCAATGAAATACATTTTACTATGTGTTTGAGCAGGTCTGACCGAGATATTCTATTATGTTAAAGAGCGGGAGTTTTTAGTAGTATAATGTTTCAGACACAACCTAATTGAGAATGATGTTGCTACTAAAGGAAGAGAACTCTAATTATCATTTTCTTAGCTATGACCTTTTCAATGCATGAGTTGAAATTATCATTGCATTCCAGGGAAGGGTTGGCTGCACTTCAGTAGCTGCACATTTGTTCACTTCCATCACTACTGAGTCACAAAAAAATACACACATACATTACAAGAGAAATATAGTACACTGACTAATATAATACTAAACATGCTAGCTAGTTAATACATCCCTGACAATAAAGTTTCTATTATTAAACTGAGAGAGGAAGGGACAAGCCTTCATGAACCATGGCAAGAGTTTGGCCACCAAAGGGGCCTCAGAGATGTTGATGCTTCTCTAAATAAAAATTCTATATAGAATACAAAGGGTACAAAAGCATTTCTGATAATAAAGGACAAACATGCTAAATATCCTTTATTTTAGATAAGCCTTTTTTATCTTTGTTTTCTGCTTCCTTATAATTTATAAGACTTTATTTTTTGAGGTTTTGCACCTTATCAAGTTCAGGTCAGATGTCAGGGGGTACGATTAAAGTTTATGGCAGCTAAGACATATATTTGTGGCTGTTAATTTTCAAAGGTTTTATAAGAAACAAACAAGTGTACTGTATAGTATGTATAATTAAACACAAACTGCCCTTTGTTATATGCTTACACTGTTACAAAGAAGATCATTGTGTTAACACAGAACTGCTGGCAAACAGATAAATGCATAGTTTAATTACAGGTATAATTAAATTGCTGAGTTACTTGCCCAGTTATTTGTTTTTCTGTACAGCTCAATCTCAATTCTGTAATCTTGTGATATGCTTCATGCATCTGTGCTTCCAACCTGTTCATTACACAGAGTTGTTGATTTACTATAGGCAAATAGGCTGTCTCCTTTGCAAGGGGAGGCTGAATTTTGCAAGGAATTTTTCCTATGAGCTTTGTGAATAAGGTGAAGCTCCGCTTATGTCCATCATCCAATCATTTGCAAGCAAAATTATATATATATATAATATTATTTGCAAACTGAAACTTCACCACATTTACTAAGAACTGAAGCACATTTCCTTGTGAAGTGTTGCTTACAAAGTGAATAGCCCCAGTTATCGGCTTCATCACTTTTGTCTAATCACAAAGAAATGATTCAAGAAGCAGTAAATAGAAAAAACGGGAAATAGTAAAACTAAACCAGAACATGGATATCACCTGGGCTCAGGAACAATGGCTGAACAAATAAAACACTTGGAAGGTGAAGGAGTAAACCTATATGTATTGACCATGCATTTAGCTGTTACTCTAGTGTTCTTCTTTAAGTTGCAAGTGGCAGCCTGCCTTTATTTTACAACCCTGGGCTTTACTTTATTAGGCCAGACACTTCTAAATGAATGGCTTGGGCTTGCTTATAGACACTTTCTCATTTCACATACAATTATAGAAAATATTTTTAAAAAGTAACTTAAAGAGGATGTAAAGTCTCTAATTAAGTTTAGGAGATATTTATTATATACGCTGCCGCCAACGTCATCGGCGCATGCGCACTGAAGGAACGGCCTGCTCGTACCATTTCTTCAGGACCCGTGCCGTGATCAGCGGCTCCCGCGCACATGCGCACAAGTGCTGTCATCGTGGCTCCAGCCAATCACAGCACCGGAGCCCGTGAACGCGGCAGTAACTGGCCTGTCAGCAGTGTTCCGGCACCGATTCAGGGCATCATTCCAAGGTAAGTATTACATAATGAGCTAGTATGAGATGCATACTAGGTCATTATGCCTTTGTCTTGCAGGTTTTTTTTTGGGGACTTGTTTTTTGGAGGTTTACAAACTCTTTAAAATAAGTGCATTAAGAATGCATTGAAAACATCGGGAAATGCATGCATGCACACACAATCGTGTTGTCTTGTAGAAGCATGTCTTTTTGAAGAACAGAAGCTTACTTTAATTATCTCACGTACTTATACAATTCATAGTATGTGGTATACTGGTGGAAAAATGTAGAATATTTCACACAGATGATATTTAATTAAATACGCAGAGCCACATTGTGCTGACTTCTATATCAGTAATAATAGAACAGTTTACAACTATCCAGTCAGCCTTTTGAAAACGGAAAAGAATTAAATCAGATTAAGCAAGACATTTTAATGCAAAGTCATTAATGCAGAAAGAAAGACTAGACTAATTGATTATTTAGAAACCTAAGAGATATCCAGTACATCATGGTTCTCTTTGATTTTATTAACTTACTGTTTGTCAGTGTTTTCCTCACTGACCTCTCTCTTTGTCTCTTTCTCTCTCTTTCTATATATATATATATATATATATATATGCCGAAAACTTTTGCACAGTACTATATATATATATATATATATATATATATATATATATAGTACTGTGCAAAAGTTTTCGGCAGGTGTGAATGCTGTAACGTAAGAATGCTTTGAAAAATATATATATTTAATTGTTTATTTTTATCAATTTACAAAAAGCAAAGTGAACAAACAAATCGATATTTGGTTTGACTGCCCTTTGGCTTCAAACCAGCATTGGTTCTTACACTTGCACATTTTGTACACTTGCATAACCACTTCAGCTACGGAAGATTTACCCCCCCCCCCCTTTCGTTTGGAGGTATTTGATCACCTCTGTGGTTTTTATTTCTTGCACTATAAACAAAAAAAGATCGACAATTTTGAAAAAAAAAAAAACAATATTTTTTACTTTCTGCTATAAAGCATATCCAATAAAAATATGTAAAAATCTAATTTCTTCATCATCTTAGGCCAATATGTATTCTACTACATATTTTTGGGAAAAAAAAATCCCAATAAGCATATATTGATTGCTTTGCACAAAATTCATAGCATCCACAAACTATGGCATATATTTATGGAACTTTTATTTATATATTTTTCAACTAGTGGCGGCGATCAGTGACTTATAGCGGCACTGTGATAGTGCGGCGGATAAATTGGACACTAACTAAACACTTTTGACACTTTTTTGGGGAGCAGTGACACTAATACAGTGATCAGTGCTAAAAATATGCACTGTCACTGTACTAATGACATTGGCTGGGAAGGGGTTAACATTAAGGGCAATCAAGGGGTTAACTGTGTGCCTAGCCTTTGTTTGTGTACAGTTTGGGATGTGCTTTTAATAGTGAAAGGCATAGATCCGTGTCCCTGCTTTGCAGGAACCCAGGATCCATGCCTTTGGTACTGATAGAATGACAATCTGTCTTGTTTACATAGGCAGATCGTCATTCTGTCTGTGTACTGAATGATCAACGGTTGCCGGCAGACATCGGGTCAGTGGGACTCGCTGATCAGTTCCTGCTGTGTAGAATCACAGCGGGAGCGAGCTGCCGGCGGCACACTCTCGCGCCAGATACCCGGAAGTACAGAATCACTTATATATTGATTTTGTAGGATTACAGTCAGACTATTTGCTTCCCAAGCCTATTCTGACACTTCTATCCTACATGTAAAATGTATCTTTTTTTGGTAGAAAATTACTTAGAACCCCCAAACATCATACATTTTTTTCAGCAAAGGCCCTAGAGAATAAAATGGTGGAGGTTGCAATTTTTTATGTCACACAGTATTTGTGCATTTTTTCAAACACAGTTTTTTTGAAAAAAATACACATTCATGAATTTTAGTGCACACCGACACAATATAATACCATATTTTTAGTAAAATATAAAATATGGTGTTCCACCATGTAAATACTGTAGATACTAAACATGTCACACTTGAAAATTGCTCATGGAATGGCAACAAACGACAGTACTTTAAATTATTCATGGGTGGCTCTTTAAAAGCCTTTGCAGGTTACCAGTTTAGATTTACACAGGAGGTCTGGTGCTAGAATTATTGCTCTCACTCTGACATACCTCACATGTGTGTAGTGCAATCACTGTTCACAAATGCATGCGGGATCGACAAGTTCACCACTGCATGTGAGCAGGGGGGGACAGGAATGCCTTAATATATATATATATATATATATATATATATTTATATAAAAAAATGTTTTATTTATTTATTTTTTGTTTACATTGTTTCTTTAAAAAACTTTTTTTGATCACTTTTATTGCTGTCAAATGGAATGGAAACATCCCTTGTGACAGCAATAGCAGTTACAGGTACTCTTTATGGAGAGATGGGGGTTTATTATTAGTAAACAAAGAGCCAGGAATGGTGTGAGGAAATAGTCGTCGCTTCTAGGTTCTGACATCGCACAGTGGGAGGAACAACTTCAGTTCCTCTCACTGTGAGTCTGGAGCTGGATGCTGCCGTACCATTACTGGACTTCCTGATTGCTCGGGAGAGCCTGGTAAAGGCAGCGGCAGTGGCGAGAGGGGGTTGGGACCCCCTTCCACCACCTGTAAAAGTATTTCAGTGGCTGCCCAGCCACTCAAATTACTTTTACATGATAGATAATCTCTGCCACTAAAAACTGATACCGGGATCATGGTTGTAGCCTCAACTATGATCTCGGTATAACCGCTTCCCTACAGCGATGTGTATGTATACTGTGGCTGGTAGGGAAGCAGTTAACCAATTATACCAAGCAGGTACTAATGGGGGTTGATTTACTAAAACTTTGAGAGTGCAAAATCTGGTGCAGCTCTGAATAGAAAAAATCAGCAAATCTAATGCACATCTGGTTTTCTGTATGTACAATTAGAATAACTGCAGGACGGGGGTGGGACGGGGGTGGGTTATTAGTTTGAATAGGGATATAGGAGAAGTTTTTCTATAAGCTGTATCTCAATGTATGGTTTTAGTTTTTGTATTTGTAAAACATAAATAAAGAATTAAAAAAAAACAAAAAAAAAAACAATCAGCTTCCAGGTTTTTTTGTCAAACCTTAATTGTACAAGCTGAAGTTAGAAGCTGATTGGCTACCATGCCCAGCTGCACCAGATTTTGCACTCTACAGTTTTAGTAAATCAACCCTGTGATCATCAATTTCATTTGTAAGTTGAAACACAATCATCAACTGTAGTAAGTGGAGTAATTAGGAGCATATTGTAATACTGCAAGTACCTTGGAGTAGTGGGAGTATTGGGAGTAACTTGGAGTGTTTCAGGAGTAACTTGAAATATCAGGAGTAACTGAGTAACTTGGAGTGTTTCGGGAGTAACTTGGAATATCAGGAGTAACTTGAAGTGATGGAGATTAAGTTTAAGTAAGAAGGTTTAACAGTAAATTATATATAGAGGTGATCCCCAGGTTATAAACGGTCTGTAGGTTTGTTCTTAAGTTGAATCTGTTTAAGTCGGAACAGGTACATTTTTTTAAGTGTAGCTTTAAGTGTAGTTCCAGCCAAAAAAATTATTTACAAGCTTTTTGGATAGCATAGGGAAGGGTTAACACCCCTGTAATGTTTGTTTTGCTGTCTGTGCCCCTGTTCAGAAGATTTCACCTCACTTTCTGTCCCAATGACAATTGGATTTTGAAAATGTTGGGTTGTTTGTGATAAAGCATCAGTGAAGGTACCTTTTTCCCATAATAACTCTTACAGGGGTGAATTTCCCTTCCTAGGGGTAGATTTCCTCTCACTTCCTGTTGTCTCCCTCCGTTTGTAAGTAGGAGTCATTTATAAGTCGGATGTTTATAACTAGGGGACCGCCTGTATAGGGAAAAAAAACCCTGAATTTTCCCAGAATATCCCTCTTGGGGTAGCGGGTAAAATGTCCAACAGGAGTGGTGTTGTGACCCAGTGCACATCTTTCTCCATTTATGTGTTCCTTGATGAGCCGTTCAAGGGTGATTACTGCTGTGCGAGATGTGAGCTAGTGTTTTTTCTGAAAGCTCAGATCCTGAATCTAGAGAATCAGGTGGCACAATGCAAAGCATCAACAACCAGGAAAAGAGCTTGGACATTACCCAGCAAGTGCTGGTGGAGGCCAGTATAGAGGAGGGAGGGAATATGAAGGTACAGGAGCCAGAGTTAGGTAGCTGGGTGACAGTTAGAAAGAGGGGTAGAGGGAAGAGCCTTAGGGAGGCTAGTCCTGAGTTGGTACATCCCAATAAATATGCCAAGTTGCATGATTTTGGGGATATCAGCTCAGGAGTGGCATTCCTGGAGCAAATGCCCTCCCCTAGCTGCCAGGGGAATGACTGCTCTGGTAAGAAGGGGGCAAGTATACAGGCAAGGTGTCGGCACGCGTAGGGGAGGGGCACAGACGGTAACAATATCAGGATCCTAGCGTGGAGCTGGGTACTAATGAGGGTGTCTGCGGGGCTTTTATGAAGAGAGATGTTTCCTACCACAGAGTTTTTAAGTTTGTCATAGTCTGGTGCGCTGGAAGCACCAGGGGAATGTGAGTACCCTGTGTCTGTTTTTCACTAATAAACTTTTTTAAATGATATAAGTACTATCAGCTTTTCTCTATCTATATTGTGGATACCATGGACCATCTGTGAAGAAATAGTGGAGAGGAGGCTTGGAACACGCCATATTGTAGCCCTGGAGAGGCTAAAAAGCTGTATCCTACCCTACTTAGTGGTGGTGGTCGCATTACTTCAGGTGAGATTAATCCTGGAGGGGCGGAGCATCTGTGGTGACTAACCACTTCAGCCTCAAAAGATTTTACCCCCTTCCTGACCAGAGCACTTTTTGTGATTCAGCACTGCGTAGTCTTAACTGACAATTGCGCGGCCGTGCAACGTTGTACCCAAACAAAATTTACGTCCTTTTTTTCCCACAAATAGAGTTTTCTTTTGATGGTATTTGATCATCTCTGTGGTTTTTATTTTTTGCGCTATAAACAAAAAAAGAGCGACAATTTTGAAAAAAAACACAATATTTTGTACTTTTTGCTATAATAAATATCCCCCTTTTGTTTAAAAAAAGCAATTTTTTTCTCAGTTTAGGCCGATATGTATTCTTCTACATATTTTTGGTATAAAAAAAAAAAATCGCAATAAGCGTATATTGATTGGTTTGCGCAAAAGTTATAGCATCTACAAAATAGTGGATAGATTTATAGCATTTTTATTATTATTTTTTTTTTACTAGTAATGGCGGGCACATCGGACGATTTTGACAAATTTTTGGGACCATTGGCATTAATACAGCGATCAATGCTATAAAAATGCATTGATTACAGTAAAAATGTCACTGGCAATGAAGGCGTTAACACTAGGGGCTGATCAAGGGGTTAATTGTGTTCCCTAATGTGTGTTTTACCTGAAGGGGGGAGGGGACAGACTAGGGGAGATGACAGATCGCAGTTCATAATTTATATGAACAGACTATCTGTCACTTCTCCCCTCAGAGAACCGGTATCTCTGTGTTTACACACAGAGATTGCGGTTCTTGCCGTGTTACAAGCGATCGCCATTATGTTACGTCAGTTTCTAAGGCAGCCGCTAGGGGCGTGTGTGCACCCGCTGCTCACCCCTGGAACCGATGCAAGTGCCCGGCAGTCTCGATGCCCGACGGGCACTCGCATCGGCTCCGGGGGCGAGCAGCGCGCGTGCACGTGCCCCCCTAGTGGCCGCCTTAGGAATGGATGTAACATAACGGTGATTCGCCTGCCTGTGCCATTCTGCAGTACAACTGTGGCAGCTGGTCAGCAAGCGGTTAATTGGTTGGTAGTCACTGTGAGCACAAAAGGGGTGGACGGAGTTATAGACACTATTATGAGAAACCATATTTATGTAGGGAAAGATGTTTTTTCTACACTTGCATGGGCACTTTTTTTCACTTTATTTGGATTTTATTATCTTTATATACTGTACATTTTTGGGGGGTTTTGGTAACATACGTTTTTGCCCTGTTGATTCAATTGTGTTTATGATTATTCAGTTTAAATTTTTGTATTATAAGTTTTTTTCCACATAATGTTTGCACATTTAATAATTGTGGTAATGTTTATAGTTTAGCGCTACACACATTCAGTTCATTAAGGCTACAGGTAAGGATGGGCCGAACACCCTCTCTGTTCGGTTCGCACCACAACTTGCGAACAGGCAAAAAATTGGTGCAAACATGCAAACCCACGAACATGAAAAATCAAAAGTGCTCATTTTAAAAGCTTATATGCAAGTTATTGCAATAAAAAGTGTATGGGGACCCAGGTACTGCCCCAGGAAACATGTATCAATGCAAAAAAAGTTTTTAAAACAACCGTTTTTTCAGGAGCAATGATTTTAATAATGCTTAAAGTGAAACAATGAAATTAAATATTCCTTTAAATATCATGCCTGGGGGGTACCCTTAGTCTGCTGTAAAGTGGTGCATCTATCTGATGTGTTTTACAGTGTCGTAGCAAAATTACATTTCTAAAGGGAAAATTTTAATTCAAAATTGCTTGTGGCTGTAATGTTTTGCCGGCTCCCGGTAATATAGATAAAAATCAAGGAAAAAATGGCATGGGCCCCTCCTCAGTCGATACCAGGCCATTAGGGTCTGGTGAGCAGGTCTTATTACTTGAGCACATTGGGTGTCATTTGGATGTTTTATAAAACGGTGGAGGAATCCACACTATTCATCTGAATACATCACAAGTAATTTGATTGTTGCACTGAAGATTATGAACTTTTTAATTTAGATATTTTTATTCACTGTCTAATTATATGTCGGTATAACACAATTACAATTTCAGCGCCCCTATCTATATCACACAAATCTGCACAGTAGACTTTCTACAGTTTTGGCGAGCAGCTTACTTTGGAGAAATTGCCTTGCAGCCATTTCTACCTCTGACAGAAGATAAAACTCCTCTTCATCCATCAGGTTAAGGTGCCTGTAGCATACCCCCACTATTATTTTCCCACTTGTTTCTTCTCTTTGAAGTTCCACCCATAGGGACTCCACCTCCCCCCTTGCCCCATTTGCAATGTTGTCCCTCAGGTTTACCAGTAAACCATTCTTAATATACAGACACACCCCTCCCCCTCTTCTACCCTCGATGTCCCTCCAATACAAGGAATACCCCTGAATAGTTGCCAGCCAGTCGTGAGAGCTGTCAAACCAAGTTTCTGATACTCCCACAAAGTCAAAATCCTCCTCATGAATCAGCAGCTCCACTTCCTCAATTTTGTTAGCTAGACTTCTGGCATTTGTGTACATGCCTCTCAGTTTTGTATGGGTGCACATTATTTGCTTTTCAGGTGTTCTGTGGCTGTAGGGTTTTGGTATTATGTTTATAGCACCCTCTTACCTTCGCTCAGTGCTGGCTATCACTTCCACTGATCCTTTCCCCCTTGCCACCTAGTTTAAAAGCCCCTCCAGCTTTTAAGCTATCGTCTACCCCATTAAGGTGCAGTCTGTCCCTACTATAGTCAGTCCAGTTGTCCAGGAACCTGAAACCCTCCTTCTTACATCAGTTTCTCATCCACTTGTTAAGTTCTCTGAGCTCCTACTGCCTCTCTAGTGGGGCTCGAAATACAGGTAGTATCTCTGAGAATACCAACTTGGAGGTACTTTTCTTCAATATAGCCCCTAGATCCCTGAAATAATTTTTTAAGATGCTCCATCTTTAATAATAATAATTTTTAAAATCTAACTTTGTCATTGGTAACAATGTGAACCATAACTGCTGGGCCCTCCCCAACCCCACCCAACAATCTGTCCATCTCTTCCACAATGTGCCAAACCTGCTGAGTGGCCAGTACACAACATATCGTTCCACAATCACAGTCTTTTTGACGGATTGCCCTATCTGTCCTTCTAATAATTGAGTGCCCTACCATCAGTATCTGTCTAACCTTGCCTGTAGCTAGGGATGGGCCCGATGCTCGAACATCGGGTGTTCACCCGTTCGCCGAATAGTGAACATTACGGAGTGTTCACGTCAAATTTGAGTGCCGCGGAACACCCCATAATGCACTGCAATATTGCAGTGCATTGACATCTGATGATTGGCCAAAGCATGCAGCTGACCTGCCACCGAATGCACTGTATATAATACATATATATATATATATATATATATATATATATATATATATGCATTCAGTGTAGAATATATATATATATATATATATATATATATATATATATACAGTGCATTGGCGGTGTACAGTATATAATACACTTCAGGCTGTGTATTAATATAATGTGTATATATATATATATATATATATATATATATATATATATATATATATATACTCTGCATTCATTGTAGACTATATATACTGTGCATTTGATGGCGTGCAGTATATAATAATTGTCAGGCGGTGTATTAATATATATATATATATATATATATATATATATATATATGTATATATATACACTCTGCATTCAGTGTAGACTATATAGATAGTGCATTCGGTGGTATACAGTATATATTACACTTCAGGCAGATTACACAGCATATAATACAGTGCAGCCAATGTACAGTACATAATACAATGCAGATGGTATACAGTATATAATACAGTGTAGTGTGGTGTGAAAAAAAATTCTCCATCATGTCCTCTGCAGATGGGTCATGCTTGTCCTTTTTTTCTGATGCTGGCCTTGTTATTGAGCCACAACTTGCGGAAGAGTTGGTGGATTGGATAACTAAGCTGTCCTCATCCTTGTCATCCTCTGTCGCCCAGGCTTATACTAGTTTGCCTTCCAACACAGCTGCCATAGCAACCTATTCCACCAGCTCCTTGTCCACAGTTACTACTTCCATCATAGCCCCACCATCATGTACCGAGGAGTCACCAGAATTATTCGACCATAGTGTTGGTTACATGCTGATGGAGGATGCGCAGCAATTTGAAGGCTCTGATGTTGGTTTCCAGGTTGAGAAAGGGAGTAACGAGAGCCTAGAGAGAGGGGGTGCCACAGAAGGACAAGAAACTAGCAGTCATGTTCCCCCAGCTGCAGCATACTGCCAAGTTTTCTCCAGTGATGAGGAGGGAGGGGAAGATGAGGTCACTGACTGTACTTGGGTGTCTGAGAGAAGAGAGGAGGAAAGTGAGGAGGAGGCACAACTCCAAAGAGGCAGGATGTCCTCCAGGGGCCAGCTTAATGGCAACCATCCTATAGCATCACACCACAAAACTCCACAGGTGCAGGGCACTGCTGACTCCCTGCTGACTTCCAAAATATCATTGGTGTGGGCTTTTTTTGGACACATGTGCAGTAGATCACACCGTTGCTGTTTGCAATCTATGTCTGAAGCGGAACAAGCATGGCCAGAACAGCACACCCTTGGGATCCCGGCTAAACCCGACTAAACGCAGCATGCAAACATTGCTAGCGGGCTTTTTTAAACGCTGGATTCAAGCTGTCAAAAAAATCATTCAGAAGAGGTTGTCTCAGGGTCCCGTGTACATTAGGCCTAATGCATCACAGAGTGTACCCGTGTTGCTTGCAGAAGCCAGTGTCCGAAAACTAAATTACCAGGCCAGATGGCTTACACCCGAGAGTCCTCAAAGAACTCAGTCAGGTTAAAGCCAGACTGCTGTTTAGGGGAATTATTCCCGCGCTATCAGATATGGAGGCGGCTGGGGGTGGAAAAGCTGCATGCGCCGATTTAGGTAAACACCTGTCCTTTTGAATGAATATATAAATGGGTGGTGCTGCGCTAATCCTGAATACAAAAACCAATGTGGCTTAGGTGGTAGTCATAACTTGTATCATCAGAAAAATAAAAATAATATAAATAATATTGAGACTGGTTAAGTGACTACTAGAGAGTGGTGCATATCACTAATCTGGATATAAATAACATAAACCGTGACACAGATTAATATAATAAACCACTCATATTGGAGAGTAAATGACCGTAATATATAGCTGACTCAAAGTCAGTATCTGGAAAACAATCCTAAATAAAGTGCAGAGTGGTTGAAGCTGTGTGCATCCACAGCTCAAAAGTGACAATGTGTACAGTGCAAACAATGTGTGCAATGTGAAAACCTCTAAACATTGAGGTAGTAATTTGCTATACTTTACATAAAGTGCATAATGTGCAAAACATCATCAGAGATTGATACGATAAGTGTCCCAAAAAATGAAAAATGAAAAAAGAAAAATTGAAAACAGTGAAAAAAATGGAAAAAACTTTCACAAAACAAAAGAGTCCTTTTGAAATTAAAATATGTGACAGCAACGTCCTAGCATGCGCACGTTGCAATTAAAGTGCTAAAGTGAATCACATCAGGTGCTTCTTCGTGTGCAGACACTCAAGTGGGTAATGGCCCCTTACCTTAAGGTAATGGGGCAAAAGCATGTAATTACGGTCTGTAATATCCACAAGAAAATGGCTGCTAACAACCTAATGTACAGTCCTATTAGGCTTCGGTTTTCAAAATCCTAGCAAAAATGGCCGCCGATCCAATTGCACTTATTACTGGCCACACTATTTAAACTCAGGAGGTACAGCAAGATGAACGCCCCAGTAGAAGTCTGACAACGAAACGTGCGTAGGGCGGGTTACGAACGTCTTGCAGCACCTCTAACAAAGGGAATTCGCTAACTTTTGGCATGCTTGATTTGTTCATTTGAAATGTGAGTACATTTGTCTATTAAGTTTTAATAAAAGTTCTCCTATGGTTTTACGTGATGGGCATACCTTCTTTCCTTTACATGTAATTACTACACCACAATACGCAAGTAAAGTTTGGGGGATATCCTTGATTGCTGCACAGTGGCAGACACTGTGACCGCGCATACCCCTGCAGGGGAAAGGAGAATCCGGTGAGTGCAAGCATTGTCAGAGCATGCAGACAAGGCACTAATTAAAGAAACCAGCACCTGGATAAGAAGCTTTCCTACAGATATTTGACCCTCAAGGATTGAACACTACAAAATACTCCAAAAAGAACTTGTTTTTTTCATAAACGGAACTTTTCCTATCCAACCAATACTGGTCACAGCACAAGAGTCACTATTTATGATGGATATTTTGCACAATGTTGTATGGATTTGTATGATTTAACACTGGTCACTTTAGTGATGCTGCACTATGCACTTTTGTTGAATAATTGAAGCACCTTATGTTGCAATTGTACCTTTAACCTCCCTGGCGGTATGATTATTTCGGATTTTAGGTGCTGAAAGCGGTACAATTATTTTGCATGGAAATTTGGCGTTTTATATTGTAGGTCTGTAAATCTTAACAATAACACACTTAAATCTGTCCAAACCAGAGTCTAGTAGATATCCCGGGTATGATAAAGTTTGAAACACAAAAACATAAATTATAATATAATAAATAAAAATAAATAATTAAAAAAAATTTAAAAAAATAGTAATAAAATAAATTTCCCCACAATTCACTATCGCTCAATTCTGCAAGTGTTCTAATTTATTATCGCTGTTTTCTAGCTGGTCTAAAGCCACTTTTGACGTAAAGGGACACTTTTTGGTTGCTATGGACAATCTCCAGTTTCCAGGCAGAAAGAACAGTGTATATCATGTAAAACTGCATGCAGGGCATGGGCCAGAGCACTGGGGACAAAAGGGATGTGAAATCATTTCATACAGTACTGTAATCTGTAAGATTACAGTACTGTATGTGTTATGATTTTGACAGTTTTTTGAATTTGCCGCCAGGCTCCGCCCCCGTGCGTCGCGACGCACGCAGGGAACGGAGCCTGGCATGGAGAGGCTTCGGAGGAGGACGGAGCCCTTGGACACTGCGGGGGACATCGCAGGATCCCGGGGACAAGGTAAGTAACACCGCCCCAGGATCCTGCAATGCGATCCCGAGTGTGGCTCGGGGTTACCGCTAATGGTACTGAATTTTAACCCCGAGCCACACTCGGGAATACCGCCAGGGAGGCTACCAGTAAGGACTTGGCACCAGTCACATATTTATTCATTTTTGGCACACACACTTTAGGAATTATAAAGTCATTTTAACCGGTTCAATACCGGGCAATTTCACCCCCTTCCTTCCCAGGCCAATTTTTAGTTTTCAGCGCTGTCGCACTTTAAACGTCAATTGCGCGGTCGTGCGATGTTGTACCCAAAAGAAATTGACGTTCTTTTTTTCACCACAAATAGAGCTTTTTTTTGGTGGTATTTGATCGCCTCTGCGGTTTTTATTTTTTGCGCTATAAACAAAAGAAGAGCGACAATTTTGAAAAAAACACAATATTTTTTACTTTTATCTATAATAAATATTCCAATTTTTTTTTAAAAAAACACATTTTTTCCTCAGTTTTGGCCGATACGTATTCTTCTACATATTTTTTGGTAAAAAAAGTCGCAATAACCGTATATTGATTGGTTTGCGCAAAAGTTATAGCGTCTACAAAATACAGGATAGATTTATGGCATTTTTTAAAAAAATATATTTTTTTATTTTTTTTAGCGGCGATCGCGATTTTTTTTGGTGACTGCGACATTATGGCGGACACATCGGACACTTTTGACACATTTTTGGGACCAATCACATTTATACAGCGATCAATGCTATAAAATTGCATTGATTACTGTGTAAATGTGACAGGCAGTGAAGGGGTTAACCACTAGGGGGCGGGGAGGGGTTAAGTATGTTTCCTAGGGAATGATTCTAACTGAAGGGGGAGGGGACGCACTAGGGGAGGAGACCGATCTGTGTTCCTCCGTTCTGGGAACACAGATCGCTCTCCTCAGAGCTGACAGGCTGTGGATCTGTGTGTTTACACACACAGATCCACATGCCGGCCCGGTTAACGGGCAATCGCGGGTGCCCGGCGGACATCGCGGCCGCCAGGCACACGCACCGGGTCCCGAGGAATGCGGCGGGTGCGCGCACTCCCGGCAGCGCGCACGCGCCCCCTAGATGGCCGGGAATCCCAGGACGTCATATGACGTCCACCCAGGATGGGAGATCCCATCTGTGGACGTCATATGACTATGGGCGGGTAGGGAAGTGGTTAAAGAGAGGTGTTTTTTTTTTTTTTTGTCTCCATAAGGGCAGCGCCATACTATTCCTGTTTTCCTTTTTTTTTTTTTCTTTTTTTTTTTTAACACTTTCCACCTAGATGATATTACATCTATATCCACAACTACTTTATTACTTAACTTAAAGGGCACAATGCACCTTTGTTGAACAATTGGAGCACCAGTTGTTGTATTTTCATTTTGAATAGAAATATTCACCACCAGTCAGTTTTATTCAATTTTTTAACATATACAGGTTTTAGAAGCAATTCTATAAGGATACTAGGCAATACATTCACTACAAAGAAAGAAAAAAAAAAAAAATTTGTCTCCATAAGGGCAGCGCCATACTACTCCTGCTTTTTTACCATTTTTTAATACTTTCCACTTAGGTGGTATTGTATGTGTAGAGGCAGCAGCCATATCCATAACTAAAACATTCAATTCATTGCGCGGATTTACCCCATACACCTACTAAAGTATAGCAAATTACTACATCAATGTTTAGAGGTTTTCACATTGCACACATTGTTTGCACTGTACACATTGTCACTTTTGAGCTGTGGATGCACACAGCTTCAACCACTCTGCACTTTATTTAGGATTGTTTTCCAGATACTGACTTTGAGTCAGCTATATATTACGGTCATTTACTCTCCAATATGAGTGGTTTATTATATTAATCTGTGTCACAGTTTATGTTATTTATATCCAGATTAGTGATATGCACCACTCTCTAGTAGTCACTTAACCAGTCTCAATATTATTTATATTATTATTATTTTTCTGATGATACAAGTTATGATTACCACCTAAGCCACATTGGTTTTTGTATTCAGGATTAGCGCAGCTCCACCCATTTATATATAAAAGCCAGACTGCTATTCCTAAATTTTATGGACAGCATATTGACAGGAATGGTACCAGCAGATTGGCGAAGGGCCAGCATGGTACCAATATTCAAAAAAGGGTAGATATTCTATACATAACTACAACCTACAGGCCAGTCAGTCTAACACTGATAGTATGTAAACTATTGGTGGGGATAATAAGTGACTATATCCAAGATTTTGCTGATGAATTCAGTATGAATAGTAGTAATCAACATGGTTTTATAAAAGGTCATTCTTGCTAAACCAACCTGTTAACATTTTATTCTAAGTGAGCTGCCATCTAGATAAGGGAAGGCCTGTGGATGTGGTATACCTGGATTTTGCAACAGCATTTGATACAGTCCCCCACAAAAGCTTAATTTGAAAAACTGAGGTCTGTAGCATAGACCAGAAGGTTTGTGCATGGATAGAAAATTGGTTACAGGAACACATCCAAAGGATAGTGATAAACAGTATGTACTCAGACTGGTCTGGAGTGGTAAGTGGGGGTACCCCAGGGCTCTGTCCTAGAACCAAATCTGTTTATTTTATTTATATAGAGGATGGGATAAATAGCTCAATTTCAGTGTTTACTGGTGATACAAAACTAAGCAGAGCAATAACTTCACAGCAGGATATAGAAACTTTACAAGAAGGCCTCAGTAAAATAATGGGGTGGGCAAATACATGGCAAAGGAGGTTTAATGTTTAAACATGTAAAGTAATGCACCAGGGGTTTAAAATACTAACGCAAGTTACTGACCAGGGGCTGAACCTCTGGGGGAATCCAGGATGGAAAAAGATCAGAGGGTCCTAGTAAATGCCAGTAGATGACTCAGCAACATGCAATGCCAAGCTACAGCAAGCAAAGCTAGCAGAATATTAGCATGCATAAAAAAGGGTAATTACTCAAGAGATAAACCTATAATCCTGCCACTTTATAAAGCTCTAGTTTGGACACATCTGGAGTATGTCGTCCAGTTCTGGAGCACAGACACACCCACACAGGTTGAGCTAGATGGACTAGTGTCTTTATTCAACCTAACTAACTATGTAACTATGTAACTGAAATAGAAACAGCTGTGTAGGAGGCTTAAAACTAGGTGAGGAGCTGTCAAACTCTGCTACTAAGGTGTGGTTGTGGAAGACAGTTTCATGTCACAGGTCATACACCATGGCAAGACTGAGCACAGCAATACGATACAAGGTAGTTATACTGCATCACCAAGGTCTCTCCCAGGCAAAGATGTGCTGTTCAAGCTCTTTTGAAGAAGCACAAAGAAACAAGCAGCATTGAGGATGCAGTGGTTATCCAAGGAGACTTAATGCCGCAGATGAAAGTCAAATAATTTTTACTTGCCTTCAAAATCAGAAGATGTCCAACAGTGCCATCGGCATTGAACTGGTGGAAACCAGTTGGACCCAGGTACACTCATCTACTCTCTTGATAAATCTGGACAGAAGTGGTCTTCATGGAAGAATTGCAGCCAAGAATATAAGAAGCTATAACTCTGACATGGAAACAAGGCTAAGCGACTCAACTATGCATAAAAACATAGGAACTGGGGTGCAGAAAAGATGCAGCATGTGCTCTGAAATGATGAGTCAACATTTTAAATACTGTATTTGGCTGGAGCAGGAGGCAGCTTGTTTGCTGAAGGACTAGAGAGTGGTGCAATGATGAGAATTTTGAGCGTCTGCAGGCAACAGTGAAACATTATGGAGGGTCCTTGCAAGTTTGAGGCTGAGTTTCGGCAAATGGAGTTGGAGATTTGGTTAGGTCAGTGGTGTCCTCAATATAGGCAGATGTGTATTTTTCTATACCTTTAGGGAGGCATGTGATTGGCCCCAAATGTATTCTGCAGCAGGACAATGACCCAAAACATACAGCCAATGTCATTAAGAACTATCTTTAGACTGCTTCAGTAAAACAAGGAGTCCTGGAAGTGTTGGGACCCACAGAGTCCTGATCTCAACATCATCGACTCTGCCTGGGATTATATGACGAGACAGAAGGATTTGAGGCAGCCTACATCCTCAGAATATCTGTGGTTAGTTCTCCAAGATGTTTGGAACAACCTACCTGCCAAGTTCCTTTAAAAGCTCTCTGAAAGTGTACCGATAAGAATTCATGCTGTTTTGAAGCCAAAGGGTGGTCACGTCAAATATTGAATTGATTTGGAGTTCTGTTCTGTTTATTTACTTTCCATTTTGTTAATTGATAAAAATAAACTAATAACATTTCTATTTCTGAAAGGCATCTTAATTTACAGCATTTTTTCACACATATAAACCTTTTGCACATACTATATACTGTATATATATATATGTATCTATATATAGATAGATCTATATTTATATATAGACAGATCTATATATAGATATAGATTTATCCATATATATATATAGACAGATCTATATATAGATATAGATTTATCCATATATATATATATATATATATATATAATATATACTGATATGGACTGGATAATATGTTAGCAATGGAGGAGAAGTTATAAACATTTTTGCTGCACAACAAGAGGCTACGAGTTCCTGCCTGTAAAAGGCCATTGCTAAAATCTGATTATTCTACGGTGATTCAGCTGAAGCAAGCAAGTGTGTGCAGAAGGCAAGTGAAGGAGACTGCATGCCTCCCAACTTTTTGAGATGGGAACGAGGGACACCTATTAGCAATAGTATGTAGGCATAGGAAACCCCCCTTAAAGAAGAATTATACAAAAAAAAATGATGAGTTAAATCCACAAGTGCTTTTTTTTACCCCTACTATTCCTTTATACTGGCTTTTGCACAAATGCAACAATTTAGAAATTGGATGAAAGGTTTAGCAGTGGGAAACACTTTCTGAAAGATAAAAAGTGCATTTTATATACAACTATACAGATCAGACCAAAATGAGGGACAAATGAGGAGGAAAGAAGGACAGAGGGACTTTGTTCCAAATCAGGCAACGTCCCTCAAAATCAGGGGCAGTTGGGAGCTATGAGGCTGTATATAACCTGTATATAGATTGTACATAGGAAAATGCCCCTGAAGTTTTGCTGAAGTCAAGTGGGCATCCCAAAACCTCCCATCCCTATCCAAGTAATTAACCCTCTAATAAATAACAAAGTCACAGACTGTTCTCTGTCTCTGGGTGCTTGTAAAAATTCGGTGTGCATGGCTGTGCACACCGAAGTTCATCAGCAGTCCCTACGGGGGTGTGCTACACACGTTATAAACTCTATTGGCATCTCTTATTTCAAAGAAGTATAAAGTTATGCTTCATGTTGCTTTTAGACTGCATATTTCTTACCTTTTTGTGAAAACTAAGACTGGTAATCCTCCACAAAACCTCCCTAGTGTGTAAAATATTTCCTTCAAGTACATGTTTAGGCAAAAAAAAACATATTCAGCAAAGTTGAACATGAACAAATGAACATTTCCCAATATAAAAAAAAACTGCAAGTACAGAAATATACCTGTTCATGGGCCAGAAATCCAATATGCTCCTAATGTACTGTTTGATCTGACAACTCAGCTCAAACATTAAGTTAGAAGGATACTGGATCATCATGTAGTTTTTTTTTTGTAGTTGCACATGAGAAATTCAGATTTTTTGCAGTGATGTTGTGAATTTGTTTTTATTGTTAATTTGCCAAGACATACACATTAATTGATTAAATTCAGCTCCTGATCATAAGTAAAGATAGTACTTCCTAAAATCTAAGTTCATGTCTCTTTGCTACAGATCCAGACAGTGAAATTAAGCTGTATGTAAATCTCCTTGAGTTAATTTTAAAAGCTTCAACTCATCATTTAGAGTCTAATTTGACATGCTTTGTGTACCTATTATTATTTTACAAGATTTATATAGCTCCAACAATTTGTGCAGCATTTTACAACGTGAGGGTAGTAATACCATATGGGAGGAACCAAACATACATTTTATCAACCACAGTAGTCACAGGGATCGATTACTCTGGCAGAGTTGTCAGCTGTACATAAGCCCGCAATCCAAATACAAGACACTGTGCTGGTGCACAATATTCCAGTAGTCCAGCATAGTCAGCCTGTGACATCACAGTAGCCATGCCTCCCAGCCCACCAGAGCTCCAGGTATCAGAAAACTTTTTTTTTTACTTATATGGTAACATTTGGGGAGCGATAATAACAACAACAGTGGCTAAAGGGGGCTTAAAGTGATTGTAAACAATGACCTTGTAAAACAATCTTTTCAGTTTAAAATAGAAATGAATGACAAAACATTTTTGTATAGATATAAAAAAAAAACATTAGAAATACCTTTTTCCCCTTTTTATACAGTAGGTGATCACATTTTCTCTGTTCTAAGCTGCATAGGAGCTGGGGGAGGAGGAGAAGCAGCAGCACACTGAGCTTCCCAGTGAATGGCTGTGCAGCCGAGGCATGTCAGGACAAGTCTGATCATTGGAGGAGAGTACATGGAGTTCCCAGCATAGCTAGAGAACTGACCACAGTGTATTCTCCTGTGTGGTTCATACTTCACATAAAGGAAGCAGTACAAAGAGAACAGGATACATTTTCATACAGTACATGATACAACTGGCACATATCAGAAATATGAAGTGTTGGGGTAACATACGCTTTAAGGTTTACACCAGCTTTAAAGGTCATCTACAGTATGTAAATATGTAACTACTGTAATATCACTCACAGGAATTTAGGTTTGTGTAGAATTTTTTTTTGCTTCTGGATCAAAACTGTATCCCATATTAAAAAAAAAAGTTTACATTTATTAAGACTGATATACAGTACACTATATTATTGTTATGCAAGCCATTTTGAAATGTAATGTTTTGAATAATTTTTCCATGTTGGTATGCTAACTTTGAGGCTTACAACTCCCAAAAAAATACAAGTGTTGCCTTTTTATGTCACCATGACAGGGGCCAAAGACATTTTGTTACACTGATTAAAAAAGAACCCACCAAAAGTTAAATTTTCCACTTATGTGTTTAGCTTGCAACTTATTTTAGAATTGTTTTGGGGTTTGGCTTGACTATTAGCAGTAGGGTTGATTTACTAAAGGAAAATAGGTCGTTCACTTTGCAAGGAAAATTGCAAAAAGGGGGATTTTCCAGAGCTTAGTGAATGTGGGGATATTTCACTTAGCAAAAAAAGTCAACCCAATCATGTGCAAAAAAAATACAAAAAACAGCATTTCAACAGTTAGCTTCACCTCATTCCCTAAGAACAAGAGAAAATTCCTTAGCAAAGTGAACAGTCCATTTATCTTTAGCGATGAGCCGAAAATGCCTGGGTTTAGTTCAAGCAGAGTGTGGATAACATTATTACAGTTCTGAACCAAGTATTTCTGTTTTATTTAAAGACAAATTAATTTGTACATTAGCCACATTAAATTTCAGATAAACCAAGATTTAGATAATGTAAGATTGAAGGTATACATTCATAGTATTCACTATGAAGGTATTAAATTGATACAATCAAAAGTTGCAAGTATGATGACATTATTTAAAAAAAAATATATAAAATGAAATGATCATATCCATTCTCTCAGTACAGAGAGTAAGCATGCAATCTGGGTGATTAAATGATGCCAGGAACCGTTATGTTATTTTTTTCTTCCTCGTTCTAGGCTCACTTCAGGTTAATGAAATAGACCTGAACTGCAAGCATGCTCCATCTAGTGGTACATTTTGTATATACAGTAGAAAGGTGCTGTTGTCAAGAACATACACTGATGATGAGCAAGTCAATTTCCATGTAAATGGCGGCAGTTTCCAATAAAATGGCAAACAAGAAAACTTCCAATTATTTGAAGCGCCTGCATATATGCATGACTGCTTGTCTAGACTGCAGAGGAGCATAGGGTTCATGAATCATGATGGTCTGAATTTCCAAATTGCATGATTCTCCACAAATCTGACAGATTTGTATACAAATATTCAAGCAAGTGAAATATTAGAAAACTCCTAGTTCTTCTACATGAATCATCATGAATTCCCACGACTCATGGTATCGTATGTGGATTAAAAATATTCTGCAATAAATATATTTTTAAGGCCTCATGCACACTGGATGATTTGCTAACTCCCTAGACTCCATTCTGTTTTGGCTGAAAAAATGCTTGACACTTGTAAACTCATGAAATTTGTTTAGGTGCATTTAGGTGCATCAAGTGCTTGAGAATTGATTAATTTAATTGGTCAGAATAATATTTTATTTTAGGTGCATCAAACTTTTTTACTGCCAAAACTCTGTTGCTCTTGGATGCACTGGCAGTGGGGTTTTTCTCTGCCTCTAAACAATCTATGCCTCTGAACTGTTCTAAATGCCTATGTGTACATGGACACATACGGTAGGCTAACATGCAGGGGCTATTAGAGGCAGAAAGAAATGCCAAACACCCCTTGGAGCAGCAGAAAAAAATGTGTAGTGTGCATGAGGCCTTACAGTGAATAAAGATTGACTAAAATTATAATACATTATTCTTTTTTATATGACGGCTTTCACTTAAATAAAGGAAACAGTTTCTTTTGGATAAAGAGGGGAATGCTTAAGACACCTGTCAGGCTTTTGTTTTTTTGCAGACATGAGCTTGTTTAACCTCTTCAGACTCTGTATATACCAGATATGAACAAAGTCATGAAGGGGTTAAAATGCAAATAGTTTAAGTACCTGGGTTTGACTTGGTATCAGCCTCTTTCAGTCCCAGTACAACATAGCTCAAATTGGGGAAGGGAGAACCAGCACAAGGAGCCAATCCGCCAAGGAACATGCTGATAGGAGGAAAGAGCCAAGTGATAAAAAGATGAACTCATCAGTTTGTTGAATCTTTGATTATCCAGGAAGGGGGGGGGGGACTAATGCAAGTGTTACTTAACTGCCAAAAAGGACTGTGTAGTGCAGCAGATTTGTTTAAATCTCAGAACTGCATGATAAAATTTCATCTTTATTTCATGTATGTATTTAGCATTAGGACCTCTGTCAGGTTTTTATTACTGACTGTTTCCCTGATAGGGAGATTCAACATCATTTTTGATGCTGAAGACCACTGTCTTCAGTACAGAAAGTTATGGGAAATACAAAATGTTTGAGTTTTCAGAGGAACAGGTGGTAAGAGGAAATTTTCTACTTTAATATAATCACAATCAATTCATCCAAGACATTAACTTCTTCCATATTCTTCTTTTTGATGTAAATTTTCACCAACGTTTTCCAGAAGAGAAATGTAGATCTAATAGAAATTCTTTTGCAACATAAAATAGTTCTACAACAAATTACTAGAACAAGCTGCAAATATTTATTGATATACATATATATAAATATACATCTATATATAAATAGATATACATCAATATATATCTATCTATAGATATAGACTATATCTATAGATAGATATATATCTGTATCTATATATAGAGCTATATATATCTATATATAGATATATATTGATATCTAAACATATATATATATATATATATATATATATATATATATATATATTTATTTATATATATATTTATGTATATATAGTATCTCACAAAAGTGAGTAGTGAGTGTACAGTTTGTATAACAGTGTAAATTTTCTGTCCCCTCAAAATAACTCAACACACAGCCATTAATGTCTAAACAGCTAGGAACAAAAGTGAGTACACCCCTAAGTGAAAATGTCCAAATTGGGCCCGAAGTGTCAATATTTTTTGTGGCCACCATTATTTTCCAGCACTGCCTTAACCCTCTTGGGCATGGAGTTGACCAGAGCTTCAAAGGCTGCCACTGGAGTCCTCTTCCACTCCTCCATGATGACATCACGGAGCTGGTGGATGTTAGAGACCTTGCGCTCCTCCACTTTCCATTTGAGGATGCCCCACAGATGCTCACTAGGGTTTAGGTCTGGAGACATGCTTGGCCAGTCCACCGCCTTTACCCTCAGCTTCTTTAGCAACGCAGTGGTCGTCTTGGAGGTGCGTATGGGGTCATTATCATGTTGGAATACTGCTCTGCGGCCCAGTCTCCGAAGGGAGGTTAATGCTCTGCTTCAGTATGTCACAGTGGTATTCATGGTTCCCTCAATGAACTGTAGCTCCCCAGTGATGGCAGCACTCATGCAGCCCCAGACCATGACACTCCCACCACCATGCTTGACTGTAGGCAGACACACTTGTCTTTGTACTCCTTGACACCATCTGAGCCAATTAAGTTTATCTTGGTCTCATCAGACCATAGGACATGGTTCCAGTAATCCATGTCCTTAGTCTGCTTGTCTTCAGCAAACTGTTTGCAGGCTTTCTTGTCCATCATCTTTAGAAGAGGCTTCCTTCTGGGATGACAGCCATGCAGGCCAATTTGATGCAGTGTGGGGCTTATGGTCTGAGCACTGACAGGCTGACCCCCACCCATTCAACCTCTGCAGCAATGCTGGCAGCACTCATATGTCTATTTCCCAAAGACAACCTCTGGATATGACGCTCAGTATGTGCACTCAACTTCTTTGGTCGACCATGGCAAGACCTGTTCTGAGTGGAACCTGTCCTGTTAAACCGCTGTATGGTCTTGGCCACCATGCTGCAGCTCACTTTCAGGGTTTTGGCAATCTTCTTATAGCCTAGACCATCTTTATGTAGAGCAACAATCCTTTTTTTCAGATCCTCAGTTAGTTCTTCGCATTGAGGTGCCATGTTGAACTTCCAGTGACTAGTATGAGAGAATGAGACCGATAACACCAAACCTGCTCCTCATTTACACCTGAGACCTTGTAACACTAATGAATCACATGACACAGACAATAATGGCTGTGTGTTGAGTTATTTTGAGGGGACAGCAAATTTAGACTTAATTTCTTCAGTGTTGTCACTTGAAAAGATATAATAAAATATTTACAAAAATGTGAGGGGTGTACTCACTTTTGTGAGATACAGTATATACATGTATATATATATATATATATATATATATATATATATATATATATATATATATATATATACACAGAGAGAGAGAGAGAGATTTTCAAAGAGAATATCTAGAATAGAATCCTAAATATATATATATAGAGAGAGAGAGAGAGAGAGAGAGAGAGAGAGAGAGAGAGAGAGAGAGAGATATTATCGTATAATCAGTTTGTTAGTTTAATTCATTAAAATATTACCTTTTTGTTTCTTCTCTCATTTCTGATAAACGTATATCAGATATTCTACCCTAATTCTGCTTGGTACCATTACATTTTTAGGTTTGCAGCAGATGGGTATTGTTGCCTCTAGCCTGCCAAGACAATGATGAATTTATGGTTGTTTTCTTTTCAGGTTCAATCTATTACACTTCAACATTTTAAAAATTCTGTATGTGTGCATATTTGAAAAGAATTGGTTGATATATGTTTTCCATAATATGAATGCAAATTATTTAGCAAGTCAGTGTTTGTGCTATAATGACATCCACATGTACTGTTAAAAATATGAAAGAAAATGAGAATGTTATTTTTATGCTAATTTATAAGGCAGTTTGCCAGGAAGATTGTGCTGATCACTAATGTTCTACAGGAAAGATGCAATGTCAGAAAGTGATTATTTGCTGACCAATACTTTAGTTGATAAATCGTGTTTACCATTTATTCCTTTAGCATTTCTCCTTCATATTTTATGACAAAAAAAAAAGTAGATGTTATCCCGATTACTGAAATATCTTAAAATCCTAAACATGTTATTATAATTTTGGAATGAATTTTTAATATGTTTAATTCAACAACTTTCAATAAATTACTTGGTAATCCTACTATGAAGGTCCTTGTTAAGGCACTTCCTGTTATAAGGTAACTAAGGCTCTCTACCTGTCCTCCTGCTTTCCATTAAAGTCATATGTTCTTCCTGATGTTGAGGTCCACTGTTGTCACCATCAGGAAGCCCAAGCTAAAGCATGGCATGCAACCATTGCTGGAGTGAGTGCATGTAGACAGAAAGTGGCTGAAAAACAGGGTGCATGGTTTTAGCAGCCCTGAGATGCAGAAAATGCTGTAAAAGGGTAAAGGCATCATTTTCTAAATAAAAAAAAACACTGGCAAATATTTATAATACATGGTGAGTTTGCACACTAGAAATATTATGCAGCTAGGGTTTACATCTACCTTAACCACTTGCTGACCGCCCTATAGCATTTTCACTGCTATAGGGCGACAGCTGTATGCAGGATCACATATACTGTATATATATATATATATATATATATATATATATATATACGTGATCCTGCCTGCAGGGGGCAGAGCAGCACACACAAAAACACTGGCTAGGCACACAGATAACCCTTTGACTGCCCTAGATGTTTAACCCCTTCACAACCAGTGTCATTAGTAACAGTGACAGTTAATATTTTTAGCACTGATCACTGTATTAGTGTAACTGGTTCCCGCAAATTGTCAAAAGAGTGAGTTAGTGTCCGATAGCCCGCCGCAATATTGCAGTCCCGATATAAATCGCTGATCGCCGCTGATTACTTGTATAAAAAGAAATAAACAAAAATTATATAAATATATCTCATAGTTTGTAGACACTATAGCATTCGCGTAAACCAATCAATACTAGCTTATTGTGATTTTTTTTTTTTGCCAAAAACATGTAGCGGAATACATATTGGCATATATTTATGAAGAAATTAGATTTTTGTATTAGAAGTGTTTTATAGTAGAAAGTAAAAAATATTTTTAGATTATTATTAGATTTTTTTTCAAAATGTCAGTCTTTTTTTGTTGATAGTGCAAAAAAAAGAGAAAAATACAGTAGTGATCAAACACCACCAAAAGAAAGCTCTATTTTTGCGAAAAAAAAAACCATCAATTTTTTTTGGGTACATTATTGCCGTTATTGTCAGTTAACCACTTCCCGCCCGGCCTATAGCAGAATGATGGCCGGGCGGTGGTTCAGTTATCATGACTTGGCGTCATATGACATCCAGCAGGATAACAACCGCCATGCCCCCCGTGGGGGCGCGCATCGCAGCGATCGGTGGTGCGATGTGTCAGTCTCCGAAGGAGGCTCTTTACCATGTGATCAGCCATGTCCAATCACGGCTGATCACAATGTAAACAGGAAGAGCCATTGATCGGCTTTTCCTCACTCGCGTCTAACAGAAGCGAGGAGAGGAGAGCTGATCGGTGCCTCTCCTGACAAGGGGGGTTTGTGCTGATTGTTTATCAGCACATCCCACCCTCTGATGCCCACACTGGACCACCAGGGAAGCCGTCAGGACCACCATGGAAGCCCCTAACATGTGGATGGCCAGGTACATCCCCCATTGCCATCCACATGTGCCAACTTATGCCCAACATATGCCAATCAGTGCCCACAAATGGGCACTGACTGGCACCATTATAGAACTAATAAAATCAGTGATGCCCCGCAATGCCACCCACCAGTGTAATCAGTGCCACCCATCAGTGGCCCTCAGGGCCACCTATCAGTGCCCATCCATGCCCATCAGTGCCCACCTATCAGTGACCATCAGTGCCCATCCAAGCCACCTATCAGTGCCACCCATAAGTACCCCTCAGTGCCACCCATAAGTACCCCTCAGTGCCACCCATAAGTACCCATCAGTGACACCTATGAGTGCCCATCAGTGTTGCCTATGAGTGCCCATCAGTGCCGCCTATGAGTGCCCATCAGTGCCGCATACCAGTGCAACTTATCAGTGCCCATCAGTGCCACCTATCAGTGCCCATCAGTGCCGCCTATCAGAGCTCATCATCAGTGCCCATCAGTGCCACCTCATCAGTGCCACCTCATTGGTGCCACCTCATTGGTGCCCATTGGTGCCGAAATAGGTGATCAAATACCACCAAAAGAAAGCTCTATTTGTGGGAACAAAATGATAAAAGAAAATTTTGGGTACAGTGATGCATGACTGCACAATTGTCATTCAGATTGTGACAGCGCTAAAAGCTGAAAATTGGCCTGGGCAGGAAGTGGTTAAAATAACGCAGTGCCGTATCGCAAAATGGCCTGGTCGTAAATCTTCCGGAGGTCAAGTGGTTAAAGCTTAACTCCGGGAAATCTGAAAATTCTCCCTTGCAGTTGGGCTGCAAATGCACTACAAAAGTTAACTGCTCATTTATTCTGGGGAAGAGGAAAAGCACTTTTACCTACTCGATCCCCTGCCCCCACATGCTCCATCGGTAGATTGCCCCTCTGAATTATCACATCCAATAAAGGGCTCAGGACCCTGCATCAGTCTTGATAACATCAGAACCTTAGACCACTGAAGCAAGAGGGAGAAGATACTGTGGGGGCTAGTCTAGCAGCATGGAAGAGGGAAGGTTCAGGCAAGTAAATTCTCTTTCTATACCTTCTAGACCTAAACAAGCAGTAGCCCTTTCAGTGTGGGTACAGCCCCATTACAAAGGAGACTTTCTAACTTTCCCAGAGTTGGGCTTTATCAAGAAAGACAATACTGGTTTACAATCAGGCTCTATGCTACTGTAGAGCTACTGTTGACATATGCCTATTTATAACAAATAATTACAATTGTAAAACTAAACCAGGATTAAAAAAAGAAACACACAAAATCACAAATATGTTATATTTTTCACAAATTTTATATTTAAAGCCTTATTAATATCTCTTGATCCTCTTTGTATATCTATACCCCTGCATGTTTTGATGTATGGCTGATTTTTGTTTGGAAATGCCTTCAAATTTTTTTTTCTTTGAGTGAAAATAGTGATTTTTGTGTTCTCTCTATTGTTCTGTGTTAGCAGAGCTGAGTAATAGGGCCTCCCCTCAGCCAGTGGCGGCAGCTGGGGGTATATTTTTTGGGGGGTCAGCAAACAATCCACCCATGGCCACACCCCATCCCCCCCGGTTAGTCGGTCCATCAGTCACCAGCCCTGCACTTACCCCAACTAGGTCATTGGCAGCACTTCCTCTAGGCGGCGTGAGGTGTCTCCTCCTCCTGGTGATTTACAGTGGCTTCCCCTGCGTCTCCTCCCTCCTCCTCCTCGGCGGTCAACAGGATCGCTTCTCCTCTCAGCCAATCGGGTGATGGGTCCCAGGACCCACTTCCTGATTGGCCGGGAGGAGAATCAGGAAGACAATAGTGAATATTAATTCGCTATTTTCACACAACTGGGTGGGCTCGGGCGCAGTGCTCTGCGCAACAAGCCCACATTTTTTGAAGCCTATTAGAGACTCTAGCTCTAATCACGTGCTTCTAAAACCAAAACATTGGAATCCATACATCCGGGGCCCCGCATGTAGATTAGGAGGCCGAACGCATGGACTAGGGGGGCGGTGCCCCTGTGCCCTGCATTACGGGCTGCCACTGCCCTCAGCACAAGTTTTTTCACACAGACTTGTATCTTTCACACTGAGGCAGTTTTCAGAGCTAGAAATAGCCTCTAAAAAGGGCCTGAAAACTGCCTCCCATTCTTTGCAATGAGTGCTTTCACACTCAGGCGGTGCACTTGCGGGACGTTAGGAAAAGTCCTGCAAGCAAAATCTTTGGGGTGTCTTGGGAGCGCTATAAATAGTGCTCCCAAAACGCCCCTGCCCATTGAAATGAATGGGCAGAGCTTCCAAAGTGCCTTAAAAGCACTTTGAAAGGTCACGCCCCGCTAGCACTCGCTAGTGCCTGCAAAGTCCTGTTAAAATGCTGCTAAAGCGCTGCAAACACGACCAGCGTTTTGGCGCTGCTGCAGTGTGAAAGGGATCTTAGAGAACGGGACGGGATGTGTGAATTACTGATAGTGTTTGGTTTTGTGTGGCTGGTACTCAAACACCCAGCAGACTGCTTAATTTAAAGTGAAAGTCTGTACACTTTCTGTCTTACCGCATTTCTGATTCTTTATTTGGGCTTTAAGGTACAAAAGTGCTTTTCATTCTGCAAACAGCATGTATTATGTATTTTGTTTGCAGACATTTGAAGCACCCGTTGTGCCTGATTCATAAAGTACATTTTTGGCCAGTAATCATGATGTCAGTTTATGGCTGTGAATTGTCCATTGTCAGTTATAGATGACTGTAAACCACTGGAGACAAATAAGGTGACTACCAGCAAAATTTAGACATTACCCATTATGTACTGTTATCACTTCAACAGTCTGTACATGCATAATGGAACAAGATATGTAATACATGCAACAGATATTTGTATTCTAATACCAGATTGTGGAAATTAAGTGCATCATCATACCCATCAAATATAATTTAAAGTTTTCCAGACAAACTAGCTTTTCCACAGAAAAAATTACATTTAATAAGTAGAATGTATTTTTCCCCCTTAGTGACTTTATAGGCAATGTACAAAGCTTAGGATAAAAGTCACTATTAGGGATGAGCTGAACACCCCCCTGTTCGGTTCGCACCAGAACATGCGAACAGGCAAAAAATTTGTTCGAACACGCAAACACCGTTAAAGTCTATGGGACTCGAATGCCGCGGAACACCCTTTAAAATTTAAAAATTTAACACCCTTTAAAAGTCTATGGGAGAAATCAAAAGTGCTAATTTTAAAGGCTTATATGCAAGTTATTGTCATAAAAAGTGTTTGGGGACCTAGGTCCTGCCCCAGGGGACATGGATCAATGCAAAAAAAAAGTTTTAAAAACGGTCGTTTTTTCAGGAGCAGTGATTTTAATAATGCTTAAAGTGAATTTTGGTTTTAAAGGCATATACATACACAGCACAACAACGTAATATATTCAAGATATTCCAATGTCCATGGTTAACCATTATTATCTGCCATGTTGTTCAACTTAATCCACTTCAATATTAGACCAGAACATACCTAATGTATTTTGGAGAAAACTCCTTCCCCTGGGGAGAAGAGGGTATACCATATTTACAATATAATGAGATTATTAAGCATGCTTTCTTATGCTGACTAAAACACCAAGTTGTTATACAATCCATACTACATCCATAGTGCTCCTGCATCCTGGTTTGCCTGTCTGCCTGTCCACCTGCAAGGTGATTGATGCAGCCAATCTCTAGGTGGAGACAAAACCTGATTTAAGTCAGCCAAGCCTGCAGTCTCATGCTTGTGATAGCATTTATAATACATGTTTCAAGCTCCCTGTTTGTCTGTCCTGTCTGCTAGTTTGGATGCCCTTGTTGATGAACTCGGAATGGATATAGAACACACTCAGAACTCTGCCTGCCTTTTGACTATGGATTTTACCCTGACTATTCTGAACCTTGTCTACCTTGTACCTGGACTGTCATTCAACCACTCTGCCTGTTTGTCAACTTCAAGTACCTGTTTGCTGTTCTCAGTTCACTACTGCCCCTGCATGGTAGCCAGGCACTAAAGCATTGTGTATAAGTCCTAGGGGCAACTGCGTACCTGTAGACCTGCTTGCCTTATGGGAAAGGGGGCTTCTATAGGTAGAGAACACAGAAGCCAGCTATAGTTCCCATCCATTTCAAGCTACTAAAATGTCCTGTCTATAGGGCTTCCCAAGTTATCATAGGAATACTTAAAATGTTCCATCATTGATTCAATCAGTGGCAGCTGGTGCTAAAATCTTTTGAGGGGGTGCAGAGGATGCCGTGACCAGGGCCAGACTTTCCATTGGGCTTAATGGGGCTCAAGCCCATGGGCCGCAGCCAATAGGCCCCACCCGTTCCCGAAAGCCACCGAGAGTGGCCAAAAGCCACCGAGAGCAGCTGAAAGCTGCCAAGAGCAGCTAAACCTCTAAACTTGGGATGCGTGTTATACGCTGGAACATGTTATACGCCGATAAATACGGTAATTATCATTTTATCCATTTTTATTGCTTTTATTAATCGTTGACCCAGGATGAATACCAGTACAGTATGCCCCACTTATACGCTTATATATTATCTACTTTTGTGAGTAGCCATTTGGCTGTTTTGTCTTGTTCTATTAACCAGAAGTTCTTTAATACTGCACTGAGTCTGGCGCACCTTGTCCTTTTCTATTTCTGTTTTATAGAGCTCTGCATATGTATAGAAGGGTAGGGCTCGAAAGTGACTCAAGCCCAGGGGCCCCCACCACCCTAAGTCCTGCCCTGGTAGCCACCCACTCTCTCTGAAGATTGACTTAGCAATCTTGAGGTGCGTGATGTTATCACACCCATTTGGCCTCCGGAGCACCGGAAGTATTGGGGGGGCAAACCCAGAACAAGCAGCAGTTTAACAGGAGGTTTGGGTGGCGTGGAAGGGCTGATAGGTGGGACTGCCATATTGTCTCCCTGGTGATGCTCATCAGCCCTGTATGAGGGGGCGGACGTCACATTGCTACATGTATATAGATAGAGAGGAGATGAGGGAATAGTTTCTTTGCCATTTCCCAGAGTTGACAAACGAGACTGCCCAATTTGAATACTTTGGTAAGGATGCTACTGTATATCTATCAGGACTCCTGTGGTGGCACATGATTTATGCCTATACACTGGTATCCTCTCTTCTAACTGCCTATAGTTTAAGTTATATTACACCTGTCCAATTAGTCCTTGGGTCCTAGGGGTGAAATAGGGAGTTCTCTATTTATAGATATAAACATTCTCTGGCACATTCACAGATGATTGTTTCACATTGACTCTATTTATACTTCTAGGAATGTACATCTGACAAATGTAACATTTGACAGCCACCCAAATTTACATTTACGCAATTGTTAAAACAACTTTTTGTATAACCTGTAAATTTCAGCATTTGCTTTGGATTTAGTAGGAGTTATTTTAAAGAAATCTGTGCCCTCCCACCAGAATGTGCCATCCTTGCACACCAGGCATGCAGGGTAGTAACTCTATGGCAAACGCACAACAAATTTGTGCCTCTATGTCATATTCAGACAATCTTATATGTTCTCCAGTACTGAAGATTGGAGTCATGCTTTATGAGTCAAGATGATTTCCAGCAAAAAAAAAAAAAAAGGAGGTGATTTGAGAGAGCTCCCTCAAAAAATGAGACATCTGTCTTAAGGTATCGATGCAAGATGCTGACAAACACCGTATTCTTTGGCTCCTTCGGTGTCCAGGAGAAGTTTCCAAGGAAAGGTGCCATCTACTTGCTCTCCATGGTTAGTGAGGGTTTTTTGGTTTAGTTTATTTTTTATTTCCTTGTAGTCAAGTCATTGTAACTTATAATCCCCCCCCCCCACACACACATCCATTGCTAATACCCTCTCCTGAGAGTTTTAAAATGCCCATTGCCTATAAGCATTTGGCACCAGTGCCTTGAGATGGGCACCTCTTTTTTGGGGGACCTCAAGCAATTCACCTCTCTTTCAGCAGTGAAAGTCATGTTTATAGGTGTCAACATGGCAGGGTCACTTGCCATGAAAATACCAGTCCACTTTTATATTTATTTATTAATGTATGTATTTATTTAACATAACTCTGTTATCATTAAAAGCACATGCTCAGTGCTCTCCATAGATAGTTTGTTGAATTTACACTAGAAATGCATTGCCTATCTTTAACTGATCTGAATCTAGGGCTCACTGTATTAAAAGCATTATTTATAGCTCGTAGATTAATTGTTCTTGAAGCGGAACTTCACCCAAAAGAGGAAGTTCTGCTTGTTTGTATCCTCCCCTCCCCTCCTCTGCCACATTTGGCACTTTTTGGGGAGGAGGGGATCTATAAGGGTGTTCGGCCCCCTCTTCCTTCCCCCCCACAGCCTTCTGGGACACACACAGGTCCCAGAAGAGAAAAGGACCATTCAGAAAGCTCAGCTCAGCTCAGCTCATACATGTGCAGTAGGAAGCCGATTGTGAAGTCGGATTGTGTTTCCCTTACCTAAAATGCTGGTGCCTGCACCCGAAGCCGATAAGTGTCACTGGATAAGTTTCCTTATATTAAAAGTATTTGTAGCTGCTGACTTTAATTTTTTTTGGGGGGGGGGGAACTAGAGCCCCTCTTTAAGTGGATTTCCCCTCGGCTGCCCTCTCTCTTTGAATGGATAACAGAGCGATTATTTCTTGATCATGGTACTCTTATGATGGTTGCGCTCCTCCGCCTTTTTTTTTTCTTTCTGGGTGTGTGTTTGCTCCAGGTTTTTTTTTTTTTGCGTTTTTTTTTTATTTTTTTGTATGTACAATATACAAAAATTTATGAAAAAAATATATGAAACTCTGAAAAGCAGTGTCCTCCAGACGGTCTCCCAGATCTAGCCATTCACACTGTAGCTGTCATTTAGCTATAGAGCAGCCAGCAAGTGGTTAAATTGTAAAGTGTAAGGCAATGGCTTTATTTAGCTACTCTATTTAACAGAGAACCATATACCACTTCAAACAGAACCTGTGCCTGTCACATGCATACTATAAGCACACAACATGAATAATAGTCTAAATGTGATAATGTTAGACTCACTTGAGGGTAAACAATAGACAGCAACATAAAAGCTGATAAGGCAACACCACCAATAAAGCAGTGCCAACCGCTAAAACTTTGAAAGGTCAAACAGAAAACTCAACAGATGGCTGGAGTCTTTAAAGGCTAAGTTCACCTTTTCAGGCAGAATTTCACTTTTCACAATAAATAGAAGCCTTTTCTACTAACTGTTCTGCCCCAGCCACCCCAATGTGCTCATCTCTCACTTGCCTAGTCCATGGCAGCTTTGAATCTGGATCTCTCTGTTCAAAATGTAAAAACATTCATTCTGAGCCTTGATTTCCTGTATCATCATCCAGGAAACATCATATTCCATCATGCAATATGCAACATGCCTTAATGCATCAGAATCGGGAATGTTTTACCCTGGACCACAGAAAGGTACTTTCCACCTACCTTCCTTTAAGGTGACCACACACTGTCCAATTTGTTTATAACACCTCCTTTAGATCTACCATTAATTATGTAGTGCAAGGGCCTGCTGGATTTGATACAAATTCAATAGATTGTTCAGGTGGGTTCTCCTATTACATAGTTTTGGTAAATCTAAAGAAAATTGTACAAAGATTGTACAGTCAGATTGCATAGTGTATGGCCAGCTTTATTTAAGTACATGTGGGGTGGGGGAGACTGTCAGCTGTCATTGTTCTTGTCATCCAGCTCCAGCTCAGTGAGGGTGTAAAGACACAAATCTCACTTCATTACTTACAATTACACTTTCTTACCCATGCATACCTAGTGTAGTGGGAGCGCACATTTTATGGTGCATTTTTGAAAGGGGGAAGCCTGGTGCAGGGTGTGTTTTAATTAGTTTAGCTGATGAAGTACTCCCTCATTCCACTAACAGTTTTCCTGTCCTAAAGGATGGAAACCAGGAAGTCATGAAGGAGTTTTCCATAGAAAAAACTAGAGGCTGAGTTAAAGTCTAACCTAGAATAAAGCTTTTTCTTTTCTGCAACAGAGGTACATTAATAGTATACGGGCACACAGAGAAGCTGAATTTAGAAAAATCAGGTCAATATCCATGCCTCTCAACAATCTGTCCTCACACAAGCTCAGTCAGGCCACATTTAAAGTGGAACTAAACTCTCTCAATCACCATTAACTACTCTTTATCCTTATGCTACTAGAATTCGTAAATTGATAAGAAAGTATATTATATTTACTTGTTTTACACTTTTTTACATTCCTTGACCTAGGCTAAAATAATACCATACATCCCAGGAGTCTTCATGGGCATTTTTTTGCCTTCATGTGGAGGAGGGGAAGAGCGTTTTTCTCAGCTAAACACACCCTCCTGGTTGCATGTCTGAGCTAAGGGCAGATAGATTCCAAGAAGTAAATGCTACATGAAACATCTGTTCTTACTGAAGATGGCCATGGCTAGAAATGCTAGGGTGGGGGGGTTTGTGATTTCTTAACAAACTAAAGCATGGAGACATGGATGGACAGGTGAGTTTGCTTTGAATATTAAACATGAATTAAATAGCATTTTCAATTTGTAGTGTTCACATTCAGTTTAATTCATCTTTAACCACTTGCTGCCCACCCACCATCAAATGATGGCAAGACGGTGCAGCTCTCGTTCTGGGTGGACCTCATATGACGGTGAACCCGAACGGCCGCTCATGCGCAGCATGGCGATCACTGTCGCGCCGTGTTGCTAGGACATGGCGTGACCCCAATCTCTGTAATGAGCCGCTCACACTCTTTAATCATGTGATTGGCTGTGTCCAATCATGTGATCCAGCTGGGTCACATGTAAACAAGGAAGTGACAGTAATCAGCTCTCCTCGCCTCACACTGACAGAGTGTGTGGTGAGTAGAGCTGATCAGCCGCATTTCCACGCAGGAGACACTGAGAGATGTAATCAGGGCACTGATAATGAGTGCCCTGATTACATTAGAGGGCCCCCAGTGCCAGCAACCTATGCTAACCAGTGCCAGCAACCAGTGCCAACCAGTACCAGCAATCAATGCCCACCAGTGCCAACAATCAGTGCCCACCACAGCCAGAAATCAGTGCCCATTAGTGATGCCAGTCAGTGCTGGCTTTCAGTGCCACCTATCAGTGATGTCCATCAGTAAAGCTCATCAATGCCCATCAGTGCCACCCATTAGTGCCCTATAGTGCCACCCATCAGTGCCTCTTATCCATGCCGCTTATCCATGCCACCTATCAGTGCCCACCAGTGCAGGCTACCAGGGCCCATCAGTACCACTTATCAGTGCCCACCAGTGCCACCTATCAATGCCCACCAATGCCACTCATCAGTGCTGCTTATCAGTTCTCATCAGTGCCACCTATCAGTGCCCATAAGTGCAGAATATTAGTGCCACCTAATCAGTGCCCATAAGTGCCACCTCATTAGTGCCCATCAGTTCAGCCTCTTTGTGCCCATCAGTGCCACCTCACCAGCGCACATCAAGGAGAAAAATTACTTATTTACAAAATTTAAGAAAAACTTTTTTTTTCAACATTTTCGGTCTTTTTTTTTTTTTAGGAAAAAAAAATCCCAGCAGTGATTAAACACCACCAAAAGAAAGCTCAATTTGTGTGAAGAAAATGATAAAAATTTTACATGGTTACAGTGTTGTATGACCACGCAATTATCATTCAAAGTGTGGCAGCGCTGAAAGCTGAAAAATGGCTTGGGCAGGAAGGGGGTGAAAGTGCCCGATAGATAAGTGGTTAATCTTAAACAATACCAACATGCAAAAAAAAAAAAAAAACCCACATTCCTTTGAATTGCCATGCACCCCAGAGGTAAGGCTTCCATTCACTAAGATTAATCATAGATTTTTCTCTCCTAAGTGTGGATAGACCCTCCCTCCATTCTAAACAGGATCAACAACACCCAGCTTGACAAATTCAGAAAAATGAAAGATGGGTTTAGTTCTGCTTTAAGCCATGTATGGCAGGCATAAGGCTCAAAGGACTGTCATCAGTGCATGCATTTGCTGCAAACGTGTACCCCAATACTACAGACTTTGCAGTATAGTCAGATATTTTTTTGTAGGCCTAAAAGTTGATTAATTGATATTAAAGTTTTAAAAATAATACTTGAACAGATGTTTATGAATCTTGTCATACTAGGCTGGTACATTAGGCTGACTACTATCAGCTAAAGCAGAAAGTATTGTTGCTAATGCTAAGCAGTATTGTCAGGCAGATTTATGAAGTTTTACTTTATGCATCTTCAGTTGCTGTTAGGCAGAAATCACTTTTCCCTTATAAAGAAAATATGTTATTTTATTACGTTTATTTCTTCCTATACATATTCACATTATCAATGTACTAATGAGATTTTTTGACAGTTTTTGCGATGAGCTTTGTGCATTTTATTTTTAGCGAGAGTCACAATACTGTTACTGTATATATTTTAGCTAATTTGCCAAGTTCATATTTACTTTTCCTAATGTAATATAATTTCTTTTTTTGCTATTTTTGCTTTTCATTGCACATTACAAATTTTGCTTAATCTATTAATAGCCATACAGAAAGCTCTATTTGGCTTATATGAGTTTGCAAAGTTTGCCATGGCAGACTGTGCACATTTTAGTCTAGTCTTGTTTAGAAAGTTTGATAAGACAAATCTGGTAATCATGTTTATCAATTAGTTGCAGTGCAGACAGTAGGGATGAGCTCGATATTCGCCGAACAGCGAACAATATGGGGCGTTTGCGGGAAATTTGAGTGTTGTGGAACGCCCCATAATGCACTGCGAGTTCGCAGTACATTGCTTTATGATGATTGACCAAAGAATGCACCTGACCTGCATGCTTTGGCCAATCACAGCACGCTCTGCTGATATATATACAGCCTAGTATATACTCTGCATTTAGTGTAGATTAGATATTCAGTGTAGAATCTATATTCAGGCAGTGTAGTATATATAATATAGTGTATTGAAGTGTTTAAGGGGAAAAAAAAGCGTGGCCCCCCAAAATCCATACCAGGCCCTTCAGGTCAAGTATGGATTTTAAGGGTAACCCTGCGCCTAAATTTAAAAAAAATGGTGCGGGGGTCCCCCCAAAATCCATACCAGCCCTTTCAGGTTGGTGATGTTAACCCTTCACTCGACCCTAGAACTTAAGGTAAAAAGTGCAGAATGCATATAAATTTACTTAATCCACAAATAAATATAATAGTAGTAAGCTGATATATACATATATATAAAAGTATATATGAAAACTGAATTAATAAACTGGGTGGGGACAAAATAATACAAATATTAATAATAATGGCCAACAATTAAAATAAAAATAAAAAACAAATGTAAATGGTAATTATAAACGATATAATGAAATGAAATATGTCAAAAATACAAAAATAATGAATTAATTAATGAATAAAAATAAATAATAAAGAAAATAATAATAAATAAATAAAATAAAACCAAATGTAAATAAATGAAATCAAAATAATTGATAACAATTACTATGGACAATGAGACACTGAACAATATCATGTAAAAAATTCTCCGGATAAAATTAATACATGATTACGTTCCATAGTGGTGACAGAGGAGTGTCAAAACTGAAAATGTACATTTGGTGAGAGAGAAAGAAACTGCATGTATAGATACACATATTTTTAGTGATATAATTCCATAACGTGTAGGCATATAGTTATCATTAAGACAGCTCTATTAGTGTGATGCTATCAATATTGCCAAAGGACTTGAAATAGGAAATTAACAAAGCATCCGGTATGGTGTCACATAATACTAAGAATGTCAAGTTCTTCATTGAGGCCCTCAGGTGAGAGGGACCCCAACAAATGAATCCAAAAAGTTTCCCTCCTGCCCAAGAGAGAAAACCTCTCATTATCGGTAAGTGTACCCTTAGGGATGGCCTCAATCGCCAAAACCTCCAGGCATCTAAAATCTTTATTATGTGCCTGGAGGAAGTGGCGTGGGATGCTGTGTTTATCAAAACCCTTTTTAATGAACCTGCGGTGCTCACCTACTCTCCTGCGAAGGGTATGTATCATACGACCCACATACAGGAGATTGCATGGGCACCGCAGGACATAGATGACAAATTGAAAATGTGATAAATTGTTTGATCTGAAAAGAAGTGCCTTTATTGGTGATAATCTTCGAACATCGATGAGAGATGGAATGGTAAGTCAGACAACCTCTTTTTCGACACTGTCCTATTCAAAATAGGCCCTGATATCAAGCAGAGGTCTTTTGTTGGATTTTTCTAACTTGCTCGGGGCAATAATATTTTTTATGGTGCAAGATTTTCTAAAAGTTATTTGAGGCTTGGGAGGGAGCAGGGGAGCCAAATGTTGGTCCAGCTTTAAGATGTTATAATGTTTGTAAATCATTTTTGAAATAGCCCTATATGTGGTGTTAAAAGTCGACACAAATCTAGCTGTATTTTTCATTGACCTATTTGGTATTCCCAATTCCAATGATGTCATTACCAATATTTCAACACCAGATATCAATATACCTCCCCACACTGAGGCTTTTCGAGATTCAGATGAGAAAGGCATTCTTTCGATTGCAGGATGGATTCTAAACAATATGAGAATGCCCAATGGTGGGATCACCCCCAGGGGTCTTCATATCAAGAAACAATGCAGTTTTTTGGATGAGGACCTCACCAAAGAGTGGCATATGATCTCAGAGTTTTATACAACCAAATGGATCAAAATTTTGGTCCAACAAAGAGAGAGGAAGTTCAGCATGTCTTTTTTCCAAATGGACACAGGTCCAAGACAGTAATATCAAGAAAGACGAGGATAATATGATTTCCAAAAAAAACTAAGAAATTAGAAAGAGACAGTGTGGATTACAAGACTGGACAAGTCTTTGAGTGGAAATGTTCTGCACAAGATCCGATAATAACAACAAGAAAAATAAAGACAAAAATAAGAATAACAGTAAACATAAGAATAATAAACATAAACCAAAAAATATACATACACATGGATATCGCTCTAGCCCAATTCGGCCTTTGGAGCAGGAACCAGGCTCGATTCTTGTCTCCGGTACATCTGCTACTAATATTCCACCACAACCGATATTGGTTCAAATCCCATCTCCCATCATTTTAGAAACAAGATCTTCTGGCATCGATCTTTTACTTATGGATCCAACAGCACCATTAGAGCCATGCTGAACGCCAAGCCCTTAAAGACTTAACATCTAATAAAGACATTACAGTAAGACAGGTAGACAAAGGAGACAGCCTGGTTGTTCAAAACAAATCAGACTACCTCTGAGAGGCCCATCAGCTATTAGCCGATACTGATACTTATATAAAAACGTCTCTCTGACCCCCTTCCCCAATACCAGTTGGAGCTTATCACCCTGGTTGAAGCAGCCTGTAGTGAGAGTGTGCTAAACAAGAAAGAGAAGCAGTTTTTGCCTCCGAAAGTGTGCAGCACCTCCTATTTTTAACACCTCCCCAAGGTGCACAAATCCTTGGTGGACCCTCCAGATAGCCCGATTGTTGCCAGTACCAACAGCTTCACAATGTTTTGCTCATTTGGAGTGGTGGCCCAGACGTGTTTTCCTCCTTTGTTGACAGTTGTAATAACAACATACTGGGTTTATCGTTCACACATGTGTTAGATCTGAAAGAACTAGTTTTTCTTGATCTGGTTTTATCTCATGATCAGCAGAATATCATCACCAGCAATCACAAAAAACCTACATATGGTAATTCATACCTCAATTTCGAAAGCTGCCATCACCCAAGCTGGAAGAAAAATATTCCCAATGGTCAATTTCATAGACTAAGAAGAAATTGTACGAAAATGGAAGACTATAAGATACAGGGTGAACATATGCAGAGAAATTTTAAAGTAAAGGAGTACCATAGAGATCTGGTCCTGAATGCTTTCCTTTTGAATATGAACAAACAACTAAAAAACAAAGAGAACATTACCAAAGAAATGGAAAATACAGCTAGATTTGTGTTGACTTTTAACACCAAATATAGGGCTATTTCAAAAATGATTTACAAACATTATAGCATCTTAAAGCTGGACCAACATTTGGCTCCCCTGCTCCCCCCCCAAGCCTCAAATAACTTTTAGAAAATCTTGCACCATAAAAAATATTATTGCGCTGAGCAAGTAATGCTGTGTACACACGGGCGGACTTTTCGACTGAACTTGTCCGCTGGAACGAATCTGTCGGACGATCTGACCGTGTGTGGGCTTCATCGGACTTCCGACAGACCTTTTCGGTCGAAAATCAAAATCAGACGGACTTTAGATTTAAAACATGTTTCAAATCTTCCCGCCGGAACCAGTTCCTTTCGGGAAAACTGTTTGTCTGTATGCTGGTTCGACGGACCAAATACGATGCAAGGGCAGCTATAGCACCTGCCCGTGAGAATGTTTCCAGCGTGATCCCATCACGCTGGTTTTTGGCGACAGGGTATTGTACATCTTGCGCTCGCTGCAATAGGAAAAACACATTTTCCTATTGCAGTGAGAGCAAGAAGGAAGCGACAATGTCCCTTAGGTCTGGTATAGATTTTAAGGGGAACCCCTACCCCGAAAAAACAGCATGGGGGTCCTCCCAAAATCCATACTAGACCCTTTTCCGAGCACGCAGCCCGGACGGTTAGGAAAGGGGGTGGGGACAAGCGAGCGCCACCCCTCCTGAACCGTACCAGGCCACATGTCCTCAACATGGCGGGTGGGTGCTTTGAGGAAGGGGGCGCCCTGTCCCCCCCTATGTGAATGAGTATGGGGTACATCGTACCCCTACCCATTCACCTGGGGGAAAAAAGTGTCAATAAAAAAACACACTAGACAGGTTTTTAAAGTAATTTATTAGGCAGCTTTGGGGGTCTTGTCTGACTTTGGGGGTCTCTCCTGCTTCTTCTCCCGCTCTCCGGTTCTTCTCCCGCTCTCCGGCGGGGTCGCTGGGTGATGTCACCCGATGACCCTGCCCCTTATGACATCACAGTCCCATCATGCCTCGGGACTGTGATGTCCTAAGGGGTGGGGTCACTGGGTGACATCACCCGGTGACCACACCCCATGCCTATATAAGTTGTTGCGCACAGCTCACATGGCATTACAGCGAGAGAAAGCATCGTGTCAACATCGGAAGAAGAGAAGAGGGAAGAAGACGACGGAGAAGACCAGGCCACCGCTAGCAAAAGAGCAGCAAAAGAGCAGAAGATAGTGGAGGAGCCTGGCAGAAGAACTGGAGAGCGGCAGAAGAACCGGAGAGTGGGAGAAGAACCGGAGAGTGGGAGAAAAGGCCGGAGAGTGGGAGAAGAAGCAGGAGAGACCCCCAAAGTCGGAAGAGACCCCCGGAGCTGCCTAATAAATTACTTTAAAAACCTGTCTAGTGTGTTTTTTTATTGACACTTTTTCCCCCAGGTGAATGGGTAGAGGTACGATGTACCCCATACTCATTCACATAGGGTGGGGGGCTGGGATCTGGGGGGCCCCCTTATTAAAGGGGGCTCCCAGATTCCAATAAGCCCCCCGCTCACAGACCCTAACAACCAACGACCAGGGTTGTTGGGAAGGGACCCTTGTCCTCATCAACATGGGGACAAGGTGCTTTGGGGTGGGGGGCTGCAGGGCACCCCCTTCCCCAAAGCACCCACCCCCCCATGTTGAGGGCATGCAGCCTGGGGCGCTCGCTCATTCTTACCCCCTTTCCTGACCGGGCTGCGTTTTTTCGGCGTAGGGGTTCCCCTTAAAATCCATACCAGACCTAAGGGCCTGGTATGCTCTTGGAGGGGATCCCATGCTGGTTTTTAATTTAAAATTTGGCATGGAGTTCCCCCTCAAGATTCATACCAAACACAATGCCTGGTATTGGCGGGGATCCAAGTCGGATCCCCGCACCCGTGTGAACCCGGCCTTTATGTCAGCAATGCTTGTCACTCATTGGGAAAGGAAAAAACATTTTTCCTTTCCTGGTGAGTGAGCCAGCTCGGCGCTCACAAGGTGTCAATTTTGCCGATAAAAGCGGTGAGATTGACTTCCTTTTCTAGTCCTGTCGTACATCATCACGTTCAAAATGAATGGACTTTCAACGGACTTTAGAACAGACTTTAATCCGTTCATACGTGGACAAGTCCGTTCAGAAGTCCGTTCGTTTGGAAGTCCATCAGAAGTCCGTCGGAAGTCCGTCGGAAAGACCGTTGGACGTTTGATGCTGAAAAGTCCACCCGTGTGTACACGGCATTAGAAAAATCCAACAAAAGACCTCAGCTCGATATCAGGGCCTATTTGACAATAGGACAGGTATTTTTACATGTCGAAAATAAGGTTGTCTAACTTGCCATTCCATCTCTTATGAATGTTCGAAGATTGTCACCAATAAAGGCACTTCTTTTCAGATCAAACAATTTATTACATGTTCGACTGAATTTGTCATCTATGTCCTGCGGTGCCCATGCAATCTCCTGTATGTAGGTCGCACGATACGTACCCTTCGCACGAGAGTAGGTGAGCACCGCAGGTTCATTAAAAAGGGTTTTGATAAACACAGCATCCCACGACACTTCCTCCAGGTACAACAACAATAAAGATTTTAGATGCCTGGAGGTTTTGGCGATTGAGGCCATCCCTACACTTACCGATAATGAGAGGGAAACTTTTTGGATTTATTTGTTGGGTTCCCTCTCGCCTGAGGGCCTCAATGAAGAACTTGACATTCTTAGTATTATGTGACACCATACCGGATGCTTTGTTAATTTCCTATTTCGAGTCCCTTGGCAACATTGATAGCATCACACTAATAGAGATGATAACCATATGCAAGTATACCTACACGTGATGGAATTATATCAATGAAAATACGTGTATCTATACATGCAGTTTCTTTCTCTCTCACCAAAAGTACATTTTCAATTTTGACAATCCACTGTTACCACTATGGAACGGAATCATGTATTAATTTTATCCAGAGAATTTTTTTACAAGATATTGTTCAAGTAGACTGAAGTGTGCCCTGGTCTGCTGGACAGTAAGCCCTGGTCTGCTGGACGGTATACCCAGAGAAGGGCACAAAAGACTTGGTTAGGGAGGTAATTATTTATTTAAGTTTACTGACATACTACAAGGCAAGCTTGCTGAAGGCTCGTGACTTTTCTGCTTGCGGATTGGGATGTATCGAGCGAAGCAAGTGGATTTCCACCTGCCCATCTTCCTTGAGGACATGGTCTGGGACCCCGTTTCATGAGGCTGCTGATGCTACTGCAATGCGAAAGAATTTCCTGAAAATTGGCCTGTGTCAAGGCCTATGTTGCGCAAAAGAATCCTGACATGTCTAGTGAACTGGTTGCTACTTAGAGGGCTAGTAGGGAACAGTAATAGTGTCTGTCCTCTGAGAGGTCGGACAGATGAGCTAATAACTGGTCTAGAATGGCCACGGGGCACCAGGCATTGTGAGTCTGAAAGTTTGATATCTACCCAAGGACCAGACTGTTTTGGACACCATGAAGTGTGGGATGAAGTAACTCTGGTGGCATGTCAGGTGGCATCTACGTAACATCTTACAACTGGGGCTGGTGACTGTAAATACACTGGGATGTAAGAAACCGTAGAAAGCCAGGTAGATGGCTGCTTGAATGACCAGGCTGGAAATTAACCCAAAGGGGAACGTGACAGGATGGTAGACATGTCTCGGAATATGGCGCTGGTCACGGGTAGGCGTTTACTACTGATTTGGGGTTGTTGCCTGTGAATAGCAGGATGGTCTTGACCGCATGGGAGGCGAACAAAGATGGTTTGGTAGGATCTTGTAAGGAGATGAAATGCTGGATGCCAGTTAAGTAGAGTCTAATGGTATTGTGTGACAATGCCAACTGTGTGTGGCACCATGATATGAAGGCCAGGATGTGATGGAGATCTCCTGATACTGTCCCAAGGTTTGAGGCTGTTAGATCTTCCAGGCAGTAGGGTAGGCCTTCAGGGTGTTGTGAGATAATGATAGATTAATAAGGCAGATAGCATTGTGAAGGTGTTGTTTCAATCCGAAGTTAGCTATGACCAATGTGGGATAAGAGACATGGTCGGGTCGGTTCCAGGTTCCTGCAAAAAGAATGACGCAAAGGTAAAATGGGTAGAGCGTCGGCCAGAGTATTGCATTTGCCTGGGATGTAGACACAGATGACATTAAATTGGTGCTGTGGGGATAGTTGCACCAGACTGCGCAGGTAGGCCATGATGGCCAGCGACTTGGACCTGCCTTTATTTATAATACTAGCTGTGGCTTGGTTGTCTGTGGCAAACGTCACTGTTTGTCCTGCCCAGTTGCTGCCCCAGACTTGAGCTGCTGCAACAATGGGGTAGAGTTCGAACAAAGAGGAGGACTAACTGAACCCGGGAATCAAGAGGATTTCTGATGGCCATGGCCCTGCAAACCAAAGATGGCCAAAAATTGCTGTGAGGACCTGTGGAGGCTGCGGTGTCCATGACTACCTGAGATGAAGAGGGAGATGCTGATGGAATGAACATTGACATGCCATTCCAGTTCATGAGAAGTTCATCCCACATGGGCAGATCTGCTATTGCTGGCACGTCTAATTTAAGGATTTAGTCAGGGTCTTGTACCTGGGAGAGAAACACTAAGAGGTGCGAGATAAAGGATAATCCCGAGTCTGGCTGTTGCCTTAGTTGAAAATGAGCGGTGACAGTCATATGCCCTGTACACACGGTCGGACATTGATCGGACATTCTGACAACAAAATCAATGGATTTTTTCCGACGGATGTTGGCTCAAACTTATCTTGAATACACACGTTCGCACAAAGTTGTCGGAAAACACCGATCGTTCTGAACGCGGTGACGTAAAACACATACATTGGGACTATAAATGGGGCAGTAGCCAATAGCTTTCGTCTCTTAATTTATTCTGAGCATGCATGGCACTTTGTGCGAAGGATTTCTGTACACACGATCGGAATTTCCGACAACGGATTTTGTTGTCAGAAAATTTTATAGCAAGCTCTCAAACTTTGTGTGTCGGAAATTCCTAGGGAAAATGTGTGATGGAGCCTACACACGGTCGGAATTTCTGACAACAAGCTCTGATCGCACATTTTCCATCGGAAAGCCGATCGTGTGTACAGGGCATTAGAATGAGCACCCTGCATACTTGTGACCTAGATCCACTACTGCATGCAGATACGGGTCCGGTTCTTCCCTCCTGTTGGGGTTGCCCTGCATAGCACATCTCTGACTTTCCCCAAGGCCATCAAAAACTCTGTGACAGTGAGCTTGCGATTAAGTCTAGGGTCTTTGGCCTTCAGGACGATGGAGATGTCTCCCCACGAGTATGACTTGTTTTCGGCCAAGTCGTGTACTGCTATGAGGAGGGATGCTAAGTTAACGTCATTTCCATCCAAGATGTCCTTCCTGATGCCCTGCTGGGACAAGGTGCACAGAGAAGACAGTGGTACCGATGTTAGGTGTACCTGTAGGTGAAGGCACGGGAATCACGGTGGAGACTGGAGCTGGTAGGGGCGCAGCTAGGCGTACCTCCAGGGCTCCCACTCTGGCTTGGATGTCGGTGACTGCTGTTGACAGTGTGGTCACCAAGGAGTGCAGCTGAGTAGCCACTAAGAAAATAGACTGCAGTGATGCCTGGGTGCCTGGTAGGGCTGCCACTGGCGGTAGAAACAGCAGCCTAAAAGCTTGGCTTTCCTAGCTGTGGCAGGGTAGGAAATACTCCTGTGACGCAGTTCTGCTGTAAGCTTGTTTTTTTTTTGTTTTTTTTTAATGGTCCAAGCTCTGTGAGACTGTGACCTGCCACTTGCTGAGCACGCAAAGGGTGACGGCAGGGCGGAGGCGAAGTCATCGCTGTCGGCCTGCAACATGGCATCAGCTAAAAGCAAGGAGGGGAAATGCATATGTTTAAGGTAAGTTGCAAAGGTAGGAGGGGATAGATGTGTTTGGATAGATAAGATGGAAAGGCAGAAGGAAAACAAGAAGAACAGGACAAGGAACGACAGCCATAGTGACAGCTAGTTTGCATGCGAATGCTGTTGAGTGTGACTTTAGAAAGAATGTGTGACAACCGAGGTAAGCTAGGAGGTGACTGGTTAGGTGACTGATAGCTCGGGTGCCCGGCACAGGCTAATGAACCAGAGCCCCCCAGGGCGGACTGGGGCGGGGAGCTGAAGTCTGGTATTCTAAGTAGGAATGTTGCAATCTGTAGTTAATTGATGTATGTTCGGTCTGCTAACGCTTGCACTGCCAGCAAGCTGGACGTTAGGCGACCTTGTCTGTGTGGTGAAGGATCTTGCTTCGAAAACAGAGTGAAGTGCACAGAAGTATGTGACAGTTAGTAACGCTTCAGAAGCAAGTCGAATTGTGTATGTGAAGTAAAAATATGTAGTGAAAAGAGTGTTTAAGAGAAAGGGGGGATCCCTTTGAGCTACGCACCTGACTTTATGCCCTAGTTGTGAAGTCTTGGTTGGAGTGGAGAAATGGGTTGAATGGGAACCTGTAGTAAGGTGACATAGGAAGTTTGTTTTGAGAAGGGGGGGTTGCAAAGAGCTGTTCGGGGCAGTAGCTTGCCCCCTGGTGAAGATGCAAGCCCTCAAGAATGTTTTTTTTTCTAAGGGAAATACTGTCCAAACCTGGTGCAGGATGGACCAACTGGAGCTCTACTGACCTAAAAGGGGAAAGCGACAGAGAAGGGACAAAAATAAGGTAGTACTGGGTATTACCAAAAAGTCAATAGATTTAAGTGTCACTGCATTCGTATCAGCGATGCGACCAGTTCGAACCGGGCTGGGTTGTGAGCACTGGTGGGGTTTGTTTTGTGAAGGATCGGAATAGTTGAGCTGGTGATGCGACTGGTCTCTGATCGGTTGGTGAAGTTTGTATTGCCGAGGATCTGAATCATTGCGCCAATCATGCGACTAGCCTAGGATCGGCTGTGGATGTAAGGTGACCAGGGGGCTTGTGTGTCGGATCCAAATCGTTGCGCCGATGATATGACTAGACTCGGATCGACTGACGATGAAGGTGGTTGAAGGGGCTTAATTTGCCGAGGATCCGAATCATAGAGCCATGCTGCGACTAGATTTGGATCGGCTGTTTGGTGAGTGCTTGGTATCCAGTAGGAGGTGTAGGGCGTCAGTTAGGTGAAATGAGTGTTCCGTAGGAGGTGTAGGGGGTCAGTAGGTGAAGTGGGGGTTTAGTAGGAGGTGTGGTGTGTGGGACGCAGGTTCGGAACCCTGCGACGGTGATGCAACCTGATTCCTAAGTGGCTTTACGCTTTACGTGCTATTCGTATAGTTTGTATCGCCTAGTCAGCTAGATACGAATGGTCGCGATAGGAAGGCTACCATGAGTCGTTACGTCGCAGGAGCGACTGGGCTTGAATGAGGAACAGAGCTAGGTAGTAAGTACTATTACATGCGAATGATATAGTAAGAACTATGAAGCCGTAAGCTGAGGCAAGGGCCAACTTTAGATAAGGGACGTGTATGAAGGGGAACATGATAACCAACGATTCGGTAGGAGCTTGTAAAGTGTATGCCACCCCTAGCTCTGAAACCAAACACAACCAACCACCCAACCCCCCAGGCTAATCAAGGTGCAGGAAAGGCACCAGGTGGGTCTAATTACTACCTCAATCAGCCACAGAACCTGTACAAGCAATACATGCTCATCTCCAAATGGATGAGACGGCAACCCCATGGACAATGAATCCTATGTCAAGTGATATTGGGCAACAACCGTATGTTTGCAGATGGGATTACAAACAAGGCAGAAGAACCTACAAACATACTACACCTGGGCCAAATGATGTCGGGACATGAGCAACAACAACTCGACGGCAGGTTTTTTCAACAAAATGGATGCAGGATAGGAAGCATAACGAATCGCAAGATTGCACATGTTCCAAAAAGGTTTGAATCCTACCTGCAACACTCAGCGGGAACCGCCGATGAAGACCACGAACGGAGAAGCCGCAATGTACTTGCAATAGAATGCACAGACTGAAGACCATGAGGTGAGCTGGAAGAGTCAGCCTAGTGCCGTGTATTACCGCGCACTGAAATACTGCTTAAATACCCCCCGGGCTCCTCTCATAATTTCAGGCCACCATACTGGCCTTTCTATATATATATATATATATATTTGTAGTCAGAGTCTTCGAGTTAGAAAGTGATACTCCTAAGCACCAAGGCCTGAGGTGTGCCTTGGCCTGACTGGTCAGTATGCCTGAAAAGAGGGCAAACCCTGAATGTGAGAAAAAATATTATGAGTATGTATGAAGATCGGGGGAAACGGGTGGGTGGGAACCCAGGAACGCCAACGAGCCCTGGCCTGACAGAGGAGGAGGCTTAAATAGCCCTCTCAGACTCCTCCCACAAATTCAGGCTAGCCTCCGGCCAGCCTTTGTACTTATAGTCAGAGTCTTCGAGTTAGAAAGTGATACTCCTAAGTACCAAGGCCTGAGGTGTGCCTTGGCCTGACTGGTCAGTATGCCTGCAAAGAGGGCAAAAAAGACACAAATTTAGGTGAAGAAGGGAAGGTAACAATCCATCAAGTAGAGTAGCGCGTGCCCGGATGGCAACAGTATATATCTGATAAGTGTCCGCTATGACAGGAGAAACCCCCGACTCCTGACTTGGTGATGAGACAGAACCCCCTATAGAACCTGTGAAGCTACCCAGAACCCAACTAAATGTCCTGTGAATGATTGTACAGAGCCTGAAGCCCGAGATGACCCAGACATGAAAATGAACTGCTGTGAATGAGAGGATGCGTGGGGGAAGGGGAGTCATGGCTGTCCCGAGGAGCCCCTGCAAAATGATAGCCGAGAAGATCAAAACTTCAACCGAACACCTGGGAAGTGCTCCGTGAAACCCTCCCCCCAAGGCATACCCATACTGGTATGGGAAAGTGCAGGGTGAGTGTCAAAGGACAACTGGCAGGAGTTCAAAATGCTAAATACCTGAAGGATGTGATGGAGTAGGTGGATGAGGCCCAAGCCCTATGGCAATAAGCATTGACAACATGGAGAAACCATGGCAGACACAGAATACTGGTCCCACCTGATACGAACGGGTTGTGCTGCAGCCTGTGACCTGGCAACTGAGTCTGAATCCTGAACCGAGGAAGGAGCGCCAGACTCCACACCGGGGAAATAAGTCCTATGGCATGAAACAGTCATACCCAAAGTGACTGAAACCCCCCTACCTGAAACCGGCTGGGGAACGGAAAAGATGACTGGACTGATGTCCCTGAGCAGTCTTCCAGGCCACATCCTAGACAAGATATCAGGCCCGAGAGTAGAATCCAGAATCATGAGGACGTTTGCCCAAACCTACCACTTAAGGACCAACAAGGGGATGATGAATGCCAATGCAGCCCAACCTGAGAACATGAACAAGAGAAATGACAGGCAACAATACATGAGAACAGCAATCCCCCTCTGTGCCTACCCAAGTATGAGAACCTGAGCAGAAATGTCAAGACCACTGCGCGTGAATGAAGCTGATGCCGGACCCCCCCTCGTGTAAGTAGTGAGTGAGCCCGAGTAACCTGCCCGCAGAGACAGGTAATTAACTGAAAACTCAGGGCTGGAGTACCCACAGACCATGGTGGGTAATCGTACAGGTGTGGTGAATGAACGTGCATCGTATGATGTATGTTATACGGGCGAGAAGATTGTGGTCAACAATCATTAACAAAGAAACCTCAGCCCGTATGGATCTGTAGATGTGACAGATCCTGACATGTGAGCCCTAGCTAACTGACCCAGGTACAAACATGAACAAAGATACGATGAGACATGACAAACAACGAAGATAAAAAAACGCTACCGGAGTATGCCATGACTGAACAACAACGCCCCTCTGAGAAACGCTGTGACAGGAAGGCTGAGACTGAACACTGAGGTAGAAACGCTATGACAGAAATCTTGGGGCAGAAGCGCACTGACAGCAATGTTGACAGAAAACCCTACGACTGAAATGCTGAAACTGAAAGCTGAGGCAGGAACATGAGAACCGAAACCCTGGGCAGAGCGTATTGACAAATGCTGAGACTGAAATCCTGGGGCAGAAATGCAATGACAGAAATCCTGGGGCAAAAACTCTATGACAGAACGCCATGACAGAAAGCCATGACAGAACGCCATGACAGAAATGCTGAGGTAGAAAAACAAAGACAGAAATCCTGGGGTGGAAATGCAGAGGCAGAAATGCCATGACAGAAATCCTGGGGCAGAAACGCTATGACAGAACGCTAAGGCAGAAACACTAAGATAGAAAAGCTGAGACTGAACGCCAAGCCAGAAATGCTGGGGCAGAATGCCATCATGATAGAAGGATGCCATGACAGAAATCCAGGGCAGAAACGCTATAACAGAAATCCTGGGCAGAACGCTGTGACAGAAATCCTGGGCAGAAACGCTATGACAGAAAACCTTGGTAGAAATGCTATGACAGAAATCTTGGGCAGCAATGCTGTGACAGAAATCCTGGGGCAGAAATGCTGTGACAGAAAACCTGGGGCAGAAACGCCTTGACAGAAATGCCGAGACTGTGCGCTGAGACAGATATGCTGGGGCAGAACGCTATGACAGAAATGCAGGGGCAGAACGCTATGACAGCAATGCTGGGGCAGAACGCTATGACAGCAATGTTGGGGCAGAACGCTATGACAGCAATGCTGGGGCAGAACGCTATGACAGAAATGCTGGGGCAGAACATTGTGACAGAAATGCTGGGGCCAAACGCTATGACAGAAATGCAGGGGCAGAATGCTATGACATAAATGCTGGGGCAGAACGCTATGACAGAAATGCTGGGGCCGAACGTTATAACAGAAACGCTGGGGCAGAACGTGTGACAGAAATGTTGGGGCTGAATGCTATGACCGAAATGCTGGGGCCGAACACTGTGACCAAAATGATGGGGCAGAACGTTGTGACAGAAATGCTGGGGCAGAACGCTGTGACAAAAATGCAGGGGCAGAACGTTGTGACAGAAATGCTGGGGCAGAACGCTGTGACAGAAATGCAAGGGCAGAATACTGTGACAGAAATGTTGGGGCAGAACGCTGTGACAGAAATGCTGGGGCAGAACGCTGTGACAGAAATGCAAGGGCAGAATACTATGACAGAAATGTTGGGGCAGAACGCTATGACAGAAATCCTGGGGTAGAAACGCTAAGACAAAAACGCTGAGACAGAAATGCCAGGGCAGCGCGCTTATGATGGAAATGCTGGGGCAGAACACTATGGCAGGAATGCTAGGGCAGAACGCTAAGACAGAAATGCTGAACGTTACGACAGAAATGCTGAGGTATAAATGCTGACAGAAATGCAGGGCTGAACATGACAACAGAAACGCTGGGGCAGAAATGCCATGACAGAAATGCAGAGCCGAACGTGACGACAGAAATGCTGGGACAGAAACGCCATGACAGAAATACTGGGGCGGAACACCCTGACAGAAATGCTGGGGGAGAATGCTGCGACAGAACTGCTGAGGCAGAAAACACTATGACAGGAACGCTACGCCAGGAGCGCTATGATAGCAAAACGCTGACACTAAATGCCTAGATAGAAACGCTGTGTTGGAAACCTGGGGCCGAAACGCTATGACAGAAATCCTGGGGCCGTAATGCAATGATAGAATCCTGGGGCTGAAACGTCATATAGAAACACTTGTGACTGAAGCGGTGGATGTCCGGGAGGCGTGTGGGGATCTCCCCCCCATGAAGCCTCACATGAGTACCGGGAGGTGAGCAGGCGGGTGAGCGCCCCCCCATGAGAACCGGGAAGCGTGCAGGCGATTCCTCCATGATGCACGGTGTGAGTTCCAGGGAGGTGAACTGGCGGGTGAGTGGCAAGTGGGTGGGTGAAAGATGGATGAACAGATGCCCCCCGCTTCCCCCAGGAGAAGCGGAAGGCTGGCCCCCCAGCGCTGGCAGGAAACAACAGGGATGAGGGAGAAGTGAGCGGCGCCCCCCCGACCATGCGGGATTGAGCCCAGCGAAGGTGGAGGATGGACAGATGACACCCCCCACACCATGAGAACGGGGCAGGCGGCACCCTGGCCAAACCAAGCACCGGGGAAGTGGGTGAGTGAAAGATGGATGAACGGACACAACGCGACACCCCCCCCATGAGCGCCGGGAGAAGCGCGGGCTGCATGCAGCTGTGAAGGAGAATGAAAAGGACCCCCCCTCCCCCCGGCATGAGCGCCGGGAAAAGCGCGAGCTGCATGCTGGCCACATGCTGGCCACATGCAGCTGTGAAGGACGATGGAAGGAGGCCCCCCGCTCCCCCCAGCATGAGCGCCGGGAGAAGCGGGCGGGCTACACGCTGGCCACACGCAGCTGTGAAGGAGGATGGAAGGATGCCCCCCCTCCCCCTGGCATGAGCGCAAGGAGAAACGCGGGCTGCATGCAGCTGTGGAGGAGGATGGAAGGACGCCCCCCACTCCCCCCAGCATGAGTGCCAGGAGAAGCGGGCGGGCTGCACGCTGGCCACATGGAGCTGTGAAGGAGGATAGAAGGATGCCCCCCCTGCATGAGCGCTGGGAGAAGAGGGCGGGCTGTACGCTGGCCACATGGAGCTGTGGGGGGAAGGACGGCTCCCCCCGGCATGAGCGCTGGGAGCAGCGGGCGGGCTGCACGCTGACCATATAGGGCCGTGGGGAAAGTGGGTGGGTGGAGGATGGATGGACTGACCCCCCCAGGAGCGCCGGGAGAAGCGGGCGGGCGGCCCCCCCATGATGCTGGATGGAGCATGGGACTGTAAGGGGGACAGACTGGGCGGCCCCCACAATGCTGGTGGAACCCAGGGATGACAGTGGGGGGACTGAGTGGTCCCTGGGAGAGGAACCGACACCATTCTGCGGCTGACCGTCGCTCTGTGAAGAGGCCGGAAGTGACGTGCGTCCACCCAGTAATGCCGACGAGCCCTGGCCTGACAGAGGAGGAAGCTTAAATAGCCCTCTCAGACTCCTCCCACAAATACAGTATATATATATATATATATATATATATATATATATATATATATATATATATACACTTTTTTGTATTCATTAATTAATTATTCATTATTTTTGTATTATTGATTATAATTACCATGTACATTTGTTTTTTTATTTTTATTTTAATTGTTGGCCATTATGATTAATATTTTTATTCATTTGTACTCACCCAATTTATTGATTCAGTTTTCTTATATACTTTTTTTATATATGTATATATCAGCTTACTACTATTATTTTTATTTGTGAATTATGTAGATTTATATGCATTCTGCACTTTTTACCTTAAGTTTTAGGGTCGAGTGAGGGGTTAACATCACAGTTCATGCTTGTTAGCTCCACCCCCTCCCCATCCCCTTCAATGTGCTTAAATTCTGTTGTTGTCGCTCACTCTGTGACTTTGAAAAAGCGCATGCGCGCAAAACATGTAAGCCGTGGCAACCCAGAGCTTACGGTCCACCACAAAAGACGGGCTTCCTGTTTCCCTTTGTTTCCAGCATGGCACTGACGTCATCCAGTGCGCCCGGCCCCAGCCAGCTTGTTCGCCTCTCCTGGTCCATTCCTCAGTGGTGGACACCATACTACACTGCCTGCAGCTCAGCAGAGTTCACACCCGCGACCAGCTACAGAGTGTACTGCTTTCCATAAGGGTCCTCCACCATTGCGGTTTCTATCCTGGACACCAGCAGAGTCTGACCACCAGCTAGAGGTAAACGGTTGTGAAACAACCATCCCCCTCCAATTACCGGGCTCCTATCGTTATCCACGTGGATTACCACATCTCTCTCCATGTCCAACCCACAAGCTGATTAGTTGATGTTGACCCTTCCCCACCCGGATGTTATAGTGGTACCATTCTTTTTAATAACATTCTTTTATATAAGTATCTATATTGGCTATATGATTTTATGACTGCCTTTGCAACCTCTGTAAGTTTTTATTATTGACAGTTACTGTTTATTTCTCAGAAGTGCAATAAACTTACTTTTTACTTAGCCAAAGGTCTATAAGTACTTATTCTTTACCCATAGAGCGCTGCTTCTTTGTTTTTGCCTTTTGTTATCCATTCTTCTAGTAGTTGGCAGCTGCACTGGGTTCTAGCCCATTCTAATCCTCCAGGGTCTGTACACCCACGTATATGGCTAACAGCTTTTAGCGCTCAAGGAACTTATGTCCCCACGACTGCATGTCCCCACGACTGCAGCCTTTTCACGATGACAGCTGTTATATAGCTGAGAGTGGGGCCACCTGGTGACATAAACAGGTAACCCCACCTCCTCTGATGTCATGTGACATTAGAAGGGGGAGGGGTCAATCGGTTACATCACCGGGGATTGATATAAGAGCTGTCAAAGCAAAAAGACAGCAGTCACGGGGATTGAAGATTGAAGATGATTGAAGATGAATGGACATCGCATGACGCTTTTTTTTAATAAAGGACTTGTCCAAAACTGTCTCCTGTCCTTTTTACTTTTTTGACAATTTTTTGGAGAATGAGTAGGGGTACAATGTACCCGATACCCATTCATATGGGGGGGATCTGGGGGCCCCCTAGTTAAAGGGGGCTTCCAGATTCCGATAAGCCCCCCACCCACAGACCCCCCACAGCCACCGGGCAAGGGTTGCGGGTATGAGAACCCCAAAGCACCATCTCCATGTTGAGGGCATGTGGCCTGGTACTGTTCAGGAGGGGGGTGCTCTCTCACCCCCCCTTTTTTCCTGAAGCCTGCCAGATTGTGTGCTCAGATAAGGGTCTGGTATTGATTTTGGGGGGACCCCCACGCCATTTTTTAAAAAATTTTGGTGCGGGGTTCCTCTTAAAATCCATACCAGACCTGAAAGGCCTGGTGTGGATTTTGGGGGGGACCCCATGCCATTTTGTTTTAAAATTTTGGCACGGGGTTCCCCTTAATATCCATGCCAGACCTAAATTGCCTGGTATAGATTTTGGGAGGATCCCCAAGCCATTATTTTTTTACATTTTGGAGAGGGGTTCCCCTTAATATTCATACCAGACCCAAAGGGCCTGGTAATGGACTGGGGGAGACTCGCGCCAATGACTTTTATCTATATTTCCGGGATCTGGCAATACATTACAGCCGCAAGCAGTTTTAAATGACATTTTTTCCTTTAGAAATGTCATTTTGCTGTGGCATAATAAAACACATCACAAAGATGCACTACTTTACAGGCAGACTAAGGAGATCCCCCCAGGCACAATATTTAAAAGAATATTTAATTTTTATTGTTTCACTTTAAGCATTATTAAAATCACTGCTCCTGAAAAAACGTCTGTTTTTAAAACTTTTTTTTTACATTGATACATGTCCCCTGGGGCAGGACCCAGGTCCCCAAACACTTTTTATGGCAATAACTTGCATATAAGTCTTTAAAGTGAGCACTTCTGAGTTTTCACGTTCGTGTTCCATAGACTTTAACGGTGTTCACATGTTCGCACAAATTTTTTGTCTGTCCGCAAGTTCTGGTGCAAACCGAACCGAAGTTTCCTAGCAGACAGGCAGTATTACTATTTATGAGCCTAGCAAACGAAAAGTATACATCCAGCAGTACTACATGGTCCAGTGGGTTTTCCTAAAACTATTTTTTACTTAATTCTAATCAATATGTTATATTTCTGGCACTTTTAGGTACAGTATGGGGACCACTGCAGAACGTGCATAAGCTGTAGTGATTTTGCTTTATTGATTTCTTACTTACAGCTTTATATTAAGAATTAGAATAATGCTGAACTAAAGAACAGACAGTATGTTTTTGCCAGAGGTGATTTTAGCCATTTTGTTAATCAGGTTTGATTGTTGCAAATGAACAGCCTACAAGAGTCTAATTTGTATTCAAGTCTACGCCAATGTTTCCAGAACACTGCTATTGTCCCCAATGCAGAAGGTTTTTGATAATTTTATTTTTGCCTGGAACAGTTATATTCTAGGCAAGTGAATTCAGTTAAATATTATCTCCAGATACTTAGGGGCAGTAAGGTAAGTTAGCAATTCTTGCAATTGTCAGAGGGGCAGGTATATCTGATATCCAAAAAGAAGCCTTGCGAGCTACCATGCGTGTTCACCAATATAAGCAAAAAATATTCAAAGGTTATACACACCAACTACTAGCACTAATCACATACCCATAAACATGTGCAAATTGACTACAATTGTATTACAAGGTGCCACACTATGTCAGCAATTCACAATATAAATGGTGCATGCTCATGTGCACAAAACAAAATACAATATATACACTTAAAATAAATTCCATGCAATAATTAAGTGCTAAAAAGTTAATTTATAAGTGCAGTGCAGATCTCCCATATATGGCTTAATGAATTAATGGATCACACAAGACAATATCAATGCATTCAACCACTGTTAGATCACCTCACACATGCTCCCCCCAATAGGTGTAGGCTCACCTCTGGGAGTGTGACTCCTCAACTAAGCTGGGTCAAAAAGCGCTTGTGAGCCACTCCAGGGCTCAATAGGGTTAATTCAGATCAGCTGGCTCCTTCACTCCTCCAACCATCACCTCTTCAGTAGTCAGCATCAAGGTGTATAAAGAAAAAGACTCCAATAGTACTTGAATTGTTTTTAAAACTTGCGATTGTTTAATTAAAAACTGTACAGGGTACTCACATATTATAGATGCTTCCAGCTCACCAAACTGTAGCAAACAAAACCGGCAGTATGTATATCCCGCAAAGCTACACATCCACTATCTCTCGACTGGCTGATAAAAGCTCGTTAGAGCCCGAGTGCCTTCACCGTCCTTGCCCCTCCTCTATGCGTGTTGACATAGGGCCACATGTCTTCCTCAGGGACATCTCAGGTATATATGATAGTAGCGGCGTAAGGGGTTTATTGTCACACACATTTCGGTACATATCAGCTATATTTTTTTATACAAAAGTTTATTAATATTAATTCCACTATGTTTTTACATGATTGTATTTTTCACTAATGTCAATGATAATTTAGCATATCAATTTTTATTACTCTCCTATGATTTACTTCACATTATATGGCATACTTTTTAACTGCATATTCTTTCTATTTTATGTCATATTTGTATTAATATACAGTATGCACAATAATATTTCTAATGAAGGGGTAACCCTTGAGTCCCTGTAATACACTGGCTAATTTAAAATATATTTGTGTGTGGCGTTTGTATTCTTCTTTATTCTTCAGGTTTTATCGCTGTCATTGTTCCTGTTATAAAGACTTGCCTTCATTCCTGGTCTTGAGGACTACTGTTACTGAACTACTGTCACTGGAGTGATGAGTATGGGGTCTGCCCAGCAGGGGGAAAAAGAGTGATAAATACCAGACGGGAGTTACAACCTTTGTGTACTCTGGCCAATGCAAAATCACAGGCTAGAAATATACTGAATAGATTATATTTTTCTGAAAATTATACTAGTGATGGACAGATTTTTTTTGTTATGAGTCTTTCTTTCTTTCATCCTAATAATTTTTGTCATTTGCTCATGTATATTTAAAATGAACCTGATCTGGCCTAAAATTTTGTTTCGTAACAAAAATGCTGAGGTATAGACACATTATGATGCCTAAAAGTATCGATATTAGTCTCTGAGTCAATCCCTGGGTACCTATGGAGGCCATTCAGATTTTAGGCCAATGATTTATATGGGACCTTGACTTCTCCTCAAGTCAATATAAACATATGCTCTATAAGCCCTGCACCTTCAAATGCAAAATGTTGGAGCCTCTACAACAAACTGAAGTTCTGTCATTTAATAGTGAAATGAAGAGCCCCCCCTCTTCTTTATGTATTTGTATCATATTACCAAGTGATCAGCTGTCAGCCAATGACAGCTGATCATGTGATGTAAACAGAATAGGGATGAGCCGAACACAGCCCTGTTCGGTTCGCACCAGAACTTGCGAACAGGCAAAAAATTTGTTCGAACACGCGAACACCGTTAAAGTCTATGGGACACGAACATGAATAATCAAAAGTGCTAATTTTAAAGGCTTATATGCAAGTTATTGTCATAAAAAGTGTTTGGGGACCTGGGTCCTGCTCCAGGGGACATGGATCAATGCAAAAAAAAATTTTAAAACGGACATTTTTTCGGGAGCAGTGATTTTAATAATGCTTAAAGTGAAACAATTAAAGTGTAATATCCCTTTAAATTTCGTACCTGGGGGGTGTCTATAGTATGCCTGTAAAAGGGCGCATGTTTCCCTTGTTTAGAACAGTCTGACAGCAAAATGACATTTCAAAGAAAAAAAAGTCATTTAAAACTACTCGCGGCTATTAATGAATTGACGGTCCGACAATACACATACAAGTTAATTGATAAAAACGGCATGGCAATTCCGCACAGGGGAACCTTGGCCAAATTTTTTTTTAAAAATGGCGTGGGGTCCCCCTCAAAATCTATACCAGACCCTTCAGGTCTGGTATGGTTTTTAAGGGGAACCCCGCACCAAAATTTAAAAACAAAAATGGTGTGGGGTCCCCCCAAAAATCCATACCAGACCCTTATCCGAGCACGCAACCTGGCAGGCCACAGGAAAAGAGGGGGAGATGAGAGAGCGCCCACCCTGAACCGTACCAGGTCACATGCCCTCAACATTGGGAGGGTGCTTTGGGGTAGCCCCCCAAAACACCTTGTCCCCATGTTGTGGGGACAAGGGCCTTATCCCCACAACCCTTGCCCGGTGTTTGTGGGGGTCTGCGGGTGGGGGGCCTATTGGAATCTGGAAGCCCCCTTTAACAAGGGGACCCCCAGATCCCGGCCCTCCCCCCTGTGTGAAATGGTAAGAGGGTACAAAAGTACCCCTACCATTTCACAAAAAAATGTCAAAAATGTTAAAAAGGCAAGAGACAGTTTTTGACAATTCCTTTATTTAAATGCTTCTTCTTTCTTCTATCTTCTTTCTTCCTTCGGTTTCTTCCTCCATCTTCTTCTTCTTCTAGTTTTTCTGGTTCTTCCTCTGGTGTTCTCGTCCGGCATCTTCCTCCGCGGCATCTTCTTCCCTTCCTCGGGCTGCTCTGCGCATGAGGAAGAACCAGAAGAACCAGAAGAACAAGAAGAACCAGAAGAACAAGAAGAACCAGAAGAAAAAGAAGATGGTGGAAGAAACTGAAGGAAGATAGAAGATAGAAGATAGAAGATAGAAGAAAGAAGAAGCATTTAAATAAAGGAATTGTCAAAAACTGTCTCTTGTGATTTGTAACATTTTTGACACTTTTTTTGTGAAATGATAGGGGTACTTTTGTACCCCCTTACCATTTCACACAGGGGGGAGGCCTGGGATCAGGGGGTCCCCTTGTTAAAGGGGGCTTCCAGATTCCGATAAGCCCCCCGCCCGCAGACCCCCACAACCACCGGGCAAGGGTTGTGGGGATGAGGCCCTTGTCCCCAGCAACATGGGGACAAGGTGCTTTGGGGGGCTACCCCAAAGCATCCTCCCAATGTTGAGGGCATGTGGCCTGGTACGGTTCAGGAGGGGGGGCCGCTCTCTCAACTCCCTCTTTTCCTGCGGCCTGCCAGGTTGTGCGCTCGGATATAGGTCTGATATGGATTTTTGGGGGGACCCCATGTCATTTTTTTTAAATTTTGGTGCGGGGTTCCCCTTAAAATCCATACCAGACCTGCAGGGTCTGGTATAGATTTTGAGGGGGACCCCACGCCATTTTTTAAAAAATTTTGTCGGGGTTCCCCTTAATATCCATACCAGACCTGAAGGGCCTGGTATGGAATTTAGGGGAACCCCCCACATCATTTTTTGTTAAATTTTGGTGCGGGGTTCCCCTGTGGGGAATTCCCATGCCGTTTTTATCAATGAACTTTTATGTGTATTGTCGGACCGGCAATTCAATAGCCGCAAGTAGTTTTAAATGACTTTTTTTCCTTTGAAATGTCATTTTGCTGTCAGACTGTTCTAAACATGGGAAACATGCGCCCCTTTACAGGCATACTATAGACACCCCCCAGGTATGAAATTTAAAGGAATATTACACTTTTATTGTTTCACTTTAAGCATTATTAAAATCACTGCTCCCGAAAAAATGGCCGTTTTTAAAAAACTTTTTTTTGCATTGATCCATGTTCCCTGGGACAGGGCCCAGGTCCCCAAACACTTTTTATGACAATATCATGCATATAAGCCTTTAAAATGAGCACTTTTGATTTCTCCCATAGACTTTTAAAGGATGTTCCGCGGCTTTCGAATTTGCCGCGAACACCCCAAATTGTTCGCTGTTCGGCGAACTGGCGAACAGCCAATGTTTGAGTCGAACATGAGTTCGACTCGAACTCGAAGCTCATCCCTAAAACAGAATGCAGAACCCACCAGTGCCACCTATCAATGCCCACCAGTGCCACCTATCAGTGCTGCCAATCAGTGCCCATCAGTGCATCATCAGTGCCACCTATCAGTGCTGCTTATCAGTATCACTTAGCAGTGCCCATCAGTGCCTATCAGTGCCACCTTTTATTGCCACCTATCAGTGCCCTTCAGTGTCACCTATCAGTGCCTATAAGTGCAGCCTATCAGTGCCCATCCATCTGTGCTGCCTCATCAGTGCACATGAATAAAGGAGAAAAATTACCTGTTTTTAAAATTGTAGAACAAACTATGCAACAGTTTTTCAAAATTTTCAGCATTTATTTAGAAAAAAATAAAAAAACCCAGCAGTGATTAAATACCACCAAAAGAAAGCTCTATTAGTGTGAAAAAATTAATAAAAATGTAATTTGGGTATAGTTTAGCATGACCGCGCAATTTTCATTCAAAGAGTGACAGCGCTGAAAGCTGAAAATTGGCCTTGGCAGGAAATCATTTATATTTATTTTATTATTTTTTATTAGACTTTATGTATTTATTTATTTATTTTTTTCATCTAACTTTATTGCTATCACAAAAGGGCTAACAATGTTTGAAAGACACCATGGAAAACCAAAGAGTGGAAAGTCTCTCACTGCATGACCCCCACAGCATGATGCTGCCACCACCCTGCTTCACTGTTGGGACTGTGTTGGAGAGGTGATGAGCAGTGCCTGGTTTTCTCCACACATACCGCTTAGAATTAAGGCCAAAAAGTTCTATCTTGGTCTCATCAAACCAAAGAATCTTATTTCTCACCATCTTGGAGTCCTTCAGGTGTTTTTTTAGCAAACTCCATGCGTCTTTCATGTGTCTTGTACTGAGGAGAGGCTTCCGTCAGGCCACTCTGCCATATAGCCCCGACTGGTGGAGGGCTGCAGTGATGGTTGACTTTTTACAACTTTCTCCCATCTCCCGACTGCATCTTTGGAGCTCAGGGAGGGTTCTGGTAGTCCCAAACGTCTTCCATTTAAGGATTATGGAGGCCACTTTGCTCTTAGGAACCTTAAGTGCAGCAGAAATTTTTTTATAACCTTGGCCAGATCTGTGCATTGTCACAATTCTGTCTCTGAGCTCTTCAGGTAGTTCCTTTGACCTCATGATTCTCATTTGCTCTGACATGCACTGTGAGCTGTAAGGTCTTATATAGACAGGTGTGTGGCTTTCCTAATCAAGTCCAATCAGTATAATCAAACACAGCTGGACTCAAATGAAGGTGTAGAACCAATTCAAGGATGATCAGAAGAAATGGACAGCACCTGAGTTAAATATATGAGTGTCACAGCAAAGAGTCTGAATACTTAGGACCATGTGTTATTTCAGTTTTTCTTTTTTAATAAATCTGCAAAAATGTCAACAATTCTGTGTTTTTCTTTCAATATGGGGTGCTGTGTGTACTAATTGCTGTGTGTACTAATATTAATGAGGAAAAAAATGAACTTAAATGATTTTAGCAAATGGCTGCAATATAACAAAGAGTGAAAAATGTAAGGGGGTCTGAATACTTTCCGTCCCCACTGTGTATATATAGATCTATATAAATATATATAGATCTATCTATATATAGATATATATAGATAGATCTATATATCTATATATATATATACTGTATGTCAAGAAGGCTATTAAGTAATCTTGTTAGAATCTGCAAACGCATTATGTACATTTTCTTACTGACATTTAATTACTGGTTTGTAGTTTTTTAGGATGATATTGCCTTGACATTTACCTTTGTACTACCTAACTAGCCTGCAGAATTTAGCTAGTTTGCCTGGCAATGTAAGTTTGAAATGTAGTACTCTTAATTACAGTAGTACTATTTACTGTATCATAGTTACATAGTTAGTAAGGTTGAATAAAGACACCAGTCCATCCAGTTCAACCTGAGTGAGCACCCACAATTGCCCCCATTCCCGCATACTGCGTCCCATCAAGATGCCCATTAACTATATATTATTATTTTCTTTTATATATTTAAGGTACCCATGATGTAGCGCCATCAGTCTACGCAGTGCTCCACACACACCCACACCGGTCCCCACCCCCAAGGGGTCCACAATCCAAGGTCCCCAACTCACACCCATACACCAGGGCCAATTTTGGACAGAAGCCAATTAACCTAACAGCATGTCTTTAGAGTGTGGGAGGAAACCGGAGTACCCGGAGGAAACCCACGCAGGCACAGGGAGAACATGCAAACTCCAGGCAGGTAGTGTCATGGTTGGGATTCAAACCAGCGACCCTTTTTACTGCTAGGCGAGAGTGCTATCCACTACACCACTGTGCTGCCCATAAATATCTAATTCAATGTTTCTCATACTGTATTCATTTTGTTCTACTGACATAAATGTTTGCCTCTGGATTATTATCCTCAATCAGCATAGATAAACCTTGTCTTAGAATTAGTGGTTTACAATACTGAAAAAAATATATATTATACATAAATATATGTATATAAAATCACATTTTATTGTAAAACCCTTTTAGTGTAAAACATATTTATTCTAAAGGACTAATATTCAATGCAAAATAAATCATTGCCTGTTTGCTGTGGCATTATTAGGCTTTACTACTGTATTACTTGAGATGAGTGAGCCCCCACCATGCTGTTTATCGACTACTATATTGAATATTTTATATTCTGCTCAGTAACATTCAGCCTTATTACTGGGATTTGTTATACAGTAGTTGAAAAACTGTGCTTAAGTACAAATGGCATAAGGGACAAAACCGATGTTATTTAGCACATAACTCTCTGCTTACAAGTCCCATGAGGAATCACTACTGGGGTAAAACATAGCACTTTACCTTATTCAACACAATGAGTAAGTCAATTAACATTTTTTTTCTGTTTAGTTTATCTTAGTGTAATATTCACAATGACTGGACAAATTTAGACCAGGAGTACATATATAACTCGCGCTTATTGCATCGTTAGCAAATAAAAAAGCCAGGAAAATTGTGAACTGACAATGTTGTAATTTGTCTAAATGTATGCCATGAAACTTGTCCAATTTGCAAAGAAGCATACTGTACAATTCCTGATTCTCCCACCACTAGTAATGTTTTCTTATGTACTAATCTGTGATGTAAGGAGCTTTCTCTGAGAGCTCCATCTATATTGCTGATTTTTAACACACATCCTGTGAAATCAGTGTAAGTTACTGCCGCTCTGGCACCTTAAGGCTCTTCCTAAATCCCACAAGTTCCTCACCATGGTGAAAAAATGGACAACGTTTAAATCTTCTAAGGTTTCCTTGGACTCCAAGCGAGATGGTGGTGGCTCCACAGCAGCATGTGGCACACAGCACAAGCTGAAAAAAGACCATGGGGTGGTGGGTACCACATTGGCAGCACCCCTGACCCAATATCTCCTACCCCTTAAAATTTAGTAGCAGTGGTTAGAGGGAGCAGGTGGTTGGCTTCACAAAGGAGAATGCAGAATTGACCCTAAGTGAAGTTATGATTACTATCTATCAATTTCAAACCTTATGCTAATGGCTAGATTGCCTCTGTCAGAAAAAATGTATCCATGATTAAACAGGGCATGCAGAAAATGAGGCACAGATTGTCTAATGCTGAGCAAATAATAAGTGAGATTAAAACAGTTAACCCTCTCTCTGCTTATTGTTGGATATTTCAGAAGCATCAGGACAATTGCCTGTACAGAACTAATCTTTACTTAATGGGTCTTCCAGAATACTCTGAGGGCCACAACCCTGAGATCTTCATTAAAAATTGGATTAAATCTAAAATAGGAGATAATCGGTTATCTGCTTTGTTACCTATACAGCAAGCACATGGATCCCTATGTAAACTCGGACCCCAGAAACTGTATCCTGACCTCTTCACACCAAAAATCCTGCACTTCAGAGATATGGAGTCTATGCTGTGTGGGACATGGAATCTGGACAAGCTTAAATATAACAACTGTGTGCATTATGTGCATTGGTGGCTACTTCCACAGTTAAATAATGCTGCCAAAGCCACAAAATGCAGCTGTGGTCTCCTTCTCTGAAACCCTACCCAAACCTACTCACAAGAAAACTCTCTGCATCTCTGAGGCCACTACTATTTTGGCTACTTCCATGAACATTTATAAATCATTTCTCAAACTTTCACCGCAGACAACTTATGCTGTCTCTTCAAATAATCTTGTGTGGTGTAACCCTGAACTCACATATTTTATATCTATTCCATGTGGCCCTCAGTGGGCTAATGTAGGCTTAGCTTAAAACATGTACATCAGCTATAGTTAGATGACTTTTTCAAATTCTTTACTGCACTGCAGCCAGAGTTGGCAGTGTTGTATACCTGCCAATTGCAGCGGCATGATGCTGTGGCCCAATTTGGATTGTGATGTTGCCTTTTGAGTTTTTGTGAAATCTCCATTAATAGCTGTAAAATATTGTAATTATGAATATATTTCATTTAGCTTGTATCTATGCGAGGGCATGCAACATAACTTCATAGAAGTGTCTGTTAGACAGACAATTCGGTGCCTAAGCTTGTATATACAAACAATGGGACCCAAACCTCACTGTTCTACATATACTCACTTCAAAGGATCCCATGTTTAGATATGTAATGAGGGTTGACCGTCATCAATACTTAACTTTCCTGAAGGTCATGTACCTACAAGTTAAGTCTCCCACTCAAAATAGGCGGTGCCAAAGATTTGCATTAAAGGGGGCTTATGAAAAGTATAGGGATTGGAGATGTAGCCAATCCTGAATCAGGAATAGGGAAGCCCACCAATCAGTGTCACGCCATGTCAACCAATGAGGCATCATCCTGTAATGATATTCACAGTCTAGATGGGAGGGAAATGCACACTCTATGGCAGAGCAGTCACATGAATGGAACCTCTATGGGAATGGTAAATATTGGAAATCTCCATTGTATCTAAATATGTTGGTCTTATGTATTTTCTGTCCTACTGTTTGTAGATTAAAGTTTTAAGGAATATACTCTGTATTCCTTCATGTAATCCATTATTTTTTACCCTTTTCCTTCACAATTAGATAGATTGCTGTGTACAGTATTAGTCTAGGCCTACTTTACCATATACCAATAAAATTTTGTTATTGTGTTAAAGCTTTCACTCATGGTCAAACAACTCTCGATTAACCCAAATCATATCTGAGCGATATTAAATCTCAAATATAGTATGCGGGTAACAGTGAGATATATCCTTTCAACCACTGAAACATTTGTTACTTCAGCCCTCTCATTTGAAGTTGGTCACCAGATTTGATGGTACTTTACTAAAGGGAAAACCCTCTAGGTTAAACTCCTGTTTAAGTACTGTTAAATACACAAATTACATGCTATTTCAATTGCAATATTTTCACAGAATTTATTTCACAACTGTAAACGTGTTTAAAATGGGAAAATGATACCACCCTTTTTTTCACATGTGCCAAGGTGCAGAGAGAATTATTTTTCATATGGTTTGGGGATGGAACAAAATTATTCTCAAATTACTGATTTTATTTTTCAAAACGTTGATATCCCCAATACATGTAGTCCAAAGTCTCTACTAGGTATAATTGGTGATATAGACCTTGGGTGTGCTAAGAAGACATTCCTTATGCTACAGTACGTCTCTTCTTTGCCAGGAAAATCTCTATAGATTAGCCCATGAAGCTATTGGCTGGCCTGCAAAATTTGACAAAATACAGATGGCCTAGTTTTCTTGTTTTAACTCTTGTAAGCAGCAAATTCCTATCTCATTATCCTAATTGTAAGGAGCAGACCCTTTTTTTTATCAAAGTTGTTTTTGTAATTATGGCCCCCACTACACAAACAACCATCACAAGAATGTGTACAGTGAGTGTATTTTATTTTAAACGGTTGTATACATGTAAATTAACTTCAACAACTGCTGGTTATTGTTGCAGTAATATGTTTTTAGTTACAAATTACATTTTGTAGTTAAAGTATTAAAATGTAAATCCTACTCGGTAATGATGCTGTTACCTGTTTCATTTCTCTTAAAGTAATGTTCTGCTATAATATGGCTATGTATACCTTGTAATGATGGATTTTGATTTTATTAATAAACGTCATTATTGAATAAAATACCAAGGAAAGGGAAAAATTACAGATACTCTTGCTTAATCACGTCCATGATTAAAATGCTTCTATATATTTAAGTATTTAGTGCAGTAACCACAATGTATTGAGAAATCCAGCTGTGAAACATTTCCATAGCAACCTGCTGATTTTTCTTTCTATATACAGCTTCTCCTGTTCCTTACTGTACTCCACCAGGGTTTAACTTGATAGACATCAATCTGTTTACCAAACAGCTGTCAGCTGATGTGAACTATGCTTGCAAAATAAAACAATGAACAATAAGTACCAAAGCAAAAAAAAAAAAAAAAATACAACTTGCTTTAGTATATGAACTATATGACAAAAAAATTGATATTAAAAATTGTTGCTTTATGAGGAGGTTATGAGTAATCTCCATTAGCAACTGTGAATATTTGTGTGTGTGTGTGTGTGTAGATTGAGAACCTAATTCATTCAACAGTTCCTTTTGATCTGCAGGAATGTTAGGTTTGTGTGTGTTATGGGAGATGCTCTGCTATTTACCCGTTGTAAATTCAAATGCAAGGAAGAGATACTATCTGAGTTAAATACTGTAGTGGAGACTTGACGGATAGATAAAGGCCTTGTAGTCCCCTGTGTTAACCAACCCTTTATCCACTTCAAAGAGTGTTTGATATGCTGACAATATTTCTTTGATTTGTTCAGGAATGGACAATTTGCCCCGGCTATGATCATGCATAGTTAAGTGCCCCATTCAAGAGAAGGTGATGACCTTCTCTTTAATTAATTTCACTTCTAACTAATTATCTTCCCAAGAGAAGAGGTGCTAGTGAAGAGCTGAGCTATGCTAAATTAAAGGGAAGGGGAAATTGTCCAATCTTGGAGGAGATATGCCCGGAGGGAGGAGAGGGGTAAAATTGTACCACCAATCAGGGGGGCCCTGTTCAAGTCAATGAGAGATGGGCCTATATTAGTGTAAAGTACACACAGGGAAAAAAAGGAGTCATGAGTCTGACGTGGACCCACACACATCACTACTGGTAAATATCAGGTCAGCTCCCAGCACTTAAGGTATACCTGCTTGTTATATGTCTGTTTGCTGTTTGTATTTGATCTATCGAGGAATATACTCTGTATTCTTTTATTTTAACCTAATATTTTCTTCCTTGGTGTAGACTATAGATAGATGGCTGTGTAATAGATAGACTTTCAACTACTCACCAATAAATGTTGTTATTATGTTAAAGCTTTCACTCTTGGTCAAAGAACTCTCATTTAACCCACATCATATCTTTGAAATATTAAATCTTAAATATAATAGATGGGTAACAAAATGTTACCTATTATTGTATGGACTCCGTATTATTATGTGTACAGTTTGTTGCTTTCACTATCCCTCAGTGGAAGAAAGATGTAATTAGGATGATTCTATAAGCCCTTGCTTAGCGCTATCAGCTCACATGCTTGGGCCTTCTAAGCAATTATGCATTCTTTAGCTACTTCAATACCAGGCACTTTCACCCTCTTCCTGGGCCAGGCCAATTTTCAGCTTTCAGTGCTGTTGTACTTTGAATGACAATTGCGCAGTCATGAAACATTGTACCAATATGACATTTTTATCTTTTTTATGAGACAGATATAGCTTTCTTTTGGTGATATGTAATTACCATTGGACTTTTTATTTTTTGCTTAACAAATGAAAAAAGACCAACATTTTTGAAAAAAATAAAATGTTTTTCTTAGTTCCTGTCATACCATTTTGCACATAAGTAATTTTTCTTCTTCACTGATGAAGCTGCACTGATGGGCACTGATAGGCTACACCGCTGGGCACTAATGATGCTGCACTGAAGTGCACTGATAAGGCTGCACTGGTGGACACTGATGAGGCTGCACTGAAGTGAATTGATAAGACTGCACTAATGAGGCTGCACTGATGGGCACTGATGAGGCTGTGCTGATGAACACTGATAAGGCTGCATTGATGTGCACTAATAGGCACTGATGAGGCGGCACAGATGGGCACTGATGAAGCGGCACTGATAAGCTGCACCGATGGGCACTGATGAGGTTGCACTGATGGGGTGCAGGGGCAGCACCAGGTGGGTGCTTGTGGGTGATGAAGCACCCCCACAAATTATTTAAGCACCCCAATAGCGCCCCCAAAATTCACATACTTGCAGATGGTACAGTGTTTTTTTATCAGTATTTCATTGCCTGCACGTCATCTATAGGGATGAGCCCAATGGTCGAGTCGAACATAAAGCGGTAGTAAACCCGCTGACACTTTTTTGTTTTTTATACCCCTGTAAGGCAAAAGGCATAATGAGCTAGTATACACTGCATACTAGCTCATTATGAAATACTTACCTTAGAATGAGGCGTCGGTATCTCACCTGTTGCCTCAGCGTGTCTTCCAGGTATAGCGGCTCCAGCGCTGTGAGTGGCTGGAGCCGCGATGTCGTCACTCCCACGCATGCGCGCTGGAGACTTCTTTCCGGCAAGGTCCGGCATCTGCCGGGCTTCCAGCCAAGAATCCCCTGTGCACATGCGTCGATGCAGTCAGTGGCTCATTGCAAGAGCAATATCTCCTAAACCGTATAGGTTTAGGAGATATTTTTTTTTTAAAGTTAAAAATTTAACTATACAACCACTATAAGTTCGACTCAAACATCAGGTGTTCACCTGTTCACCGAATAGCGAACAATTTGGGGTGTTCAGGGCAAATTTGAAAGCAGCGGAACACCCTTTAAAAGTCTGTAGGAGAAATCAAAAGTGATCATTTTAAAGGCTTATATGCATGGTATTGTCATAAAAAGTGTTTGGGGACCTGGGTCCTGCTCCAGGAGACATGTATTAATGCAAAAAAAGTTTTAAAAATGGCCTTTTTTTGGGAGCAGTGATTTTAATAATGCTTAAAGTGAAACAATAAAAGTGAAATATTCCTTTAAATGTCATACCTGGGGGGTGTCTATAGTATGCCTGTAAAGTAACGCATGTTTCCCGTTTTTAGAACAGTCCGAGAGCAAAATGACATTTCTAAAGGAAAAAAAAGTCATTTAAAAGTACTCGGCTATAATGAATTATCAGTCCCGGCAATACACATAAAAGTCATTGCAAAAAATGGCATGGGATTCCCCTACAGTCCATTACCAGGCCCTTGGGTCTAGTAAGAATATTAAGGGGAACCCCGAACCAAATTTTTTTTTTTAAATTGCGTGGGGGTCCCCCCAAAGGCCCTTCAGGTCTGGTATGGATATTAAGGGGAACCCCGTGCCAAAGTTTTTTTTTTAAATGGTGTGGGCGTCCCCCTCAAAATCCATACCAGACCCTTCAGGTCTGGTATGGATTTTAAGGGGAACCCCTGCGCCAAAATAATAAAAAAAGGCGTGGGGGTCCCCCAAAAATTCATACCAGACCCTTATCCGAGCACGCAACCTGGCAGGCCACAGGAAAAGAGGGGATGATGATGGAGCACCCCCTCCTGAACGTACCAGGCCACATGCCCTTATCATGGGGAGGGTGCTTTGGGGTAGCTCCCCAAAGCACCTTGTCCCCATGTTGATGGGGACAAGGACCTCATCCCCACAACCCTTGCCTGGTGGTTGTGGGGGTCTGTGGGTGGAGGGCTTATCGGAATCTGGAAGCCCCTTTAACAAGGGGACCCGCAGATCCCAGCCTTCCTCTGTGTAAAATGGTAACAAAAAAGTGTCAAAATGGTAAAAATAAGTCCTTTATTAAAAAATTAAAATGTCCCACGAAGTCCATTCATCTTCTCTTGCTCCGCCGACTGAAAAAGAAAAAAAAAAAGCCGCAACCAACCCGCCTGCATGGGAGACTCCCGCCATATGACGCATCTTCATTTTGACATTTCTTTTATAACTGAGGGCGGGGCCACACTATGATGTTCCCTGGTGACCCCGCCCCCTCTGACACACGGGGACTTCCCTATGGCTTTCCTGGGGTGTCAGAGGGGGGTGGGGCCACCCGTTTACGTAACTGTGAAGGGATACAGCAGCTCTAGCTGCAGAAGCCAATGATCTTTAGTTAGACCCGACAGGCTAGTTTCAGAGGTGAATTGATATACAGCCTCTCTGCTGCCATCTCAGCCAATGACAAAGCGCTATACCCACCCCCTTTCCCAGTCTGCCTTATTTGATTTTTAAGATGTGACAGAGGAGATGTCAGCAGCTGGATGGGAGGGGGGAGAGAGGAGAGAACACAGTCTGTTATGGGGACAGAATACAGGAGACACGCAGATTCCCAGCCCCTGCAGTGATACACAGTGAGTTGTGTTTGCCTACACTTTGTCTAAAGGAAAAGAAGCATCTTTTGCCAACATGGAGAGAAGAAGCTGGTTTCTACAGTGTGGGAAGGTTAGCAGGGGAGCTCCAGAGAACAAGATTGTTTATCCAATCCATCCAGGCTGTATTCTAACACCAGCAAGACTTGTGGTAAAGATTCTCCATGGGACAGACAGAACATCCTGCATTCCTTTCTGCCAGGAAAGGTCATGGTTCTTACAGAGACTCTGACAGGGAGAAAAGAATGCAGGATGTCTGTGTGTTCTGTCAATCCATCTATTTAGCCATCCATCTTCTTGCTTTATCTTTAAAAAACATGGCTGATGTCACAGAACAAGACAAATGGATTGAAAAAAAATATATTGTCCTTTGATAGCATTCTACTAACCCTATGTTTCTCACACTCTAGAAACAAGCCAGGGCTCTTGTACGTAGAGCATGACTGAAGCCTGCACTGTGTGTGTAATGCACTTCTGAACCCTGCATTGTGAGCGTAGTGCACTCCTGAATCCTACATGGTGTGTGTAGTGCATATCTGAACCCTGCATTGTGTGCATAGCGTATACCCAAACCCTGCATTGTGTGCATATGGTGCACACCTGAACCCTGCATTGTGTATGTAGCACACACCTGAACCCTGCATTGTGTACATAGCCCACTCCTGAACTCAGCTTTGTGTGCATAGCAAATTCCTAAAGTCTGCACTCTGTATGTAGTAAAATGAATAATGTGGCGCTTACCCAAATAAATGTGATAAATCTACAAATATTCAATTGTATCACCTATGATACTAAAGGTGAGCAAATAAACGAATTAGAAATAATTCTTCATAAACAATACTGTACAAAAATAAAAAAATAGTACTTGAAGACAATACGGTGCAAATAACATTGAAAAAATGTGATAAACTTTTTCTTCAATACAGTGCAAATAGTCATTAAAAATGTGATAAACTTTTCCTTCAATAATAAAGTGCAATAATTCCAAAGTGACAATGCAGTGAATCAATGTGAACATGCCTAATCATAAAGTTCATATGAATAAAGTGCTTGTGCAAAACAGCAGGACGATCCAATTTGTCCAAATGCTTCCACCATCCGCTGTGCGCTAGTGGTTTGCCCCAGCCTCTCACTTTGGACAGAGACCCCTACAGGTCAAGCCTCTGTATAAATGAAACTCCTGGTTCCACAGTGATCCTTTTTCCAGGGACACCCAGCCAGATCGATAACAACGGCTTATAAATTCCTTTACAGGCTTTTCCTTCCCATCATAAGCAGTTTACATGCAGTACAAAGTGGGCTTCATGGTGTAGTATTCAAATAAAATGTATTAAAACAATGTAGTAACTCACAGTTAAAATGAGCGCTGTCCAGCCACAAACAAAAGAAGTTACGGTCTTGGCCGCGACCAAAAGTGATGTCACCCAGCTCCTCTCTGACGCATTGTGTCACTGATCGCGTGACTTCATCAAAGGATATGGAGTCGGGTGTATGATGCCAGCCTTATATAACACAATCTGCTGTCATGGCAACCACAACGGTCTAAACAACTCTTATTCTGACATATAATCTAGATCTTGACACAGCGCAATATGGATATAGAAAGGGTTCTAACAGTTAGCAAAAACAGCACCACCTACTGACTAAACATGAAATAACACCCAGCAGATAAAATAGACCCAGAACTGGAATGGGTAGCAGCATCTAGTGGATAATTAGGAGAAGACAATGAAATCTAGAAAAAATCTCCAAAAATCTATAAAATCAGCAACTATTAAAAATTAGATATAAAACAATTGAGATCAAATTCCACGTTATGTCCTAAAGTGTCAGTGTGAGCAACTTGTGGATCCACCTAGATTCAGTCTGACTTATTTTAATAATTTTGTTATCACCCCTCTAGTGGGGTTTGTATTTTTCTATACTACATACCACAAGCGAGGAAGGATCCCTATTGTGATACTGCCATAATGCCTGGATAAACTGTGTTTCGTAAACCCACTTAATATTCTGTTTGTTCTCTTAATCTTTTCCATAGTGGTCTTTTAGTGCTTCCTAGATATTGAATCTAGCAAGGGCATTCTAAAAGATACACAACCCCCTCAGTCTTACATGATATAAAATCCTCACAAAAGTACTCTTTAGCAGTTACTGTAGATTTAAAACTTAATTTCTTCCTTTTATTTTCTTTCTTTATGTCTGCATGTATAGCAACTTTTACTTGGATAATAACCTTTCCTTTCAAAGAAGGAAAAATTATTTCTATATGGAGGATCCAGCATGTTATTAGCAATGCGATCTCTTAGTTTCTGTGCTCTTCGGTATGTGAATTTAGGTTTCACAAGCAGAATTGGTCCCAAATGTCGATCTGCTCTTATGATATTCCAATATTTCTTGCATATTTTCTCAATTTGTTTATGCTGAATATTATAATGCATCACCAATCATTTTGGTCTGATTAATGAACTCTTCTTTTTCCATGCAGTTTCTTCTTAGTCTAATTAATTGACCCTTCGGTATGTTGACAAGCCAAGGTGCATAGTGACAACTGTCCATTGGTAAGTAGCTATTTCTGTCTACCTGTTTAAAAAACGTCTGTGTTAGCAATTTTTCTCCTTCTTTCCTTATCTCCAAATCTAAGATATTCATTTTCTCATCACTAATTTCCCAGGACAGTTTAATATTTTTATTATTTGTATTCAAATTATAACCAAAATCAATAAGACTCTCTTTATCTCCAGCCCATATAACCAAAATATCATCAATAAATCTCTTAAATAATAATAACTGTTGTGGTTTCTTACTGTACAAGGCTTCCTCCTCCCATTCAGCTATATACAGGTTTGCCACACTGAGCGTATACTTAGCGCCCATTGCTATCCCCCGTATCTGCTTATAGTGAGTCTTATCATACAGGGAGTAGTTGTGGTCCAAACTATACTTGAGGCAGTTGACTATTAATCTTCACACTGTTACTTGTATAGCTTCTTGATGATTAATAATTGTATATAACGATGTAACGTCGGCTGTTGCTAAAGACACAGGACCATCATTGAACTTAATATTATCTAGCAGCTGTATAAGATGTTTCGTATCTCTGAGGTATAAACTAGTTTTTCTTACTATCGGCTGTGGAAATCAGTCTATATATTCTCCAATACAAGCTCCTACGGAGTTTTTCCCATTCACAATGGGTCTCCCCAGTGGAATTATCCTGTCTTTGTGGTCTTCAGGAGTGTGTATATTATGGGGATCCTACATTTATCATGCTGGAGATACCTTCCTTATTTCTTGTTTTATAAATCTTTCTTGAACCCTTTTCGGATCACCTTACTCAGTTCCTTCTTATATCTTGACGTAGGGTTACTGAGTAACTTCTGATAAGTGTTTTTATCCTGTAATTGGCGATTGAGTTCTTCTTTGTATGCTTCTTTAGACTGTGTCACTAATACACCTCCCTTATCACAACATCCTTTCTATCTTCAAAATTTTTAATACCACTTTTTATATCACCTGGATCATGTACTCTTTTAATTTTCAAATCATGAAGATCCTTAAAAAACATTTTTCGGAAGACTTCCACATGTCCCTCATTTCCAATTGGAGGATTGAAGAGAGACTTATTTCTAAGAGTACTATATATAATCTCATTTGTTTCAATATTCCTTTTTGTTAGATTCTCTCCAGGTTTATTCATCATATACTTCTTTATGTGTAAACTCCGGGTAAATTTATTAATATCAACATAGGCATTGAATTTATTCAAGTTCCTTTTTGGAGCAAACTATAAACCTTTATCAAGCACCTTGAATTCCTGTTCTGTTAATCCTATTCCACTAATATTCACAAAAACCTCACCAACTATTCTATTTTTCTTTTTGATTCCAGCTCGACATCCTCGCCTTGATTTTTGTTTCCTCCTTATCTGTTCTCAAGAGTCCTTCTTGGTGTCCTTCTCACTCATTCTTCCCTATCAAGACCTGTCTGTGATTCTTGATTCTTTTCCACCTCCCTTTTCTGTATGTAGCACACTCCTGAGCCCTGCACTCTGTATATAGTGCAAGCTTGAACTCTGCACTTTGCCTGTCTCTTTATGCCAACTTAGAGAAAGCCTTTATTACTTCTAGTTTTCTCTTTTAATGGCATCTTTACATCTGGGGTTGCTAACTGTGGAAGTTCTCACATTACACCTCGTAAGAGCATCACACAGCTATGATTACAGGTCCACAGATGAATTAAGGTAGTAATAAATCATCATCTTCATTGTCAGCATCTTAATTTTTACATTCATCTATAGAAAATACTATAACTTTGTTCAAGTAATATTCAGTACTGTTTTGAAGAAATACTTAAAAAATATGGGTCTGCAGCAGTGTTATTTATTTTTTTAATCAAAAGGCTTTTATTGTGTCAAAAGTAAAAGGCACTTCCAATACAGATATGCATATATACAGTTCATACAAGAAACAGAAACAACTTTATATATACAGGGAGTATTCATTTTGACTTTATACTGTATCATATAAATTCACAATATATCTTCCATGTTGCCTTTTGCAGAGACTTCAAAGAAGGAAAAAAAAACAAAAGGAAAAAAACATTTCAACCTGACTATACCAGTGTACACTTCTTCTGATATATGACCCCATAGCTATATACCTTCTATTGCAAAAGTAGCATGTCCACTGCGTCTCGCCATAATGTGTGTCCACCATTGCATGCCTCTTTAAACTGTAAGCACATCTTCACTGGGCTATCAACATCGTAGTAGCCTGGTGTGGACCAGTTGTGGAGAAGCTACTTCTGGGGCGCCCAACCAACATTGCCATATTTTTTCTAACTTCTTAGGTGATTTTCTATGATAATAGGTATTCTTTTCACAAATAAGAATGTTGTTAACTGCTTGCATCCATTGCTTGCTTGCCGGAATCTGGGTAGACAACAAATACATCGCTATAAGCTTTCTTGCCAAATAAAATAGTCTAATAAGAGCAATGTATATAGGAGGGGAGTACAAGTCCTCATCCAGACCTCCCAGAAAGCACACCAAGGGATCCATAGACAGCTGAGCCTTGTAGATAGTATTGATGGTCATGACAACGTTATTCCAGTATCTAACGAGCTTGGGGCATTTCCACAGCATATGTATGAGGTCTCCCAGGTGAGCCTAACACTTAGGGCATATGGGTTAGTCTCTTCTTCCCCACTGGTGTAATTGTACTGGGGTCCCATACACTCTATGTAAAATAAACAGGTGTGATAGCTTTTGTGCCACAGGCACTGACACTAGGGGTCCCGCTTTTAGTATTTGCTCCCATTGTTCTCCATCAATAGGACCAATGTCTCTTTCCCATTTCTCTCTGCAGGGCAGAAGATCAGGCGCCTGTATATGTATCAACAGTTGTGTATAGGTTCTAGAGATAATACCTTTTTTTTCCCTTTCCTCATATACAGATTCCCATAAAGACGATTCCACCAGGCGTAAGGAGGAATAATTGCTATGACATCTAACTGTGTGGCTCAGCTGAATATACTAGTAGTGGAAATTTATTAATAATGGAAACTCCTCTCTTAGTTTAACATAAGATTTCAGGCCTGTCTCATCAAAAATTTGGTACAGATATTTATCCCTGCCGCCTCCCACCGTGCATGACCACTAAGTTTGGCTATCTCTGTGTAAAATCTATTCTGCCAAATTGGTGTGCTGGGAAGGAAGCCATTTATTTCTAGTCTTCGCTTGGTACTGTTTCATAGTTTTTAAAGAGGCAAACTGTAGGGCATTGAGAAAGGGCTGTGGGGAAGTCCATCTCCATATGGGATAGGGCAGAGTATGTCGTATTAGGATTAATAAGTAAATATTTGGAGGGATCTGGTGCATTAGGCAGATACCATTCTGTGAAGTGTTGTATTTGTGCAGCGAAAAAATAGGTCTGGGCATGAGGGACAGCAATTCCTCCTTGATCCTTAGGGTACTGTAGGGTAGTAAGTTTTATTCGGGCCACCTTATTTTTCCAAACTAAATATCTAAACTGGGAGTCTATACATAGGAACCAGTACTTTGGTATCCAAACAGGGGCATTGTGAAGTATATACAACAATTGTGGAGTCCAGACCATTTTAGTTAAGTTAGCTACACTTATTTTTAAATTTCTGTAATAGTGGTTTCAGATTAAGGGTTATATAGTCCTTAGGGTCTTTTGTCACTACTATTCCTAAATACCTAAAGGACGTGACCACCTGTATCCTGAACACACTATCAGGCAGCGCCGCAGGCAGCTCATCCAGCGGGAGGAGCACCAATTTGTGCCAATTAATGGCAAAACCAGAGAACTCACCAAACAACTCAATGAGCCACATGGCAGCAGTTAAAAAACAGCCGTATCCCCTAAATATAATAGGGTGTCATCGGCGTATAGTGATATTTTATCTTCCCTGTATCCCCGTCTAAAACCCACAATGTCAGGTGACGCTCTAATCATAGCCGCTAAGGGCTCCAGCGAAAGGGCAAAGAGCAGGGGTGACAATGGACACCCCTGTCTAGTGCCTCGAAATAGTGGAAAGGCCTCTGATAGGGAATAATTTATTCTGATCCTTGCTGTCAGTGCTGCGTATAGGAGTTTGATCCAGGATATAAACCCACCCCGCAGTCCGAATCTAGTCAGTACTTCCCACAAATATTTCCACTCCACGCTGTCAAAAGCCTTGGCAGTGTCGAGGGAGAAGACTGCTCTATTTCCTGGATTCTCTATTGAGAGATGAATATTCAGGAAGAGCCTCCTGATATTCAGCGCCATAGATCGTGCTGGGATAAAGCCAGACTTGCCTGTATGAACCAATGTGGAAATAACCTTTGCCAGTCTAGTTGCCAACACTAGGGCCAATAGCTTGACGTCCGAGTTTAGTAGCGAACTGGGTCTGTATGAGTCAGGCTGTAGAGAGTCATTGCCAGGTTTAGGAAGCACCACCATGACAGCCTCCCCCATTTACTCTGGTAGACAACTAGTTCTGAATGACTCATTAAGTGTTTCTAGCAGGCTTGGCATTTGGGTTTCACTGTACTGTTGCCATTTGTGATGCAGCCAGTGAAAGTTCATCCATTTTGAGTGGAGCATTCAACATTTCATCTTCCTGTTCGGCAGCCCTTGGTATAAGACATTGGTCCAGGAATTGGCAAAGTGCCTCCTCTGTTGGATTCACCTTAGATGTGTATACATCTTAAAGAAATCCATGAACACCCAGGCAATGTGAGCCTGTTCACTGACTGTGTCCCCAAGTGGAGTCTGTATAGCGTCTATATGCATATTGCCTTGCTGTGCTCCTGCTGTCACTGCTAGAAGGTGGCCCGTGCTTTCACCTTCATTAAAGTAGTTTTGTTTAAGTTTTGTTTAATAAAGAATCTCTTATTTTCAGCATTTTCCGCATTGAGGGAGACCTGTTAATATAGGGGCTGGGGCTCAAGCTATCTGTGCTCTGTGTCTACTGTGGAGGCCTGTACATATTGGGCTTCTGCCTCGCTAGCTTTATGCAGTACAATGTTTTCCCATTGCTTGGTTTTAGTTTTGATGCCCGAGATCTGCCTAATGATAAGTCCCCGCATATGAGCCTTTAGGGAATCCCACACAACCGTGTGGTTGGCTGTACCTCAGTTGACAACCTAGGGATGGGGTCCATTGCTGGGAACAATGTGAACCAAAAAGGATTGACTTTCCAAAGTCTATTCTGTTTCTGTTGAGAAAAATTAATTCCAAGAATGAGGGGAGAGTGGTCAGATATATTCCTAGGTGCATATTCTGCAGAGTCAATCCTTCCCTGTGCCTCAGCATTTCCCAGGCACATATCTATGCGTGACAAACAGTGGTATGAAGCTTAATAGCACGAGAAGCTCTGCACCGTGGGATTTCTTTCCCTCCATACATCTCTCAAACCCCGTTCACAGATCAGTTTAGCAAAAGGGGTTGGGCCACCCGAGACCACGCCCCCTCTGGATTATGATGAGAATCTAGCCAACCTCCTATCCATCACTGTGTTAAAGTTTCTCTGTACACAGAGAGGAATATTAGAGTGCTGGGCTATAAATTGGGCCAAATTATTTAAGCTATCAGGGGAGAATGGTGGGGGGATATACATATTTGCAATGATGTGGGAAACACCTACCACATTGCAAAGTAAAAAAATATATCTCCCTTGGTCATCAATTAGGGAATGTAATAATGTAAAAAGGTGTTGCATTAGCTATCAAGATGCTAACTCCCCTGGAATAGGCAGTGTGAGTGGAGTGAAACTGAATATGATAGCGGCCATGTTTAAGGAGGGAAAAAGTGTTAGGTTGCAAGTGAGTTTTTTGTAAACATACCACTGCTGAGGTATACTTTTTTAAAGTAGAGAATAAGGCCACTCGTTTCACTCCACCACCCAGCCCTCGTACATTCCATGAGTGAAAATTAAGTGCAGTAGCCATAGGTCATATTAAAAAATTCAATAAGCACAGTATGGTATATTATTTGCAGCATAGCCATGGCGGCATTGCTCCAATCAGTAAAAACCAACCCGAGAGGCAGAAAGATTCTCCTAGGACCCAATCTTTAAGAGCTTCTGTAGTAGGCAACAGCAGACTCCCCACCGTAAATGTACATCTAGCAAATAGGTATCTACAGAGAAAGTACATGTCAGGTAAACAAATATAGGGCAGAACATTTTGCCCCCTGCAACAGGCAAGGGTTAAAGAAAAACTTAAAATAAATCAAATAGTGAAAAAAAATGTGAAGAGTAAAAAAATATATATTTTCTTGGATCAAACATCACTGCATCTCTGACCTGTAGCAGATGCAGAGTTCAACAGGAACGCGTCCTCGTAGGACAAAAGGGGGACAAGGGGAGCCCCAACGTCTCAGTTCAAAATACAATCCAAAACTTGCAACTTTTGTAATCCCATTTAGGACGCTGTACAGTGTTGTTTTCTAGCATCTCGCCATACCGCATTGCGTAGGTAACAGCATACTTTGAGGTGCTTTTTCACCTTGGTGAATTTAGCCCTCCGGCACTACACTTCCGCAAAAAAATCAGGATAAAAGGATATTCTTACATTATCAATTTTCATGAGGTCTCCCTTGGTTTTGGCTTGGTGTAGTACCGCATGTCTGTCTTTGAAGTTGAGCAGTTTAAAGAGGAATAGACGTGGAGGCTCCAGGTCTGGGTGGCTTTGCTGGGACCCTGTGAGCCCTCTCAACTGCAAACATTTTTGAGAATGATTTGTCAACAAAGGTATTAGTAAGCCAGTTTTCTATGAAAGCTACTGGATTCTTCCCCACTGCTCTCACATTGTTTCATCTGAGTCTGTTCTCCATGTCCCCTAAGCAGACACTATTGCCAGATGAGATGTAATTCCCTCAGTAATGGCGCCACTTCATCTTCCACATTGCTCTTTCTCCCCTCCAATGCTGTGATGCAGTCACGCAGCTTCTGCATGTCATGCCTGACTCCAGTTTAACCCCCTTAATTTCAGTGATCAGAGCAGTAATGGCAGTATTGCAGGAGGTAACTGCAGACGGAATGTCCCATAGTGTGTACTCACTGTGTCCCAATCTGACATTTCTGTGGGATCCTCCTAAAAAGTTGCACCTGGGATATCCATCACATTCTGCTCTACCTGGTCCAGGAACAGGGAAGCGGTCTTGGGAAGATTGTCTTTGGTCCCGGGGTTGGAAAACAGCTTCATAGCTGTCTCCTTTGCAGAGCACAGGGAGTGGGCGCCATTTTGCCCCACATGGTCTGCCGCTGTCGGTGTGTCCTTTCCTCACCAGGACATAGCTGTGATGGAGATACGGGCACCGGATTGTAGGGCAGGGTGCAGGGAGTTTGCACAGATGAAAGGTAGCCTCAGGAGCGGGGTATCAGGAGTAAAGAACGGATGTACGGCGGAGCTAGTGCCCTGTGCGTCCTACTCCATGAGCTGCAAGCCACGCCCCCCACAGCAGTTTTAATTTAGTCCACGAAAATATTTTCATCAACTAAATTAACACTATTTTAGTTGACTAAAACCTGAAACAATTCAGATGACTAAAATACAACTAAAACTATAATGACATTTTAGTCATAAGGCTAGCATACAACTAAAATGGCATTTTATTCAAAAAAACATCACTAAAACTAATTTGAAATTTGATGTCAAAGTTAACACTGCACTGCCACATAAGAATTAGTAGAGGGCATCTACTAAACTGCTGAAAAAAAATAAGAAAAAGGCTTTTTTTCCTCTCTTAATATTTAATGTTGGTAATGAATTCAGGTAATATGTGCAATGGCATTCCAGCCAATAGAGTTTACAGTTTTTTGGGGTTTGTTTATATTTTAAAGTTGCACTTTTGTTTGTTAGAAAGCAATATTTTTGTTTGTTTATGAAAATTGATTCTGTTTATAAAGACATTATATATCACAATGGCTAAATCCCTCTGTAGTGCATGTTCAAAGCTTAGTACCATAAATAATAACATATTATTAGTTTTTTTAATCAAGGAGTATATAATGAGTTTGGCATTTCTAGAGAAATGCTTAAATAATGCATTACAATTTAACTAAACCTATTAGATTTTAGTCAATTGAAATGTACTGGAGATTTTAGTTGACTAAAATACAACTACAACTAAAGCAATTCAGATGAGTAACATAAAACTAAAATGACATTTTAGTCAAAAGACTGACTAAAACCATATCGAAATTTGACGTCAAAATTAACAATGGTCTGCAGCAAGAACCAATTTTTGTCAGAAATGTGTTTTCCCTTACTTTTGTAGCACATGTGACTTCCACTCTTTGGTTTTCCACAGTGTCTTCCAAAAGATGAGCCCTGGAGTCCAGCAAAATACCCAAAATATAGTTAAAATTGTATTTAAAACCATGCAGAGATGCCACAAAAATGAAAACAAGCACTGAGGTTTTCAGCCATGCTACTTGTATTCAACCATGAGACTTTGCCTTGTGCAGAGGCAAAGCACAGATTTACTTTAAACTGAATTGTGAATTTCAAGGTTCTGTTGTTGTACAACATTTTCACCAAAAAAAAAAATAAAAAAAGAATCTTCAATATGCAACTTTACTTCACTTGATGGCCCAGTATCAAAATACTTTCAGTAATGTTTTGTGCGCCTCTTTGTTTGTAATATTATATTGTGAATAAAATATCTTGCTATAATGTTTAAAACCATCATACAATAGTTTCTAAAAGCATTTACTGCTGAAACACAAATGTATACAAATGGGTTTTGGAAACTATAGGGCAAAAAGCCAGCACACTAATGGATAAACGTCTCCAGTTCAGGATTGATGTTTGAACATCTTGGCAGCATTTACATTGTTCTTTACCACAAAAGTCACATTGCAACAAAAATGTCTAAAACTTTTAAGGCCTTTGTAGTTTTCTTCTAAACAATAAATAAATGAGAAAAAAATAATATACAGGCAAATACGCTATCAGGAAAAAAAATCATGATGATATGCACTGTACATGCCCCACTTACCTTTTCCAAAAGCCAAGCCTTTGATGTAACGGAAACCTGTTAGAATAGCTGTAACATGGCATAACGAAGCACCCCATCTACAACTTATAAGAACAAAACCTTTGTCTTTTAAAGGAAACATCATATGCTGGCATCAACTCTTCAGCACAGATTATTTCCATGCTTTACTGGTCTATGCCTGCTGATTGCCAACTGTGTCCAATGGTAAATCTGGCCTTGATTTATAACTTAATAGGAGCGAGTACAATATTGTGATTGATCCTACTGGAACTAGTACAGCTTCTGGGAGGAAGGTAAAGACAACACCAATCTAGGGGGTCACACATAACAGCTGTCCTGAGGTATTGCCTTAAAAGACTAGAATGTAACATGTTTTTTCTTCAACCCCAAAAAACAATTTTTAAATATACAGTATATGATTCAAATTATATTTCACTTTTTTTTGCAGATTACACAGAGAGAATCTGACACATGACTGTGATGTGTAATACCATTTACTTCTAGAAATGTTTATTGACAGCAGAATCTTGTCAAAACTGAGATCCATAATTTGCCATGAGTTCGGTTTCAAACAGTAAGAAATCTGCTGCACACAGTTCAGCAGAAAGTCAGATAATCATCTGTTGTTACTGTAGTTATTCCCAATACAGCTTTCAAAGCATCATGGGAGCTGAATTCTTTCCTTTCAGAACTCCTTAGCACTGACATGCTGAGTAGGAAGAGCAGTTGCACACACAGGGAGTGTTTGAATTTTCTTCTAGAGAAGACTGTTTCAGGCTTGTAATCTATTATATGTGTTCTGCACCAATGTGACTTACAATTTATTTAGAAATGTAACATGGGGCATACCCTATGCCTATGTTATGTGATACAGTTTGAAAAAGCTTCAGGTACAGTTGTCCAATTAGGTATTTGTTGCACAAACAGGTTGAAAAAACAACATATTTTAAAACTTTCAATCTGTGTCCTTGCTACTTTGGTTTCTTTCTTTCTAGAAGTGTTCTGCACAGCTAACTGACAGCACTAGCAGAAGAGCACCATTTGTTCCGATGGAAGCAGTGGGTGTAATGTGACCTATTATGTTTTATCTACATCAAGTGACATAGTATGCTGTTTTTACACAATTTCGTTCAATGAGAACGAGAAAACAGATGGAAGAAAAGGAAATAAGTTAAATTTACTCTGTCTTTGTGCACTTATAATACATGAGAACAAATTAAAAAATACATTTATTAAAATAAGCAGATGGTAAAAAAAAAACTTTCTCAGCAGACTTAAAAGTTAAAATGTACAAAATGGCATTGCTTTGTTGCATGCTAGATCCTAAAACACTTATTAGCTGTTGTGTTTGATTTAACATAGTCAAACTTATGACATTCTAAATTGCTGGTCTAATAGAATAATTCGTCAAGTGTTACGTTTTTTTATTGTACCAGGTTTTGATGACTATTATACCAGGGTTTGAAAGGAGTTGTCAGACAATATTGCATGACATGATTATGAGTCATGACCACAGTGCTGAATCTAGGTCAGTGTTGTAACCCTACTTTTTTTGCAATTGCTGGGGGATCCCAGTATTGATGTCAGAATTAGTCCTAGATCAAAAAAAAATTCCAGATGCAATCAGGATAAAAAAAATCCCTAAACTTAGATAAAGCTAAAAACTTCAAATCACTAATTTCCTTTGTGGAAGTGTCAGATAATGCTCTAATAGCTCTGAAAGAGAAACAAAATAGACCCCAAAAATGTATCTGAATACACCTGAAAAAATACACCTACAAAGGAACATAATGCAAACAATTGTCATAGCTTTATCTCCTCCCTCCTTTTGTAACAGTTACACAGTCTTTTATAACATGACTGTGCAGTTCAATAAGTATCAGAGTTTGGCCATTCTACTGATTGCACTTCATAACCTAACAGATCAGACATGCCTCCTCTTAGTGAGGAAACTTGTGAGAGGGGGTCTGACTGTTACTCATATACACCAACATAAAGCACTAGGGTGGATGGGCAGGAAGCATAATTACAAAATAAATAAAAAAGCATTTTATGTGAAAATCAGCAAGATATTCTAACATAGCTTAATTGGACAATAAAGAGAAAAAAGTTGTAAGACTTCAGTTGGGTTTTAAGCTTTAAGCCGGGTTTACACCTATGCAAATTAGATGCGGGTTTCCCCGCATCTAATTCACATAGCATGAGAATGTGACTGGCTCCCTATGGAGCCGGTTCACATATCTCCATTGCAGCTGCGGAGCGCACTGCATGGAAACGATGTGCGTCTTTGGCTTCGTTTCAGGGCCAAATTCAGGCAAAGATTCTGCCCTGATTCATCCCTGAAAAGGAGAACAGGGATGGACAGCATTGCTGTGCGATCCACGGCCGGTTTAGGTGTGAACCGAGCCTGAGTCTACAGATTCCATTAAACTAAACTGGTGCTCATGAAGTTTGCAGTTAATCAACAACAACATGATTATATATATATATGTATATATATATATATATATATATATATATATATATATATATATATATATACAGATATATGCAGATTGATTGTTTTTGATTGTTTATATTTATCAATTTACAAAATGCAAAGTGAGCGAACAGAAGACAAATCATGACTACTTTTTGGCTTTAAACCAACATCAATTCTTCTAGGTAAACTTGCACACAGTTTTTGCAGGAAATCGGCAGGTAGGTCGTTCCAAACATCTTGGCCCCCACAGAGCCCCAATCTCAACATCATCAAGTCTGTTTGGGATTACGTAAAAAGACAGAAGGATTTGCGGCAGCCTACATCCACTGAAGGTATGTGGTTAGTTCTCCAAGATGTTTGGAACAACCTACCTGCCAAGTTCCTTCAAAAATTGTGTGCAAGTATACCTAGAAGAACTGATGCTCTTTTGAAGGCAAAGGGTAGTCACACCAAATATTGATTTGATTCAGATTTCTCTTCTGTTCATTTACTTTCCATTTTGTTAATTGATAAAAATAAACTATTCATTTCTGCAAAGCATTCCTAATTTAGAGCATTTTTTCACACCTCCCTAAAACTTTTGCACAGTACTGTATATGCCAAAAAGGGATATGTTCTGGATGGCAAATATATAACTCCTTTCTTTTCTCTTTAGATAAGCTACCACAGGGATAATAAGCCATGGGCTGATAAGGAAATAAAAGGTATAAAGGAAAAAAAGTGATGGGAAAGTTGGAAGCTGCACCTGTTTGATTTAGATGTATGTCAGAAAGCTTCTTTGCTGGCTGGGTCCTATGGTGCCAATGTGTTTGGCTTCTGTTCTGCTAAAGCTTTCCTGGCTGTAGATGTGGCCTTTTGTTTGCTGCTGATAATCTTTATGAGTTAAATAAAAGACTATGTAGTTTTCAAAAAGCCAGAGTCCTGCAATCCTGCTAATCCCCCAAATGTCACAGCTGGTGAAGGATGCAGTGATAAACAATGGAAACATAATTATTCAAAGGGCTAATACCATTACAGAGCTAGAAATGTTGGAAATATTAAAGCAATTGCTAGTGGCTAGTGCTAAAAAGCAGCAGGTCAATGTGGAACAATTCCTGGCCAATGTGGCACTCCAAAAGTAGTATGGAGGCTCAGAAAAGGAATACAGAAGCTAAGATAACCACTATGTGGGAGACCACAGCAGCACAAATGAATACTTTCGCTGAGGCACTAGATTTAATTTCTCAGTCATGAGTAAATGGTTGTTACCCCTGGAAAGTTGCAAACCCCACAAGCACCAGATCCAGTCATATCTTACAAAAAATATATAACTGTTGTAGAGCCATTTCTTACTATGTTTGGGAAAAAGAGAAAGGTGACCCTGAGACAAATAGGCTGGCCTAAGAACACCAGTCTTATTCTGAGTCTCTGAAAGGCATACTAAGACCTCACTCATCATTACAGATTGACTGTCTTACAGTTAAGTTACTGTTTCATCACCAGGAGTGAACACCTGAGATTTTAACCAATTTAGTGATATCAGCAGCTGTCACTGTTGGAGCTACTGATCAGACCATCTGTTACAGTCACAAATGCATGATCTGATACAGTTAATCACTAGCTGGCTGCAGCTAGAAACCTTGATGGGACCCCAAATGGTGGAGAGGGTCATAATGGACAGGTAACGTAACTCTCTACCAGTCAACCTGCTACAATGGGTGTGTCATGGAGAACCAAAAACTGCTCAACTGGTTGAAATAATTTGAGAGATACTTTGCAACCGAGGACCTGCTCACCCATGCCAGACTAAAATAGGTTGCCACTACATGTTGAGGAAAAGATGTTCCTTTTAAGAAAAGCATATTGCAGAACCCTGGGATCAGTTTAAAGGAATCCAGTGAAGTATCAGGACCAGCTACTTTGCAGGGGTATTCAGGACCCTCTGAGCCCCAGAGGATGGGTGCCATTTACTGCTAGAGGTGTCCTAACTAGGGGCATACTAGCACGCAATGCCCATAGCAAGAGGAGCCATTACAATGTGGGGCTCTCCGCAGACTTTCTTACTTTGCCCAGGAATCATGTGGCACACACTCCATTTCAAGTGATGGGACATTTGATTGTACAGTGATCAACTATGTACCAGGAAAGGGAGTATGTTCACCCTGGTATGGAAGACCCAGGTTAGTGTGGCTGGGCCTATGACCAAGAAACTTTGGGTTATCTTCAAGACCTTATACACTAGTGTCAGTGTACATTACCACCATCTGTGGATTTGTTGAACATTAGGACTGGTAAGAAATATGACACCCTGTGTTAGTGGGACTTGACTTTCCCAAATCTTGGGAACTGTGAGAAACAAGGTGTCTTGCCATATGGTTAGATCACACGTCTTACATTTAGGGATATTGTTATAGATATGCCAAATGATGAATTATGTGATATTAAATATGATAATGCATCCCAAAAAGAGAAGGTTGATGATACTGGTGAGCAATGTCCTGAGCTGTCCTGTTAAGGGGGAAGATTTCTAGTCCTACCCTCTCTGACCTTAATCTGTCCAAAATGGCATTTATTATGGGGCAGTTGTGAGACCCTACTCTGGCCCTAGTAGGAGAACAGTTTGTTGTAAAAAATGTGGTTGCCCAGGAGGCAGTTGCAAACGAGTGGTGGACTCATTTTTCCATTAGTAATTACCTGATTTATCAGATTACCAACTTCATGAAGGCACATTTTGGTGACCCAGCCATACAGATGGCTGGTCCATGATCTAGCACATAATGATGTTTGGGGGGGATACTGTTGAGTTGAAATCTTTAGTAAAGAAATATTGTACATCTTGAACCAGCTGCCAATTAACCACTGCTTTGTCATGCTTTCACTGCCCCTTGGTGCCCCTACCTGTTTGAATATATATCCATGAATTTGGAAGACCATTGGTAAAATCTGCCTGAGATCACCAATACATATTGTTGATCCTCAACTATGCCACCTAACAACTTCAAGCTATTGCTTCAAGCAATACCCAAATTAAACCATCACCCATGAACTGTTCCAAATGTTTACTAGAATAGGTTTTCTCAAAAAAATTCTTACCAGCCAAGGAACTCTTTTCAGGTCCAGGATTGATTTATCATCCACAGACAAATGGCATGGTCAAACACTTCAACAAGATCATAAAACCAATGTTTAAAGCTGAACTCTGAAAATACCACCGATGGATCGGCCAATAGTTTAAAGCAGTGAATGACATCATGGAGAACCTCTCCATGCTTCTGTGACAACAAGGGGAATGTTTTTGCAAGATTATTATTATTATACAAAAATGTGGTTTTATTGGGCCAAGCTCCAATTTTCTCATGCCTGCAAAGAAATACTCACATCCTGCCCCCCCCCCCCCATGGTGGTATATGGGGACATCCCCTCCCCTCCCTTCCCTTGTCTCTGTCTCTGTCCCTGCCTTTCCCCCATCCTCCCTCCCTGTCTTTTTTTCTTCCTTTTCCCTCTTTTTCTTGTCTCAGTTCTTACTTAAGTCTTCTCTTTAGTCAGCATGAAAAATCAGGAAAACTCCGTTATCTAGTCACTTGCAAAACACATGTTCACAGGCAGTTTTTTGTCTATTGCATAGTGTACAATGCATGCTGTCAAACTGCACCTTGTGAATGATTTGCCTGGGTAGTAATGTTTTCCATTTGCATAATTGTCTGCATGTATTTATGGTTGTATTTTCACCTACCATAAATAAAAGAATTTAAAGCTGAACTCCAGGCATTCAGCCACTTTGCAAAATATGCAGACATCAGTAAGGTGCATGCCACATCCTAGACTAATCTCTTTTATTTACATCAATAGTTTTATGGTGTCTTGAGGGTACACTCTCCCAGGGCTTTGAGAGGATATATGCTGTATTTTTCACACAGTAGCTCTGCCCACCCCTCTGCTGCCTATTCACAGAAAGCTTTGTATTCTGAGAATAGATTCACATAACACAAAGTGCTCTGTGATTGGGGACACAACAGCTGCAAGCGACTCTGCAGCTACAGGAGCTGAGACAAGAAGGATCAGCAGTGGAGGTACAGTAGTATGTGACAGCTTTACTACCTGGAGTGCCATAAAACTGTCATTTGTAAATAAAAGAGATAAGTCCACAAAGTGAAAAGCACCCCATTGGACTTAACTCATAGTAAGCCAGCGTATATTACAAAGTCGATTAATTCCTGGAATTCAGATTTATGTTGATGGTACAAAAGGATTGGGAAAGGTTGAGGCTGCTTTTTGCTGGTACTCTAGTTTGCTATACATGAGGTCCCTCAGGCCTCTCAGAGTTTTTGCCCTTTGATTTGGCATAGCGACAGAGATGCCTGGGATTGCTTGACCTAGTGAAAGAAGAATGGGAGACCACCCCTTACAAGTCATACACTGCAATATTTTTTTCTCAGCGTAGATGGACAAAAATTGATGGCTGAATATTCAGATCAACTCCATTGATTTTTCAATGAAAGAATTTCAGATGGGAGGGGACCAACAGGGACCTCCACATAGCAAGTTTCAGCTGGTCCATTAGGAAGTGTATGTTCAGCTTAAAAGAACCCTTGTGCTCAGACTGAAATTATAAAGGAACATTATTTTTACTGCTATGCACCTATATCAATTTAACCACCCCAAAACAAACAAGCAAACAAAAAACAGGAAATATATCACTTTACAGTTATAAATACATTTTGTGTTTCACCTGGGGTTCTTGAGAGCTAAAAACTAGTGAAAATGATAACATATTGACAGGTCAATAATAATGAATAAAAGCCCATATCACAGTTTTGATCTGATGCCGACAAACAAAAAGTATTGGACAACTGTTTGCTTCATAGAAGGGTTTGCTACATAAGAGTAAAGTTGAATCAAGTTTGCTATAAAAAGGGAAATCTTCCTGATTCTAAAATAGGAGTTGGACAAAATCTCTGCATTAAAATGTTCCAAACTGATCCTATATTAAATATAATTCAGCAAATATTAGTAGTCCTCTCTTTAAATTTTATGTCTGATTTTGACAATTCTGTAGTAGACAGCTTAATCTTTATCTTCTTTTCACATAATTTTGTATGTTTATTTGTTGGATATTTATAATTGTCCCTAAACATATTTAAACATAGTATTTAAGTCTGAACTAAGAGGCTCAGGCTCAGGTCAGATGTGGGTTCAAGGTAAACCCAGCCTGTTTGACGTTGGCAGAACCAAATGTAAACTTAATGTAAACAAATCACCATATTTGGTCAATAACATCACTGGGATCCCTGGCACTGTTTACATTACTGCAGCACTGAGGATCCATCATTTAGTGACATGAGAGCTGTGGGTAAACATTGTTAGGAGTACATTGCTAGACATTGTAATTGACGTTGATTACACTGTTGGACAATGTGATTGATGCTGGATTATATCTGGGGACAGTAATACTATTTTGCAATGTATTTTTTTAACGTAATTACCTTATTTTTTCCTAAGGTGTGTATTTTGTCTACATTTAACTCTTTGGGAATGACTATGGGGTAGCAATGTACCCCTGTACTCATTTCTCTGGGAGAGGACAGATATCTGGGGGCCCCCTTATTTAAACCATTTGTTATCTGCCAATTGTACATTAACAGCTGGATGGCTGATTCCACTTGTGGAATACTTGTGCATGTCCTCTATTGTGCTCTGGAAAGCACTCTGTGATCTGTTGTGTCCAGACACAGCAGATCACAGAGTGGGGTACAGGGTCAATTAAATTATATGTAAAAATTAGCTTGTTGTATGTTGTGATTTGTCAGGTATTTATCAGCAAGTATGTAAAAAAGCTGATTTTGCTTTGTTCTCTCCAATTAATTACATTTTCTTAAATATCCTAAATAGCTCCAATGTTATACATTTTCTATGCTTCTGTAATATTGGGGGATTTAATTTAATATGATTATCAATTAGTTATTTGCATTTAACGTCATGCTAATGTGATTTCCCTCTTGTGCTCCTATTACATTCCTTATACCTCATTAATGCACTTTGCATACTTGTAACCTGTAAGGATTTTAAATGCTTTTCTTATTTTGTCTTATTACCTCTAAAATGTTCTTTTTCAGCAATATGAGCTTGCTTTTAATCCCAGAAATGTACACCCACAAGGAAAGTATTTCCTACATATTTATTTCAAATATTTTTAAAATGTTTTGTTGTTCAGTCATTTAGTCCGATGCTTTGTGACCTCATGGAGCATAGTGCGCCAGGCTTTTCTATCCTCCACTGCCTCCCAGAGCTTACTTAACTTCATGTTCATTGTTTAGATCAGGGGTAGGCAACCTTAAAGAGGTGAAGATCTACCTGAAAAACATGGGACCCTCGGTTTGGATGATGGATGATGCTATCTATCCATCTTGTTTTCTGTCGTCCTCTTCTCCTTTTTTCTTCCATGTTTCCAAGCATCAGGGTCTTTTCCAATGAGTCCTAATTTAAAATGTTATATCTAGTTTAATTGTGTACACATTCCCTATGTGTTTTCTAAATTACGTTAAGTTGAAGTATCTCTCAAAACCATGGAAAAGTAGCGGAAGGCATAGAACCCCAGTCAGGTTTTTATGGTCGCCTGTGTCCCCACTGGGTAGATTTCTTTTCACTTCCTACTCTTGAACTCAGGCAGCAACAAAATACCTTTTTTACTTATTGGAAAAGGGGAGAACCTCTGTCACATATTTATTTATTTATGTATTTTTGCTGTCAGTAACCTTGGCATCCTGTGACAGTGAAGTTAGTTAAAAACTGTGAAGTTAGTCAAAAACTCCCTTGCATGGTCATGGACAGCATTTAAAACCTGACAGATATCGTTAACTTTCTCTACTCTATCAAAATAAAAAATAAAAAACAGATTTGAAATGATTTTATTTTAAACTTTGTTAAAAATTATGTAGTCCTTCTATACTACTGTATACTTTATTGAAAACCAACTTAAATGTTACCATACTTTGTTTTTTTGGCCCGACATTCCTATGCATGTACATTTATTTATGTATCTGGTCTGCTAAAAATGAAAAATGTAACGTCCCCTACTTGGTTTAGTACTACATGTGAAGAATAATTGCTATGGTTTGGATTTGAATATATGTCCTTTCCACAAACTTCAGTGATAATTGAATTCCTATTTAGCGCCTTTTCAGTCTTTTGCAGCATTTATTTGATACTAAATTGTATCACATAAATAAACAAACCTCAAAAATTGTATTACAGTTATCTCTTTTACCAATGCATACTCCATGATTTACATTCTTTACAGATATCTTTATTTGAAGTTGATACCAAATACATTTTTACAGATAAATCTATCCCCTTGTTGCTTTTCTATATAGTTGCAGCAATGATTTTTCTTCATTTATCTTTCCGTTATATCCATTTGTCAATCAACAGCAATTGAAGTTTGCTAATTTTGTCTGGAACATGGAATGCATTTGAAATTATACAGTTTATATCTGTATATTTGTTATTTTCATACACACACACACACACTAAAGCTTAAAATCTAATTTCATTTTTATTATATAAAAAGCTCTAACAGTGGTAATGGTAATAGTATGTATCATCTGTATTTTCCAAAGATTGTATATGAAATCATTTACAGTTTCTCCTGTTAACAGCTCATGCATGGTGTCAGGAATATCTGTAACCATGGTGTGCAGGAGGTCCCCTAAATAGAACAGTGTAGCCTACAGCCCCATCTCTGATTACACTTACAAACCATATAGTGAATATTCATATAGAGAAAGTTTTCCTGAATTCCTTTTTATGACCAGTGGCTGTATTAAATGACAAGTAGGGTCAAAGCTCTTTTGCCCATACTTCTCATGTGGGTCACTGGAATGCACTTTGTTCTGCACTCCTCAACTTGACTAAAGTCGGCTGTCAGCTGAGGTCAGTGAGCCGATCCAGGCTCTGTAAAGATAACAAATGTAATGTCAAAATCCTAAATGGCAGCTGGTTCAGCCTCTCAGCGCACTTCTGAGAGCCTGAACCAGCTTCTCCCACCCCCTGCACAGCCCAGAGCAGAACAGAGCGGTCTTTGATCAGTACTCAGTGTAGAGGTAGTGTGAGACAGATGCAGCATCTGACCAATGCTACATCCACCTAGGTGAGTGTGGATTTTTTTTTAAATCCTATTATTATTACTATTACTTCTCTTTTGACGCTTTGCAGACAAACAGCCTGGCAGGAGCCAATTCCTAAAAAGAAATGGAAGTCTTTAACCACTTAACGACCGCGCCATAGCTGAATGACGGCTACAGCGCAGCTCGATAACTCTGGGAGGGCGTACATTGATGTCCTCCCAGAATCGGGTGCGTACCCGGGAATATCCGTGATCCAGCACATCACGGATCATGGTAAATGCTGACAGTGGCTGTTTACCACGTGATCGCTCCATCAAATGATGGAGTGATCACTTGTAAACAAACTGGCGTCATGTCCTGTTCCTCTCTCTCCTCTCTGTACCGATCGCTACAGTGTGAGTGGAGGGGGGGAGATCGTGTGCAGCAGCGCTGAGGGCTGGATCTGTAGTGCCCACAGCGCTGATTTGTGTCCATTGCAGCCTCATCCATCCATTGTCAGCCATCCATCCCTAATCAGCAATACTCATCCATGCTCATCCATCCATTCCTAATCAGCAATACTCATCCATGCTCAGCCATCCATCCCTAATCGGCAATACTCATCCATGCTCATCCATCTATCCCTAATCAGCAATACTCACCCATGCTAATCCATCCATCCATACTCAGCAATACTCATCCATCCATCCATACTCAGCAATACTCATCCATCCATACTCAGCAATACTCATCCATCCATGTTCAGCCATCCATCCCTAATCAGCAATACTCATCCATGTTCAGCCATCCATCCCTAATCAGCAATACTCATCCATGTTCAGCCATCCATCCATACCCAGCAATACTCATCCATCCATCCATGCTCAGCCATACCCATCCATACTCAGCCATACCCAGCCATACTCAGCAATACCCAGCAATACCCAGTGATACTCAGCCATACTCAGCCATACTCAGCCATACCCAGTCATACCCAGCAATACCCAGCAATACCCAGCCATACTCAGCCATACCAAGCCATACTCAGCCATACCCAGCCGTACCCAGCCATAGTTAGCTGTACCCAGCCATCCCATCCATACCCAGCCGTACCCAGCCATACTCATTTATGCTCCGTCATCCCATCCATACTCAGCCATCCATCCACAGCCCATCCATCCCCATTCATGCTCATCCATGCCACATCAGTTCTCATCCATGCCACATCCATGCCACTAGAGTGCCTCCCAAAAGTGTAATAGGTAGTCAAATAAGATTTGAAACTTATGCCCCTAGAACACCTGATGGTGCTCCCCGCATGTTGGGCCTCTCTATGTGGCCAGGCTGTGTAAAAGTCTCGCACATGTGGTATCATCTCACTCAGGAGGAGTAGAAGAATCTATTTTGGGGTGTAATTTTTGGTGTGTACATGCTATGTGTTAGAAATATTGTATAAATGGACAACTTTGTGTAAAAAAAGAAAAATGCATTTTCATTTTCTTTACACATTTTCCAAAAACTTGTAGAAAAAAATGACATGTTCAAAAGACTCATTATGCTTCATAGATTATACGTTGAGTTGTTTTATTTCCAAAATGGGGAAATTTTTGGGGCATTACTATTGTCCCGGTGCTCAAAAGTGTAATGCCGCATACACACGATCGGACTTTACGGCATACTTGGTCCGGCATACCGGATTTCGTCAGACAATTCGATCGTGTGTGTGGGCTCCAGCGGACTTTGTTTTCTCAAAAATTTGATGGACTTAGATTTGAAACATGTTTCAAATCTATCCGACGGACTCGAGTCCGGTCGAAAAGTCAGCTCGTCTGTATGCTAGTCCGACGGACAAAAAACAATGCTAAGGCAGCTATTGGCTATGAACTTCCTTGTTTTAGTCTGGTCGTACGTCATCACGTATGAATCCGTCGGAGTTTGGTTGATCGTGTGTAGGCAAGTGTTCATTCGGAAAGTCCGTCGTAAAGTCTGTTGAAAAGTCCGCCGGGCAAAGTATGCCGTAAAGTCCGCTTGTGTGTACGCGGCATTAGAGGTAGTCAAGACATGATATGTGTAATTTATGCTCCAAGAACGACTGACGGTGCTCCCGGCATATTGTGCCTCTGTATGTGGCCACACTGTGTAATAGTCTCACACATGTGGTATCACCATACTCACGAGTAGGGATGAGCTTTGAGTTCGAGTGAACTCATGTTCGATTCGAACATCGGCTGTTCACAAGTTTGCCGAACAGCGAACAATTTGGGGTGTTCGCGGCAAACACCCTTTAAAATTTAAAAATTTAACACCCTTTAAAAGTCTATGGGAGAAATCAAAAGTGCTAATTTTAAAGGCTTATATGCAAGTTATTGTCATAAAAAGTGTTTGGGGACCTGGGTCCTGCCTCAGGGGACATGGATCAATGCAAAAAAAAGTTTTAAAAATGGCCGTTTTTTCAGGGGCAATAATTTTAATAATAATAAATTAAACAATAAAAGTGTAATATCCCTTTAAATTTCGTAGCTGGGGGGTGTCTATAGTATGCCTGTAAAGGGGCGCATGTTTCCCGTGTTTAGAACAGTCTGAAAGCAAAATGACATTTCAAAGGAAAAAAGTCATTTAAAACTACTCGCGGCTATTGCATTGCCGGATCGACAATAGACATAGAAGTTCATTGATAAAATGGCATGGGAATTCCCCACAGGGGAACCCTGAACCAAAAAAAAAAAAAATGACGTGGGGGTCCCCCTAAATTCCATACCAGGCCCTTCAGGTCTGGTATGGATTTTAAGGGGAACCCCGCGCCAAAAAAAAAACCGGCGTGGGGTCCCCCCAAAAATCCACACCAGACCCTTATTCGAGCACGCAACCTGGCAGGCCGCAGGAAAAGAGGGGGGATGAGACGTGCCCCCCCTCCTGAACCGTACTAGGCCACATGCCCTCAACATTGGGAGGGTGCTTTGGGGTAGCCCCCAAAACATCTTGTCCCCATGTTGATGAGGACAAGGGCCTCATCCCCACAACCCTGGCCGGTGGTTGTGGGGGTCTGCGGGCGGGGGGCTTATCGGAAACTGGAAGCCCCCTTTAACAAGGGGACCCCCAGATCCCGGCCCCCCGTGTGAAATGGTAAGGGGGTACTTTTTGTACCCCTACCATTTCACTAAAAAACTGTCAAAGATGTTAAAAATGACAAGAGACAGTTTTTGACAATTCCTTTATTTAAATGCTTCTTCTTTCTTCTATCTTCCTTCATCTTCTTCTTCTGGTTCTTCTGGCTCTTCTGGTTCTTCCTCCAGCGTTCTCATCCAGCATCTCCTCCGCGGCGCCTTCTATCTTCTTCTCCTCGGGCCGCTCCGCACCCATGGCATGGGGGGAGGCTCCCGATCTTCTCTTCATCTTCTTCTCTTCTTCTCTTCTTCATCTTCTTCTCTTCTTCTCTTCTTCTCTTCTTCTTCTTCTCTGGGCCGCTCCGCATCCATGCTGGCATGGAGAGAGGCTCCCGCTTTGTGACGCGTCTCCTCTTCTGACGGTTTTTAAATAATGGGGGGTGGGGCCACCCTGTGACCCCGCCCCCCTCTGACGCACAGGACATGATGGGACTTCCCTGTGGCATTCCTCATGACGTCACAGGGAAGTCCCATCAAGTCACCGTGCGTCATGGGGGGCGGGGTCACCGGGTGGCCCCACCCCCCGTTATTTAAGAACCGTCAGAATAGGGGACGCATCACACAGCGGGAGCCTCCCTCCATGCCAGCATGGATGCGGAGCGGCCCGGAGAAGAAGATGAAGAAGAGAAGAAGAGAAGAAGAGAAGAAAAGAAGAAGATGAAGAAGATGAAGAGAAGAGCGGGAGCCTCCCCCCATGCCATGGGTGCGGAGCGGCCCGAGGAGAAGAAGATAGAAGACGCCGCGGAGGAGATGCTGGACGAGAATGCCGGAGGAAGAACCAGAAGAGCCAGAAGAACCAGAAGAAGAAGATGAAGAAAGATAGAAGAAAGAAGAAAGAAGAAGCATTTAAATAAAGGAATTGTCAAAAACTGTCTCTTGTCATTTTTAACATTTTTGACAGTTTTTTAGTGAAATGGTAGGGGTACTACCATTTCACACGGGGGGCCGGGATCTGGGGGTCCCCTTGTTAAAGGGGGCTTCCAGATTCCGATAAGCCCCCCGCCCGCAGACCCCCACAACCACCGGCCAGGGTTGTGGGGATGAGGCCCTTGTCCTCATCAACATGGGGACAAGGTGTTTTGGGGGGCTACCCCAAAGCACCCTCCCAATGTTGAGGGCATGTGGCCTGGTACGGTTCAGGAGGGGGGGCGCTCTCTCGTCCCCCCCTCTTTTCCTGCGGCCAGCCAGGTTGCGTGCTCAGATAAGGGTCTGGTATGGAAGTTAGGGGGACCCCCACGTCATTTTTTTTTTTTTAATTTTGGTTCCGGTTTTCCCTGTGGGGAATTCCTATGCCGTTTTTATCAATTAACTTTTATGTGTATTGTCGGACCGGCAATGCAATAGCCGCGAGTAGTTTTAAATGACTTTTTTCCTTTGAAATATCATTTTGCTGTCAGACTATTCTAAACACAGGAAACATGCGCCCTTTTACAGGCATACTATAGACACCCCCCCAGGTACGAAATTTAAAGGAATATTACATTACATTTTTTTATTGTTTGACTTTAAGCATAATTAAAATCACTGCTCCTGAAAAAACGGCCGTATTTTAAACCTTTTTTTGCATTGATCCATGTCCCCTGGGGCAGGACCCAGGTCCCCAAACACTTTTTATGACAATAACTTACATATAAGCCTTTAAAATTAGCACTTTTGATTATTCATGTTCGTGTCCCATAGACTTTAACGATGTTCGCGTGTTCGAACAAACTTTTTTCCTGTTCGCATGTTCTGGTGCAAACCGAACAGGGGGGTGTTTGGCTCATCCCTACTCAGGAGGAGTAGTAGAATGTGGTTTGCGGTGTAATTTGTGCTATGCATATGCTGTGTGTGAGAAATAACACGCTAATATAACAATTTTGTGAAAAAAGGAAATCTTGATTTTGCAAAGAATTGTGGGAAAAATTGCAGCTTCAAAAAACTCACCATGCCTCTTACTAAATACCTTTGAATGTCTACTTTCCAAAAAGGGGTCATTTGGGGGGTATTTGTACTTTCCTGGCTTGTTTGCTTGTCTCAAGAAATGAGATAGGCCATCAGTACATCAGGTGTGATCAATTAGGCAGCATAGCTTGTGGACAAAGACCAAATAATATACACCGATTTGGGTTATTTTTACCAAAGATATGTAGCAGTATAAATTTTGCCCAAAGTTTATGAAGAAAAATTACTAATTTGCAAAATTTTATAACAGAAACAAAGAAAAATGAATTTTTTTTACAGAATTTTCGTTCTTTTTTCTTTTATAGCGCAAAAAATAAAAAACCTAGTGGTGATTAAATACCACAAAAGGAAAGCTCTATTTTTGTGAAAAAAAGGACAACATTTGCAGATAGGTACAGTGTTGCATGACTGAGTATTTATCATTCAAAATGTGAGAGCACCGAAAGCTGAAAATTGGTCTGGTTAGGAAGGGGGTTTAAGTGCACAGTGGGTAAGTGGTTACAGCTAAAAAAAATTCACACTAGAATGACATTATCAAGAAAAATGCTAATCTGCCCGCATTTCATAGTATTGTCTAGCTGTTTAAAGCTAGATAAAACTTTAATCTCAAAGTGATTGTAAATGAGTAAACCATCACCTTGTAAAACAACCCATTCAGTTTAAAATGGAAATAAAAGGCAAACCATTTGTGTATAGATATAAAATAACAAAAAAAAACAAAACATAAATACCTTTTTTTCCCCTTTAAGTGAACACATTCTCTCTGTTTCCTCTGTTCTCCACTGTATAAGAGCTGGGGGAGGAAAAGCAATAGCAAACTGATCTTCCCAGTGAAAGGCTGTGCAGGGAAAGTGTGTGTGGGGGGGGTGTCAGGGCAAGTTCGATCATTGAAGGAGAGCAGGCTAAGCTCCCAGCACAACTAGATAACTGACCACGGTGTGTTCTCCTGCCTAGTGTGGACAGTTTTTTTAAAAGGAAAGCAGGGGGACTGGCAGAAATACCAGAGATTTCATACTAAGGAAGCAATACAAAGAGAACAGGAGACTTTTTCATCGGGGGGGGGGGGGGCGTGGCCAGCCGGGATAGCAGATGGACACCTGATTCCACAGCTCTAAGCCAGGGGACAGAATCCAACGCCATCGGTTGCTATAGACGATCCATACTCACCCATCTGTGCTCCTCACAGCTAGGGGACAAAGAGGATGTCTTCCAGAAAGAGATTAACCGATCACAAACCACAAAAACTCACTGAATTCGCCTACAAGCCGGTGGCCTGGAAAAACCAAGATGGCGCCGGCCAGACCGCACCGTCCACAGCATACACGGACCTCCCGGATGATGTGACAGATGATCCCCCGGACACAGGTACTGTGGACAGCCTCCCCCATGCCCCAGAAGGTGACCCCAGCCTAGACAGCCCAGCAAAGGCAAAGATGAGGCTAGATGCGATGCCGCAGCGGCCGCGGTACTCGCAAATTGAGGCCCAGGCTCCTATCCCCTACTCACTAGACCAGGCCCTACATTCATCTATGTCCTCCTTCCCCACCTCAGGCCAGCCAGTCATGGATACAACGCTCAAGGATATGCTCATATCCCTGCAGACCTCCCTCATGACAGATCTATCATCCCTCTTTCACAAGATCACCACTGACATCCACACACTGGATGATAGAGTGACAAACGCTGAGAGAGGAATACATGCTTGCACCTCCACAGTGAATGACACCATTGAAGCCTATGAAGCTATTAGAGAGGAACAGACATGGATGCGCGCCAAGCTGGCCGACTTAGAAGACAGATCTTGCAGGAACAACGTTAAGCTGAGGGGGGTTCCCGAGTCCATACTACCCGCAGATCTGCCTCGCTATGCAAAAGAACTGATGCACTTAGTTCTCCCTGAGGCTTCCCCCAGGGACATCATTGTGGATAGAATCCATAGAATTGCTAAACCATCTCATCTAGCTGCCTCGGTCCCCAGAGATGTCCTGATGAGAGTTCACTTCTACCACATCAAAGAAAAACTGCTCATGGGACTCAGGGCTAAATCGCCATTACCAGCTCCCTATACAGGGATTCAACTCTTCCCTGATCTCTCAAAATACACCCTCCAAATGAGGCGCCAACTAAACCCGATCACCAAAGGCCTGCAAAATCACAAGCTGCAATACAAATGGCGATACCCCGCCACCATTCTCATCGTTCGCAACGGTCAAACCCACGCAATAGGGGAATTGGAAAAAGGCCTGAAACTACTCCACACCTGGGGTATAAACCCAGAACCGCCTAATCCTGCTCTACATGACAGAAGTTCATCCTCACCCCGTAGACAACTAGATCAAAACATCAAATAAAGTCATCACCTTCCAGAATTCATGAAGCCGATAACAGTTATAATAGCTCCCCTGTGCTATGGCTATCTGTTTTTCTTGTCTTCTGCTACCCGCGGTATTAACTCTTTGTACCCCCAATAAAGAGGTTTTCAAGGTGCTCAGCACCCCCTCTAATTTGTTCTCTGTTTTTGTTTTATTTTTCTCAAATTTTTTATTCTTGAAACGATATAATCGACACCTATTATTCAGCATGCTAATTCTACGGTTCACATCGCAGATCTTTTTCTAAATTTTCATTGTTCTTTAAAGATATCCATGATCTTTATTTGATTATAATTGTTTTGCTACCTAACGTATTGCTCTATTTGCAGTCTACTAGTTCATCCTCGCCTCGGCCCCCTGGCCAGTCAGAAGCAATAGTCACTGATCCTCCATGCGGAACTCATCTGACCCAGTTCTCAGATCTCCATAACCCATCCTACCCATCACATCGCCTGAAAAAGCCAGCTCCACATGATATCGACTAAACGTAAGTGTTGTACACAACACCCACCAACTCCACACTCACAGGATGCCGTTTAACATTCTCTCACTTAACGTTAATGGGCTTAATCATCCCGTCAAATGCCACTCACTATGGAAAACCATCATGGCTCTCCAGGGTGACATCCTTTGTGTCCAGGAAATCCACCTACTAGCCCCTAATACTCTTCTATGTAAGAACCGTCACTTTCCAAATGTATTCCACGCAACTCACTCTACTAAGACTAGAGGAGTCATGATTGCTATCAAGGATACCTTAGACTTTCAGCTACTGGAAGTAGTCCCAGACCCTGAAGGTTGTTTCATTATTCTAATCTGCAATATCAATAGAGCAACTTACACCATTATCAATATATATGCTCCGAACTCACACCAAATGAAGTTCTTACGCAAACTTATCCGCACATTGAAACCCATACAAAAAGGCCACACAATTATGTATGGGGACTTCAATCTGGTCCCAGATGTGTCCTTGGACTCCACCTCTTCAACGAAGAGACGCGACTCACCTCTAAAATCGTTCATAAATTCCCACGAACTGTATGATGTCTGGCGATGCCATCATGGCGCCGAACGCGACTTCACCTTTTTTTCTTCTAGGCACCGCTCCTACTCCAGAATTGACCTGTTTTTGTCTGATAAACATATTTTACAAAAAATATCTAAGTCTGCGATCTACACCATGACATGGTCGGACCACGCCCCCACCTCAATTACAATCCAAGATCACAACCTTCAGCAAAATACATTCCTCTGGAGACTAAACAACTCCATTATTCAAAATACTAAATACACCCCAGAAATTTCAGAACACATTTCAGAATTTTTCTCATTGAATAAGGGATCGGTACTCGACCCTGCCATGGTGTGGAGTGCACATAAAGCGTATATGATGGGAATGCTCATAAAATTGAGCTCTCACCATAAGCGACAGAGGAGACAGCGTGTAGATGCATTAACAGCCCAAATAGCGGACCTAGAAAAGAAACACAAATCTGACCCCCAAAATCCAAAGACAAACCAACTACTATCCCTCAGACAGGAACTGAAAACCCTTCTCCTTCACTCATATGAATTCCTTCAAAGGAAATTTAAAGCATCTTCCTATTCCACCTCCAACAAAGCAGGAAAGACATTAGCCCAACGCCTCAGGGGTAGACAAAATAAAACCAGAATAACACTACTTAAACACCCCCACACTAACACCCCACTGAGCAACCCCCAAGACATTGCGAATGCTTTCAACATCTATTATGAAGACCTATACAACTTAAAACAAGATCCTCATACCCCCCAACCCACACAAGACGACATTGACCACTTTCTCAATCAGATCAACTTACCCAAACTATCTACTGACCAACTGACTACCCTGAATGCACCATTCACTGAACAGGAAATCAAAGCTACTATTAATTCTTTGCCTAGTGATAAAGCACCAGGCCCAGACGGGATAACAGGGGAATATTACAAACTATTTTCCACTCAACTAGTCCCACACCTCACTGAACTCTTTAACCACGCTGCCTCCTTTGCTAGCTTTTCGAAAGAATACTTAAAAGCGCTAGTGATAACTATCCCAAAACCAGGGAAACAGTCGGATACCCCCCAAAATTTTCGCCCGATCTCTTTACTCAACTTAGACTTAAAAATATACTCCAAAACCATAGCCACCAGATTACTTGAGATTATGCCCACTATCATACACCAAGATCAAACTGGTTTCACCAGAGGCAGACAATCCTCGGATGCCACCAGAAGAATGCTTGACCTCATACATCATGCTAAATCCACCGGAACGCCTTCTCTGCTTCTTTCCCTAGATCCAGAGAAGGCGTTCGATAGAGTCCACTGGTCCTACCTAGAAGCAGTCCTCCACAAATTTGGATTCCAGGGGCAAATCCTAACAGCCATCCTGGCATTATATTCCAACCCAGAGGCCCAGGTGTTTACAGAGGGCATGCTTTCACGCCCATTCCCCATCACAAACGGCACTCACCAGGGTTGCCCCCTCTCCCCTTTAATATTTAACATGCTTATGGAACCCCTGGCAGAACACGTGCGCTCCCATCCTAACATTTCGGGTATGCAAATCGGCCTCTCCCACCACAAAATCAGTCTATTCGCTGATGATGTAATTTTAATTCTTACAGATCCGACTGTCTCCCTGGCAGCAGTACAAAAACTGCTTACATGGTTTAGCTCGATCTCTTATTACAAAGCTAATGTGACCAAATCATTCATACTAGAATTGAGAACTTCTCACTAACACGACCCAATTTGAAAACTTGGCTACTTAGCACTCCACTGGGCACCATAATACCAAAATCATTACCCCCGACCATGAGAGCATCGGCAAACGCTTGGAAAAAATCAATAACCTTACTGACATCCACACCCGCCTCATCTCCAAGATACATTCCCTTGGAATCCCTAAAACACACAATACCCAAACTCTCTCTATCACCTTGGATCACTAAAGGCATACATTTCATACAGGATCTAATACATAACAACCACATTAAATCATTCACACAACTCCAATCCGAATTCAAGCTAACTACAACTGACCACTTCACTTACATCCGATTACGACACTACCTGAATACTCTACCCCTCCCCCTCTACAATATTCACCCTAAGACCTGGGACTACCTCACCAACACAGCCACTAAAACCAGAGGTATCTCTTACTTCTATAACATTCTTCATAACAAACGCACCTTCCACAAACTAAAATCCCACCAAAGTTGGGAAAATGACCTTGCTTTTATTGATAACCAATGGCACCTTGCCCTCAAAGCTACGTACACGGCCACTAAATGCGCGGCCCTATGGGAACTCACGCAGAAAATCACACTACGTTGGTATCTCACCCCAGCCAGAATAAAATCCTTTAATCCAAGAATCCCAAACATATGCTGGAGATGCCACTCTTCTCCTAGTGACATACTACATGTATTCTGGTCATGTACTACATTACATAAATACTGGGAAAACATTTTCGGTTTAATCTCGAACATAACCCACATCAAAATTCCTCCCTCCCCAGCACTGGCGATACTTAACCTAACTATAGAATCAATCCCATACTCATTCAGACTAGTGATTACTCATATCCTCATGGCAGCGAGACTCAACATAGCCCAAGTCATGGACTTAGTAGCCCTTCACTACAGCTACGAGATCATAACAGCTACGTACACTGGCCAGGTGACGAAAACACACAGGAACTGGCAACCATGGACTAACTGGACTGCACACTGCGCAACCCACATACCTAAACAATGACACATAGATCTTCTTCTTGACCGAGCAATACCTTTACATAAACGAGAGAAACAAGATATATGAAACAGCTAGTATTAACTAGCACACATTTATCAATGAAAATTCATACTAAACAGGGCCTCTTCACTCCTGTGGCACTAAAGCTCCCATTTGGGGTGCCATATTAGTGAAGAGGACCAAATTATACAATTACGCCTTATATTTAGATAACTCTAGAATTTATAATGAATATAGGTTTAATAAACGTTACAACCAACCCAGGTTAGTGGATAGTAATCTGTATTGAATTCATATGTTGTACCGTTTACCTTGTATTGACCAACCACAACGTCGTTGCACGATGTACAATGTCCAATTGTACAATGTATTTTGTTGGAAAAGTCCAATAAAAATATGGAAATAAGGAGATTTTTTCATCCAAGTAGATATCACAGCAAGCACATAACAGGAATATGAAATTTTGGGGTAACAAACAGTTTAACTCTAGGTAGCATAAAAAGTTACCCTGGCAGTGCCTCCTTACCCACTTCACCCCATACTGCAAGTGTTACATGCTCATTTTTGTTTAGGTGGAAAGAAAATGCTGGTTTAATTATCTTATCTATCACTCCCGCATATATCCTTCTAGGTGTATAAACAGTCCTCCAAAGTCACTTCTCTTTGCTACTCCATCAGACACAGGTATTCTGACATTATCAAGTGCAATGCAGATATACAGGTGTATAAAGATAAGGCTGATTGGCGTATCTTGCAGAGTGCTAGCCCCAGCCTGCCTCCGTGGGAAACTTGGAAAGAAGAAAGAAATGGCTGCAGCAGCCCTGCATTGTAAGTGAGGGTGCAAAGGGGCCCTCCAGCAATGCAGAGTGTTCGGAGGGAGAAGAAAAGTGCTGGCTGCTGGAGATGTAAAGGAAAAGGTAAGTATACTTGCTTTTTATGTTACTCCTACACCAAAATGAGCATTTAACCCTTCCAATGCAAAGATACCTTTTTATATTAATCACGTTTCAGCTTTAAGCACTTCAGCCCTGGAAGGCCATCCTTTGCGATAGGGCACTGCATCATTTTAACTGATGATTGCGCAGTCATGCGGCGTTGTACCAAACGAAATTGATGTCCTTTCTTCCCTGCAAATAGAGCTTTCTTTTGGTGGCATTTGATCACCTCTGCGGTTTTTATTTTTTGTGCTATAAACAAAAAAATAGTGACAATTAAAAAAAAATATATATTTTTTTTACTTTCTGTTATAATATATATCCAAAAAAAAATGTATTCATCAGTTTAGGCCAATATGTATTCTTCTACATATTTTTGGTAAAAAAAAAGCGTCTACAAATTATGGGATAGATTTATGGACTTTTATTCATTTATTGTTTACTGGTATTGGTGGCAATCTGCAATTTTTAATAGGACTGCAACATTGCGGCGGACAAATCTGATCACAAATGACACTTTTTGGGGAGCAGTGACATTATCACATTGATCAGTGCTATAAAAATGCACTGATCAATGTATAAATTACACTGGCAGGGAAGGCCTTAACACTAGGGGGCGATCAAGGGGCTAACTGTGTTCTATGGGTGTGCTCTACCTGTAGGGGGAATGGGCTGCCAGGGACATGACAGAGACCGCTGTTCCTGATCACTGGGAACAGCAGATCTCTGAGATGTCTCCTTTCAGAACGGGGATTCACCTTGTTTACAAAGGCAGATCTACGTTCTGCCTCTGTGTACAACAATCACGGGTGGCGGACATCGAGTCCACTGGACCCGTGGGCGCACTCTTGCAGCACGCAGTGGACGCATGAGTGCCCGCAACCTCACATGCACGGACTGACGTACAGGTAAGTTGGTTCACGCAGGAGAGCTGACTTACTGCAGTATATGTGCGGCGGCTGGTCGGCAAGCAGTTAAGCTCCTCATACAAAATACAACCTGATTGCACATTATCCTTATATATGTTGGTAAATCTAAAGAAGATGGTACAATCAGATTGTGCATGATCAGCTTTAGTTTCAAAATGTCTAAACATCTCATGGAATTGTAATAAAACCTAATTTATTCAATAACAAGTTGTATGTTTTCTGAAATCGAAAGGACTACTGCTAGTGGATTATAAGGTACTAAATTGCACAAAAAACATCAGTATATGAAAGAGCTAAAAGCTTTATAAATATTACTGAATATCCTAGCATAGCTCAGCTGTACACAAGTAACCTCTTCAGAAATGTAATTCTTTGTTTACAGCACATCAACCATACATAATTATCCAAACAACAAGAACCATAACCAAAAACAATTTGAAAGTTGAATGTGCTGTTTATGAAGTATAATAAGTACACATTGTATTATATTGCAACTCAATATGAATAAGAAAAAACATTAACATCTATTTGAAGCTTCAGTTTCAATTACTGGGGTAATGGAAAAGTTTGCTACAAACATTTTCATTGTATGATAATTTCAAATACTTTTATGATTTTACCATAGCTTTTACAACATGCATTCCATGGTACTTGAATAAAAACATGTTAGTGTGCAGCAGGCCGGATTCTTTTACAGCTTTATGCTCATTTGTCCAAAGCTGTTCAAATGGAATTGAAAAAAAAAATGTCTGTAAGAAAGTTTAGTGGAAAGTGTATTATATTCTTTATATTTATTTAAAGCCCAACTTGCGGAAACTTCAAAGATATTCCTTGCAGTGCAGCTACCGCACTGCAAGGCCGGTCCCTGCAGTGATTTCTCCCTTTCGCTCCAGCATTCTAGTGCCCTAATGACATCAAGACCAATGCAGGATCCATAGCCTTACATTGGATGTGAAAATGCTGAGGGACAGTCCACCCCAGGTGCATGAAGAAACTGTTTGCCAGTGGAGAGGAGGATTAGGTAAGTAAGTGCTTCTCCTCTCTCCCAGACTTGCACTATGGGTGCAGCCCCATTACAAGGGAGATTTTTCAAATTTCTTGAAGTTGAATTTTAACCACTTCAGCCCCGGAAGGTTTTACCCACTTCGTGACCAGGCACTTTAACTGACTATTGCGTGTGTGACGCTGTACACAAATACAATTGATGTCCTTTTTTCCCCCACAAATAGAGCTTTCTTTTTGTGGAATTTGATCACCTCTGCGTTTTTTTCTTTTTTTTGCACTATAAACAAAAAAATGCAGACAATTGAATATTTTTTTTTACAGCAAAAGGTTTTTATTTTAACAAATCAGCATTACAAAACCTTCAGTGTACGACAGAGTATCTCGGTCATTACAGCATTTTAGTAAAGCATCAATTCAATAATGCAGCATCTCACAAGTGCGTATTTGCTAGTTCCCTGTACATCCTTTAGAATATAAAAGGGATGATGACTTAACTAATCAGCAATAATGTGCATTTCAAATACAACATAAGATATCATGTTTGTTACAACTTTACATCAAAGCATTCAACCTCGCTTGTAATTTCCCTCTAATCCATAACTGCATATTCCCTGTCTCTCTTGTCCGGTGGGATCTGAGGATATTCTGTATCCAACCCTAAGGATCAGCAGATCGCATATTCACCACCCCCCAGAGGGCCGATATATGCGTGGGAAGTTCGTCAGATTGAATTTAATCGTCCTCCGATGTGACCCGATGGTGCCCCGTGTCTGAGGGAGGGACAATGCCCCTGACCAAGAGTAGGGAAGTCCATCAATAGGTCCCCCACCCCCGGGCCCTCAACCATGTGCCGCCATCCAGGTCGACCAAACCTTACCAAATTTAGCAGGGCACTGCCTGCTCTCATATGTAAGTTTTACAGTGGCAGCACTGAGTCTACCGCTTTCTTCCAGGATCTGAGGGTAGAGGACTCAGCCAACCTCCAATGTAGCATTATCTCCCCCCTAGCATAGAATAGCAGGAATGTAATAGAGAGTTTGGTGTATCTGTCCCCCTCCAAATCACCCAAATAGCTCAGCAGAAGCAGCATAGGGTCAAGTGACAGCCTGAGGTCCCATATGTCATTAAGCACCCCCGTCACTCCTTCCCAGTATGGTCCGAGCTTCGGGCAGGCCCATACCATGTGCCAGAATGTCCCCTCTCCGGTCCTGCACTGGGGGCATAAAGGGTCAATATGAGGATAGATTCTAGCCATCCTGTGCAGAGTAAAGTAGGCCCTATGAAGAAATTTCAACTGTATGAACCTGTCCTTAGCTGCTATCACAGTTGGGATGTAGGTCGAGACGCAGTCCTCCCATTCATCCTCCTCCAATGCCGGAATATCCTCCCTCCATTTATCAAATGCATGAGTGGGCTTAATGTTGTGTGCTACCGTCAAGTATAAGTATAGTGTGGATAGGAGCTTCCCCATCACGCTTGAAGTCAGAAGTCGCTCAACCGAGTCCGGTTCCAGAATCAGTCTGTCTGGGAATTGTGCCCTCATCGCATGTCTCAGTTGCCAGTATTTGAACTCAAAGGTTCGGGGGAGGGAATACAATTTTGAATATTTTTAACTTTCTGCTACAAAACATTCCCAATAAAAAAAATGAAAAATCAGGGGGCATGGCTACCGCAATGCTACATGGACGCCTGAATCCTCTGCTCCAGCCATGGGAATCCACACAGACTGGGTTAACTTTGACTGTCCAAACACCCACCACTAGGGATGAGCCGAACACCCCCCGCCCAGTTCGGGTCGCACCAGAACCTGCGAACGGACCGAAAATTTGCACGAACGTTAGAACCCCATTGATGGGACTCGAACGTTCAAAATCAAAAGTGCTAATTTTAAAGGCTAATTTGCATGGTATTGTCCTAAAAAGGGTTTTGGGACCCGGGTCCTGCCCCAGGGGACATGTATCAATGCAAAAAAAACTTTTAAAAACTGCAGTTTTTTCGGGAGCAGTGATTTTAATGATGCTTAAAGTAAAAAAAAAACAGAGTTAGGTACCTGGTAACTCTTTTTCTAAGAAGTCTTCCAGGGCGGCATCCGAGAGATAGGCTCCTCCTCCCTAAAACAGGAAACACATTAGTCCACCATTATAAATTTCACAGCCTTACCTGCGTGCCTCAGTTGTATTAAAGCACCGAAGGAATTCCCAGTAAGCTCAAAAGCTCCCCCGCTGTACCTGGCATTAGTCATTTCAAGGGTGGGAACTAGTGCTGCCCTGGAAGACTTCTTAGAAAAAGAGTTACCAGGTACCTAACTCTGTTTTCTCGAATCGTCTTCCAGGGCAGCATCCGAGAGGATGTATCAAGCAATACTTACTAGGGTGGGGATAGAGACTGGAGCACCTTGCGACCAAATGCTTGGTCTTGGTCAGACAGCTGATTTATACGGTAGTGCTTTGCGAAGGTACTGAAGCTCGACCATGTCGCTGCCCTGCAGATCTGCTCTGGAGTTGCCCCTGCCTTCTCTGCGACCGAGGTTGCCCAGGCTCTAGTTGTGTGTGCTCTGATTCCACTTGGTGGAGTGAAATTCTGTGCCTCATAGGTCGTCTGTATGGCCATCCTTATCCATCTGCTGATGGTACTCTTGGAAGCTTGTTTCCCTTTGTTGACTCCTGCATAAAGGATGAAAAGGGAGGTCGTTCTACCCCACTCCTTCATTCTTAGATATGTTATGAGAGTGTTTCTTACATCTAGTTTGTTGTAAGTGTCCCTTTTCCTACTATCCACGGTTATTGGAAGTGAGGGTATGACGATGTTTTGGGTTCTATGGAACGTTGAAGAGACCTTGGGTAGAAAGACCAGATCTGGAGAGAGAATTATTTTGTCTAAATGTATTAGGCAGTATGGTTCTATTATAGACAGAGCTTGGATTTCGCTTACTCTTCTGGTGGATACCAGGGCCAGAAGGAGTGCAGTCTTTAACATGAGGTTTTTGTCTGAGCTTTCTTCCATTGGTTCAAATGGAGGGGAAAGAAAGCCCTTAAGTACTGTGGCCATGTCCCAGGTGGGAGTTCTGTACATTTTGGCTGGTCTAGCTCTTTTAAGTGCTATAAGGAATCGCCTTATCAGCGGAACCTCTGCTAGTCTGGTATCCATGACTGAGGAGAGGAGAGCGCTGCAACTTGTACCTTTAAAGTGCCTGGAGATATGTTTTTGTCTGCACCATCTTGTAGGAAATCCAAAATTGTTGGGATTATCCCTCCATTGGAGATCGGTTTGTTTCTGTACCAAGAGACAAATTTTTTCCTTACTTTCTCATAGATAGCCCTAGTTACAGGCTTCCTGCTGTTTAAGATGGTATTGATCACTCTGTCTGACAGCCCTTTGTTCTGAAGTCTTACCCTTTCAGTAACCAAGCCGAAAGCTTCAGGATCTTGTGGTTCGGGTGGTTGACCGGGCCCTGTGACAGCAGATCCGGCAGGTCTGTCAGTGTCAGCTGAGGTTGTATGCCGAGGTTTTTCAAGTGACTGAACCATGCTCTCTGGGGCCAGTGTGGTGCTATTAGTATCACCGTTGTTGTCTCTGCCTTGATTTTTTGAATTACCTTTGGGATTATGGCAGTTGGAGGGAATGCATAACACAGTTGCCATTCCCAGCTTTGGTTGAAAGCATCTATCCCGCTGTTGCCATCTGTAGGGTCCAGGGAAAAAAATATTAGTGATTTTGCATTTGCCTTGGAAGTGAATAGATCTACCTCGGGTACTCCCCATTTTTGAGTGATTTGAGCGAAGGTTGTTTGGTTCATTGACCATTCTGTTTGTCTTATCGTTTTCCGGCTCAGGAAATCTGCCAGCGTATTGTCTGTTCCTTTCAGATGGATACCTGATATTGATCTTGTGTTCGCTTCTGCCCATAGTAGGATGGACTCTGTCAGCCTCATCAAGATTCGGGACTTTGTACCACCTTGTCTGTTTAGGTATGCCATGGTCGTGGTGTTGTCTGATTGCACTTTTACGTCTCTCCCCTGTAACGCTAGCTTGAAAGCTTTTAGTGCTTCCCCCACAGCTTTCAGCTCTCTCAAGTTTGAGGAGGCTTGGGACCACTTGGATGTCCATTTCCCTTGTGAGCACAGCCCTTCCATGTGGGCTCCCCATCCTAGGGCGCTGGCATCGGTGGTGATCCTGACTGGATCGGATTGAGCCCATCTGCGCCCTTCGATGTATCGAAGTGGATTGAGCCACCATTGGAGTGTTTGTTTGACTGTGGCTGGGACAGGAATGGACTTGTCTAGGGATGCTTGCCTGCCATCCCACTGAGACAGAATGTAGTTCTGTAGAGGTCTCATGTGAATCTGTTAAAAAACAGAATATAGGGGATGGCGCTGTGTAGAGTGTGAACGTTAAAGTGCCAAGTGCTGTGATGCGTAGTACAATCCTACCTCAATACCCGAAAATTAAAAGATATGTAATCAATATAAATAAATTAAAAAAATAGTAACTTGATCAAGAATTAGCCAATATTGTGGGGTGATATATCATTAATGGAATTGCAAGTAATGCTGTACATTAAACAAAATCAATCCTTAAAAAATGTGAAAAAATGTGAAATTAAAAATAGCAGATATAGATTGGTTGTCAAACCACAGTGCAACCCACACAGTGCGATAATGTGCAAATATCTATAAAAATTGAAAACAATCTGATATATAGAAATGTGTACATAAAGAGGTTAATTCATCACAAAAATTAAAATTAAAAAATATTCAAAAAAACAGACAATATTCAAAAAAATATATATATCTAGTCCCAACTGCTGTATAGTGCAAAAAGTTCAAAATAGTGATATAATTGCAGTGTAATAAATTGTGTAGCATCTTTCCCAGACGATTATTATTCTTTAACAATGGAGAACCCTGCAGTAATTTTTTGGCAATTTCCCCCAATGTGATTGCACTCTCCGGAGCTCCCTGCCCCTGCAGGGGTATGAGCGTAAATCCTCAGCCTTTAATCGCCCCGATCTCCCTGGTGCCAGTACTCTTCCACTCAGCCCAATCCAGGAGAACCACTTGTTGAGAAGGGAGGGAGGACTCACTGCCCTTTGCTGTAGCACAGATCCCAGCCAGGCATCCACTTTTGTTATTCTGAAGAAATCCCTGGGTGTTATTTCTTCAGAATAACAAAAATGGATGCCTGGCTGGGATCTGTGCTACAGCAAAGGGCAGTGAGTCCTCCCTCCCTTCTCAACAAGTGGTTCTCCTGGATTGGGCTGAGTGGATTTACGCTCATACCCCTGCAGGGGCAGGGAGCTCCGGTGAGTGCAATCACATTGGGGGAAATTGCCAAAAAATTACTGCAGGGTTCTCCATTGTTAAAGAATAATAATCGTCTGGGAAAGACGCTACACAATTTATTACACTGCAATTATATCACTATTTTGAACTTTTTGCACTATACAGCAGTTGGGACTAGATATATATATATTTTTTTGAATATTGTCTGTTTTTTTGAATATTTTTTAATTTTAATTTTTGTGATGAATTAACCTCTTTATGTACACATTTCTATATATCAGATTGTTTTCAATTTTTATAGATATTTGCACATTATCGCACTGTGTGGGTTGCACTGTGGTTTGACACCCAATCTATATCTGCTATTTTTAATTTCACATTTTTTCAAATTTTTTAAGGATTGATTTTGTTTAATGTACAGCATTACTTGCAATTCCATTAATGATATATCACCCCACAATATTGGCTAATTCTTGATCAATTTACTATTTTTTAATTTATTTATATTGATTACATATCTTTTAATTTTCGTGTATTGAGGTAGGATTGTACTACGCATCACAGCACTTGGCACTTTAACATTCACACTCTACACAGCACCATCCCCTATATTCTGTTTTTTAACCTTTTGGGGTATCACTGAGGTGTTCCCTACTTACATTGGGGGGCAGCAGTGTTTTAAAAATTCTGAAGCGCAGACCCATTGATAGCTCATGTGAATCTGTGCCCAGGTGATGGCTGGAATGGAAGACGTCATCAGTTCTAGTATGGTCATTCCGTGTCTGATTGTTATGGTATGGGTCCCTAAAAGGGAGGTTATTGCCTGTGTAATTTTTTCGTCCTTTTCCTTTGTTAGAAAAATTTTTGACAGTCTGGAATCCAGCACATATTTAAATATACTACTCTCTGGCTTGGGTTCATTTGAGATTTTTCTGCATTCACTATCCATCCCAGGTTTTGCAGATAGGACATACTTGTGCGCAGATTGTTTTCTAGGATTTCCGCTGAGTCCGCAAAGAACAGTAGGTCGTATAAGTACGGTATTATTCCAATACTCTGCTGTCTTAGACCCTTTAATGCTTCCGCCATTATCTTTGAGAATATTCTTGGTGCCAAAGGTATTCCGAAAGGGAGAGCTGCGTACTGTAGGTGTAGAGTAGCTGCTGGCCCTTGTATTGCGAACCTCAGGAACTTTTGATGATCCTCCCTTATGGGGACATGTAGGTAGGCATCCTGTAGGTCTAGTGTCGCCATGAATGTCTCCCGCGGCAGGATGTTCCTGATCGAGTAGATAGATTCCATTCTGAGATACTAGATTGGGAGTCCGCGCTTAGGATTATGAAAGGGCTGCTGCCTCCCCCTTAATTAATTCCTATTAGGAATTAATTGGAAGTAATTAAAGAAGAGAACTGGGGAATTGGCGCTGCCCTGATTTCAATAAGTGTTAATTAAAGATCACCAAACCTTTAAAAAATTGTGCATAAGACAAAAAATATATATAAAATTTGTGTGACCCTTGGGTAGATTTACCCCTCCGTTTGTGCCAAAATAAATAAAAATGTATAAATAAAAATGTGTTCCTTTGAACGTGTTAATCCTCTGTGTTGCATAAGTACATTACACAATATATGGATATAATTTAAATTTGTCCCACCTCCACTCTAAGTAAATAACAAAATTCGAAGAATTAATATTGAATAGCCTCCTATAGTAGTAGTGGGGTTTGTAACAAACCACACTAATTGGGGGCTATCAGTAAATGTGTGAGATCCCCTTATATCCCTATTATATGTAGTGACAAAAGTGCACTGTGCATAAAGTGAAACAAAAGTGCATATTAGCCCTTAAAAATACTAGAATGCATATAGAATAAATTCATATATAAGAATCCGTAAAAATATAAATATAATATGTAATATAAATCCAAACCATTAACACTCATGTAAACGATACCGAAATAAAGATACACATCTATGAAAAAAGTCCCTGTAGTGAACCCCAGCAGGGTTAAACAGTCTCAATTTTAAAGCCAAAGATAATTAGAAACGTCAGGATCAGTTGACATGCATATACAAATGCCCGAGGGGTGGTAATAAGTGACTTCCATGCACGTAGAAGCTGGTGACTCCAAGTGCTCCCCTCCGTGCTCCCCCACTCACCAGATTCCGTCACCCCCTGGGGGGTATTGGGCAAAAGAGTGGGTGTCTCAGGATGGCTGCCTTTAGTGGATGTCCCTTTTAAGCTTTACTCCTCCATGAATTTCCTCTTTTTCTCTTTAACACTGGTGGTGAGAGACCCCTTCTGCTGGTCCGGGTCCAAGTGCCTCCACTACTATCCACCTCCGTACTGCTAGGCCCTCCTCCCGCAAAGAAATAGACAGGGGGCTTGCATAGTGAAGTACGTCCAGTTTATTCAACAGTTTAAAAGTTTAAAAGCATAACAACCGCTGCTGAATGCAAAGGATGGGATCGGGAAACGAATCCGAGCGTGCGTCCCACCTTGCGTTCCAGCCGCTTCTTCCGGGTATGACGTGTGAGCGTGACTCCGCCTTACTCGTTTCCTCTTTAGACGTTGTCAAAGACGGTGTCGACGCTTCACGCCACACACACAGATATAGTCCTCCCGGCTCCCTCGAACCTCCCCCTAATTATGTAAATACCACTCGGGGGGTGTGTATGAGTTAGCGGAGCCGCAGGTCTATATGAAAGCATACCGCCTACTCATCATGGTTAATTACACATCACATACTGCTCCAATACTCCTACCGTCTATAGAATCATTTGTTGTAGTTGGGAGACAATAATGTCCAGATGTTTAAGCTATTTAAGTAGTCATACATAATAGACTGAGATATTTGGTTGAGTCATCCAAAAACGAAAATAAGCCAAATCGAGATATGGACGTCAGAAGGTAATAGTGTAATAGACCTTGGTACTATGAGCCTTAATAATAAACATATAATTGTATATAAAAGATAGAAGAAATGTTACATATATATATATAAAAAAATGCTCTTAAATATCTAAAAGTACTTAGATACATATGATTGTATATAGAAAATAAAAAATAAAAAATAAAAAATAAAAAATAAAATATAATAAAAAGGGGAGAAATGGTGTATATATACATAAAAAATACTCTTAAATATCTAAAAAATACTAGAACTTCAATCAGATAAGACAAAAAGTATCTATATGAAAGGAATTTTTTTATATAAAAGGCCTTAAAAATACTTATTAAGAACTACTAGTGGTTGCTTATGATCTCAACTAGTGCGTATAATTTTTACCTTCCGCTACCCTTCATAAGCAGAATGGGATGAGAACTAAAAATACCCAAAAACCCAAAAAACCAAGAAAAGGGGGATTAAGCTGTGGAAAAAAAGGGGGGGTTGAAAAGGGGGAAGTTAAAGAAGGGTAAAACGTGCCTTGACCCATATAGGTTCTATTGTATACTGAGAATTCTGTATTCTAAATAAAAATTATTTAGTAGGGCCTAAATCCCTTAACTCTTAATGTCTATGTTGAAAAAAGGGGGGAGCTTAGGGGTTGGCGATAAAACAATTTAGGTCTATATCCAAGTTTAACCCTCTGGGGGCAAGAGATCCCAGCCGGTAAATCCAGCTGGTTTCATTTTGGGAAATTAGGGTCTCTCTATTGCCCCCCCGCCAGTTTGTTTGTACTGTATCAATTCCATAGAAAACAAGGCCACTAGGATCTCTATGGTGGACCTCATCAAAGTGCCTGGACAGGCTGTGGTTGGGGAACCCTTTCCTGATATTTTTGATGTGTTCTCTGATCCGGACGAAAAGGGGGCGGGTGGTTCTCCCCACATATTGGAGGTGGCAAGGGCATTCAATGATGTATGTGACATCCGACATGTAATTAATTGATTGATGCGGTATTCCTTATGATCGGTGCATGATCTAAACATAGTCTTCTTTCTGGGTTGCCACTTAGCCACTTTACATGGTAAACACCTCTGGCATCTGAAAAATCCCTTCAGGTCCGGGCATATTTTGATGGTACGCGGGGGGTCTATGACATTTCTCACAAGATGGTTCCTTAGGTTGGGTGCTTTCCTGTATACGAACTTGGGTTTTGCAGGTAGGAGTTTCGATAAGACAAGATCTTCTTTAAGGATCGGCCAATACTTCCTTATTATTTTTTCTAGATCTCTGTATTGGTTATTGTATCCAGTAATGAAGGTGATATCCCCTCCCTTATTGTTATTTCTGTTTTTATTACAAAAGAGGGAGGATCTGTCCATCTTCATAATCTCCATTTTCAGTTTAAGGAGTCTGTCTTTGTCATAGCCTTTTTCTTGAAATCTTCTAATCAAGATATCTGCCTGACTGTTAAAATCCTCCAGTGTGTCACAATTGCGACGTATGCGCAATAATTGTCCCTTGGGGAAATTCGATTTCCATCGTGGGTGATGGCAACTGGAGGTGGGAATATACCCGTTCCTATCCGTCGTTTTAAAAAATGTACGGGTTGATAGCGAATCCCTTGTTTTAAAAATTTCCAGGTCCAGGTAATCGATTTTTTCGTTACTCCACTTTCCGGTAAACGTAATACCATATTTGTTGATATTTAAATTGTCAAGAAACTTAGTCAGGCTTTCTGGTGTTCCGTCCCATAAGATGATCAGGTCATCTATATACCGCCTGTACATCTTGATCTGGGGTATATTTTTACTGTAAATATACTTGTCCTCCCACATATCCATGAACAGTAGGGATGAGCTGAACACCCCCCTGTTCGGTCGACCAGAACATGCGAACAGGAAAAAAGTTAGTTCGAACACGCGAACACCGTTAAAGTCTATGGGACACGAACATGAATAATCAAAAGTGCTAATTTTAAAGGCTAATATGCAAGTTATTGTCATAAAAAGTGTTTGGGGACCCGGGTCCTGCCCCAGGGGACATGGATCAATGCAAAAAAAAGTTTTAAAAACGGCCATTTTTTCAGGAGCAGTGATTTTAATAATGCTTAAAGTCAAACAATAAAAGTGTAATATCCCTTTAAATTTCGTACCTGGGGGGTGTCTATAGTATGCCTGTAAAGGGGCGCATGTTTCCTGTGTTTAGAACAGTCTGACAGCAAAATGACATTTTGAAGGAAAAAACTCATTTAAAACTACCGGCGGCTATTGCATTGCCGACAATACACATAGAAGTTCATTGATAAAAACGGCATGGGAATTCCCCAAAGGGGAACCCCGAACCAAAATTAAAAAAAAAAAATGACGTGGGAGTTCCCCTAAATTCCATACCAGGCCCTTCAGGTCTGGTATGGATATTAAGGGGAACCCCGGCCAAAATTAAAAAAAAAAAATGACGTGGGGTTCCCCCTAAATTCCATACCAGACCCTTCAGGTCTGGTATGGATTTTAAGGGGAACCCCGCGCCAAAAAAAAAAAAAAAAAAACGTGCGTCAGAGGGGGGCGGGGTCACCGGGTGGCCCCACCCCCCGTTATTTAAGAACTGTCAGACGAGGAGCGCCGTCACACAGCGGGAGCCTCCCTTCATGCCAGCATGGATGCGGAGCGGCCCGGAGAAGAAAATGAAGAAGAGAAGAAGAGAAAAAGAGAAGAAGATGAAGAAGAAGAGAAGAGCGGGAGCCTCCCCCCATGCCATGGGTGCGGAGCGGCCCGAGGAGAAGAAGATAGAAGACGCCGCGGAGGAGATGCTGGACGAGAACGCCGGAGGAAGAACCAGAAGAGCCAGAAGAACCAGAAGAACCAGAAGATGAAGGAAGATAGAAGAAAGAAGAAGTATTTAAATAAAGGAATTGTCAAAAACTGTCTCTTGTCATTTTTAACATTTTTGACAGTTTTTTAGTGAAATGGTAGGGGTACTTTTGTACCCCCTTACCATTTCACACAGGGGGGGGCCGGGATCTGGGGGTCCCCTTGTTAAAGGGGGCTTCCAGATTCCGATAAGCCCCCCGCCCGCAGACCCCCACAACCACCGGCCAGGGTTGTGGGGATGAGGCCCTTGTCCTCATCAACATGGGGACAAGGTGTTTTGGGGGGCTACCCCAAAGCACCCTCCCAATGTTGAGGGCATGTGGCCTGGTACGGTTCAGGAGGGGGGGGGCGCACTCTCGTCCCCCCTCTTTTCCTGCGGCCTGCCAGGTTGCGTGCTCGGATAAGGGTCTGGTATGGATTTTTGGGGGGACCCCACGCCGTTTTTTTTTTTTTTTTTTTTGGCGCGGGGTTCCCCTTAAAATCCATACCAGACCTGAAGGGTCTGGTTTGGAATTTAGGGGGAACCCCACGTCATTTTTTTTTTTTAATTTTGGCCGGGGTTCCCCTTAATATCCATACCAGACCTGAAGGGCCTGGTATGGAATTTAGGGGGACTCCCACGTCATTTTTTTTTTTAAATTGTGGTTCTGGGTTCCCCTTTGGGGAATTCCCATGCCGTTTTTATCAATGAACTTCTATGTGTATTGTCGGCAATGCAATAGCCGCGGGTAGTTTTAAATGAGTTTTTTCCTTCAAAATGTCATTTTGCTGTCAGACTGTTCTAAACACAAGAAACATGCGCCCCTTTACAGGCATACTATAGACACCCCCCAGGTACGAAATTTAAAGGGATATTACACTTTTATTGTTTGACTTTAAGCATTATTAAAATCACTGCTCCTGAAAAAACGGCCGTTTTTAAAACTTTTTTTTGCATTGATCCATGTCCCCTGGGGCAGGACCTGGGTCCCCAAACACTTTTTATGACAATAACTTGCATATTAGCCTTTAAAATTAGCACTTTTGATTTCTCCCATAGACTTTTAAAGGGTGTTCCGCGGCATTCGAATTTGCCGCGAACACCCCAAATTGTTCGCTGTTCGGCGAACTTGCGAACAGCCAATGTTCGAGTCGAACATGAGTTCGACTCGAACTCGAAGCTCATCCCTAATGAACAGGTTAGCTACGCTAGGGGTGTAGCGTGCCCCCATTGCAACCCCCTTTGTCTGTACGTAGTATTTCTTATCATACCAGAAATAGTTACATTCCATGGCTAGCTTTAGGCCCTCTAGGATGTAACTAATCTGTTCCTGCTTCATGTTGGTATTTTTGTGCATTGCTTTCTCTACTCCCCGCAGTCCATCTTTTTGCTCAATACTGGTGTAAAGCGAATTTATATCCACCGCCACCAGTAGCCATTGTTCTACTCCCTTCACCTGTTGGAGTTCCTCTATCAATTGCATGCTATCGCGTAAGTACGATTTGCCTTCTTTTACCAGGGGTTTGAGGAATTTGTCTAAATATTCTCCTAATCTGGAGAATATAGAATTAATCCCGCTGACGATGGGCCTTCCTGGTGGTCTTTCCAGTCTCTTATGGATTTTGGGCGTATAGTATATTACTGGCGTCTTTGTTGAATTTGATATCATATATTTGGCCTCTTTGGAATTCAAAATCCCCTTGGTTTTCCCTTTATCCACATATGCTTTTAGCTTCTTCTCATATTTTATCTTCGGGTTCCCGGTTAATTTTTTATAGGTGTTTTCTATATTCAGAAGATTATTCATCTCATCCTGGTAATCTTTTTTGTTTAAGATGACTAGGCCTCCCCCCTTGTCTGCTGGCCTGATCACTACATCATGTTTGTTTCCTATGTCTTTGATGGTTTTCCAGATGTTCCTTGACCTCTTCTTGTTATTTTTCATTGCCTTGATGTCTTCCTCTACCATTTTTCTAAACGCATTAATGCATTGGTTTCCTGGTGTTTTGGGATTGAATATAGAGTTATTTTTAAGTTCGGTGTGTATATACTCCGAATGTTCTCTTGTTATTTCTCCTGGGTTCATGGCAAAATGTTTTTTTATGTTTAGTTTCCTTAAGAATTTTTGAAGGTCAATATAGGCCTCAAACTTATCCAAAGATTTATCGGGAGCATATTTGAGCCCCAATTCTAGTACTTCTAGTTCTTCTTGTGTAAACTGCGTGTGGCTGAGGTTAAAAATCCCTTGACCTAATAATTTCTGGGTCTTTTTCTTCTTCCTGCCCCCTCGTCTTCCTCTTGTCTGCTTTCTCTTTCCATGTGCCTGTGCGTGGGTTCCATTTCCTGTTGATGTTGCCTTCTGATTCCATTTTGTGGGTTCGTTTCGTATCTCTGATACGCATTTGGACCTTCTGTTCTCCTCGGACTCCAGTACCGGTCTCTTGTTCTTGGTCCTCCATAAGTGTTTCGTCCCCTCCAGCCTGGATTCCTGTAAGGAATACGGGGTCTCCATTTCCCAGGAGGTCTGTCTTGGTAGGTAACTCGGGGAAAATCCCTGCTTCCCTCGTATCCTCTTCTGTATCCTGGATGTTGGCCTCTGTAATCATCCCTTAATGGGGAATATCTATTACGTACAGGTATATTATATCTGTTATTTGATGGAGTTCTGTAGTTAGGGGGTAATCTATGGTCATCTCTCTTATTCTCTCTTCTTACTGATGTTATATTAGGAGTGATAGGTCTTGTTTAGGGATGAGCCGAACACCCCCCTGTTCGGTTCGCACCAGAACATGCGAACAGGAAAAAAGTTCGTTCGAACATGCGAACACCGTTAAAGTCTATGGGACACGAACATGAATAATCAAAAGTGCTAATTTTCAAGGCTTATATGCAAGTTATTGTCATAAAAAGTGTTTGGGGACCTGGGTCCTGCCCCAGGGGACATGGATCAATGCAAAAAAAAGTTTTAAAAACAGCCGTTTTTTCAGGAGCAGTGATTTTAATAATGCTTAAAGTCAAACAATAAAAGTGTAATATCCCTTTAAATTTCGTACCTGGGGGGTGTCTATAGTGTGCCTGTAAAGGGGCGCATGTTTCCTGTGTTTAGAACAGTCTGACAGCAAAATGACATTTTGAAGGAAAAAACTCATTTAAAACTACCCGCGGCTATTGCATTGCCGACAATACACATAGAAGTTCATTGATAAAAACGGCATGGGAATTCCCCAAAGGGGAACCCCGAACCAAAATTAAAAAAAAAAAATGACGTGGGGGTCCCCCTAAATTCCATACCAGGCCCTTCAGGTCTGGTATGGATATTAAGGGGAACCCCGGCCAAAATTTAAAAAAAAAAATGACGTGGGGTTCCCCCTAAATTCCATACCAGACCCTTCAGGTCTGGTATGGATTTTAAGGGGAACCCCGCGCCAAAAAAAAAAAAAAAAAACGGCGTGGGGTCCCCCCAAAAATCCATACCAGACCCTTATCCGAGCACGCAACCTGGCAGGCCGCAGGAAAAGAGGGGGGGACGAGAGTGCGGCCCCCCCTCCCTCCTGAACCGTACCAGGCCACATGCCCTCAACATTGGGAGGGTGCTTTGGGGTAGCCCCCCAAAACACCTTGTCCCCATGTTGATGAGGACAAGGGCCTCATCCCCACAACCCTGGCCGGTGGTTGTGGGGGTCTGCGGGCGGGGGGCTTGTCGGAATCTGGAAGCCCCCTTTAACAAGCTGACCCCCAGATCCCGGCCCCCCCCCTGTGTGAAATGGTAAGGGGGTACATAAGTACCCCTACCATTTCACGAAAAAAGTGTCAAAAATGTTAAAAATGACAAGAGACAGTTTTTGACAATTCCTTTATTTAAATGCTTCTTCTTTCTTCTATCTTGCTTCATCTTCTGGTTCTTCTGGCTCTTCTGGTTCTTCTGGTTCTTCCTCCGGCGTTCTCGTCCAGCATCTCCTCCGCGGCGTCTTCTGTCTTCTTCTCCTCGGGCCGCTCCGCACCCATGGCATGGGGGGGAGGCTCCCGCTCTTCTCTTCTTCTTTTCTTCTTTTCTTCTTTTCTTCTCTTCTTCTCTTCTTCTTCATTTTCTTCTCCGGGCTGCTCCGCAATCCATGCTGGCATGGAGGGAGGCTCCCGCTGTGTGACGGCGCTCCTCGTCTGACAGTTCTTAAATAACGGGGGGGCGGGGCCACCCGGTGACCCCGCCCCCCTCTGACGCACGGTGACTTGACGGGACTTCCCTGTGACGTCACGGGGAATGCCACAGGGAAGTCCCGTCAAGTCACCGTGCGTCAGAGGGGGGCGGGGTCACCGGGTGGCCCCGCCCCCCCCCCCCCCCGTTATTTAAGAACTGTCAGACGAGGAGCGCCGTCACACAGCGGGAGCCTCCCTCCATGCCAGCATGGATTGCGGAGCGGCCCGGAGAAGAAAATGAAGAAGAAGAGAAGAAGAGAAGAAAAGAAGAAAAGAAGAAGAGAAGAAGAGAAGAGCGGGAGCCTCCCCCCCATGCCATGGGTGCGGAGCGGCCCGAGGAGAAGAAGACAGAAGACGCCGCGGAGGAGATGCTGGACGAGAACGCCGGAGGAAGAACCAGAAGAACCAGAAGAGCCAGAAGAACCAGAAGATGAAGCAAGATAGAAGAAAGAAGAAGCATTTAAATAAAGGAATTGTCAAAAACTGTCTCTTGTCATTTTTAACATTTTTGACACTTTTTTCGTGAAATGGTAGGGGTACTTATGTACCCCCTTACCATTTCACACAGGGGGGGGGCCGGGATCTGGGGGTCACCTTGTTAAAGGGGGCTTCCAGATTCCGATAAGCCCCCCGCCCGCAGACCCCCACAACCACCGGCCAGGGTTGTGGGGATGAGGCCCTTGTCCTCATCAACATGGGGACAAGGTGTTTTGGGGGGCTACCCCAAAGCACCCTCCCAATGTTGAGGGCATGTGGCCTGGTACGGTTCAGGAGGGAGGGGGGGCCGCACTCTCGTCCCCCCCTCTTTTCCTGCGGCCGGCCAGGTTGCGTGCTCGGATAAGGGTCTGGTATGGATTTTTGGGGGGACCCCACGCCGTTTTTTTTTTTTTTTTTTGGCGCGGGGTTCCCCTTAAAATCCATACCAGACCTGAAGGGTCTGGTATGGAATTTAGGGGGAACCCCACGTCATTTTTTTTTTAATTTTGGCCGGGGTTCCCCTTAATATCCATACCAGACCTGAAGGGCCTGGTATGGAATTTAGGGGGACCCCCACGTCATTTTTTTTTTTTAATTTTGGTCCGGGGTTCCCCTTTGGGGAATTCCCATGCCGTTTTTATCAATGAACTTCTATGTGTATTGTCGGCAATGCAATAGCCGCGGGTAGTTTTAAATGAGTTTTTTCCTTCAAAATGTCATTTTGCTGTCAGACTGTTCTAAACACAGGAAACATGCGCCCCTTTACAGGCACACTATAGACACCCCCCAGGTACGAAATTTAAAGGGATATTACACTTTTATTGATTGACTTTAAGTATTATTAAAATCACTGCTCCTGAAAAAACGGCCGTTTTTAAAACTTTTTTTTGCATTGATCCATGTCCCCTGGGGCAGGACCCAGGTCCCCAAACACTTTTTATGACAATAACTTGCATATTAGCCTTTAAAATTAGCACTTTTGATTTCTCCCATAGACTTTTAAAGGGTGTTCCGCGGCATTCGAATTTGCTGTTCGGTGAACTTGCGAACAGCCAATGTTCGAGTTGAACATGAGTTCGACTCGAACTCGAAGCTCATCCCTAGTCTTGTTGGACTATAAGGTATGTTGTCCACTCTCCTAGGCGTACCTCCCATCATTCCCAAAGGTGGGAGTGGTATTGGTTCCTCTGGTTCTTCCTCCATTGAGGGGTCATCTAGTTGTTCATCCTGACTGTCTTCATGTATTTGCCATTTGTACACGTTAGAGTTTTTGTAGTCCATAACGTCTCTTTTAAATTTTTTCTGTTTTTTAGCCTGTATGGTGGTGTCATATTTTTTGATGGATTCCTGTAGTTCTTTTTCTTTATCTTTATATTCTTTAAGGTGGACAAAGGGTGATAGTAGGTTTTTTATTTCTGCTATACTTGTTTTAATCATTCTCATTTTAAATTGCCTCCTTTTGATGATATGCTGGAGTAATTCCCCCTCACATTTATTAAAAAGGGAATACCAGTCCTTCATGAGATCAGTGTTGTCAATTCCATCGTTAGGGTGTACATCCCATCTTAGCCTCCTAGGGGTAATTTTCTCTGTGACATACACCTCCAGAGTAGAGATGTCCAAACCATACCCTAAGTTGTTTTTCTAGGGTATGTTTTAATTGTTTAAGCAGTCCATGCATATCTTTATTGCTGGTAACTTGCTCCTGGCTAAAGATTGCCTCTATGTCTATATTTCTGGTATTAAGATACCCAAAGATATCCATAGCAGCAGACAAAAGACACCCGAAGGTGATCTTTAAAGATTCCATTCTGAATCTTTTGTATTTTATCCCTCGGTTGAGGTGGTTTGAGGTTTAGTATCAGTCTTAGCTTGCCTGACATTTTCCTTTTTGCGAAGATATGGGAGTAGAAGCCCCTTTGTTCCTCTTCTTGAGGAACATGGCGAATCACCTTCTGATCCAGCAGGTTCTGCATGGGATTCCAGAAAAGCCCTTGCTCGATCGTTGTCCCTTGGTAGCATGGTTGCTAGGCATTTGGTTGGGGGGCGGGTAGAGAATTCTATTGCGTAGCCGTCTGCTATGGTGCGGAAGATGAACTTGTTCTTTGTTGTCTTTTCCCATTGGCGGGAAAAGGCCGCAAGTCTGCCCCCCACCTGGTGACAGTCATTGTTTTTTGTTCTTTTGGTTAGGAGGCTTGAGGATGAATTCACCCTTGCCTTTTTTGTTTTGCTGACCCCAGCGCTTTTTTGCCCCCGGCTTGTTAAATTTCTTAATTTGCCGAAAGGGCACCTTCCCTTGCTTCTTTTTGGTTTGGTGAAACCCTTTATTCTTTGCTGCAGTCCTGTCCGGGACTGTTTCTAGTTCAGGCCCGAAAAGTAGGTCTCCAGTGAACGGAATCCCACATAATCTGTTCTTGGAAGAGACGTCCCCTCCCCAAGACTTCAACCACAGGGCTCTTCAGGCTGAGTTCAGCAGTGCTGTGGCCCTAGAGGATATTCTGACAGTTTCAGCTGAGGCATCCGCTAAGAAAGCTGCCGCTCTGGTTAGCGTGGGGTTGGTTTTATTAATTCTTCCCTGGGCGTGTCATTCTCCAGCAGTTCTTGCAGCTGGGTTAGCCAGATTAGCAAAGTCCGGGCTGTGCAGGTGGAAGCAATAGCCAGATTCAAGTTTGCGGCCCCTGCTTCCCATGCCCTTTTTGGGAGGGCTTCTATTTTCTTATCCATGGGGTTGCTTAGGGTACCTGCGTCGTCAAAGGCCAAGTCAGATTTGTTTGTGACTTTTGCCAGGGAGGCATCCACTTTGGGGCATTTAGCCCAGGTTTTGATGTCTGACTCCGCAAACGGTACCTGCGTTTAACTGTGGCTGGTATAAAAAGTTTTTTCTCTGGGTCTTCCCATTTTTTTTTGACTATGTCTTTAAGGGTTTGGTGCACAGGGAATGTTCTGGGTTTCCTGGGCTGTAGCCCTTTGTACATTCTGTCATGTATTGTGAGCTCTGCGGTTTTCTGCTCCTTAATGCCTAGCGTGTCAGCTATGGCCTTAAGAAGACTATCCGTGTCCTCTGAGGGAAACAGGCTGCTCTCTGCAGTGTCATCTTCCTCATCAGAGTCTGAGCAGACTCCATCCTCCGATTCAGATTGCTCAGATTCATCTGAATCTTCCTCTTGTTCTACCTGTTCCTTGTTACCTGCAGGAACGCATGTTCCGCTGGTAGATGGGATACTGGCCTGACCGATACTTGATGGCGCTTCCAATTTTTCAATAGCTGAGCGTAGTGGTGCCATGGTGCTCTGAATTTCTTTCTTAAAAGAGTTGAGCAGATCTTTCAAATACCCCTGTGATTCTTTGGCCACCATTTTGTCTATGCATTTCTGACATAGGGTTTTTTTCCAATCTGGGGAAAGCCTGTGGCTGCATGATGCACATGTTTTGCCTTTCACTTTCCTTTCCTCACGGGTCTTTGCCTAGAAGTAAGCATAGTAAACAAGGTCCCCGTGAGGTAGGTGGTCAAAGACTGCAGTTTTATGGAAAGGTTAAGACAGAGATAACTCTTGAGTATTCTGGCTTACCTTGGAGCTGTCCTGGCTCGCAGGATCTGCAGGGCAGGGTGGAGAAGCGTCAGACGTGGTCAGCCACCAGGATCCTCTGCTTAGAGGGGCCTTTTTAACTGCTTCCTGCATAAGCTCCGGCCCCGTCCCCAGCTGACCCTGTGCAGGTTGGTGGATACACCTGCACATGCTGCTGCCGTTTGGTATACTCCTCCCAGTGTACGAAAACTAATAGGAAGGGACACGCTCTGAATCCTAATTTTATAATATAAATATATCTATATATATATACATATATATATATATATATATATATATATATATATATATATATATATATATATATATATTTTTTTTTTTTTAAACTCCCGCCCCCCGGAAGTCCCGAGTGTCCCGCTCTGTATCCTCCCAGAGATAGGCTTTGGGAAAATGGCTGCCACCCAGAAACGGAACCGCATTACACCACGCCAGTGCCATCTTGGCACACCCACAGGGCCTCCATGGAGAGGCCTGTAATGCAGTGTGCTGAGGACGCCATAGCGGCGAGTGCGGAAAGCGGGTGGGCGGGCCGCACAGCCTCTCCTCGGAGGTACCGTCTGCAGACACCCAGGCAGACAAGAGGGATAGACAAAAAAGTAAGGACAACCTACCCGATCAGCAGCCTGTGGCGGGGGGGTACGGTCCATCCCCTAGTACACTATCTGTATATATCCCCATGCTGGCCTCGCAGCGACATCTACTGCCTGTGAACTTGCCTGCTCTCTGGAATATACTACATATAGGTGACACAAAGCTTGGAGGAGATTCCCAGACCTGCTAAAAACCAAAGTGTAGCAGGCGCTAGTGCAGCGGCATGGGGGGAAATGACAGAGTCCTCCTGCAGCCTGGGGGGATAATTGCAGACCCCTCAGTAGGGGCGAAATCTCAGGCAGAGCAATATTGCTCAGTGCTGCTCCTGCTTGCCCTCCCAAGGCCCATTGGGCTGTATGGGATGCTGGCAGGGGGTCTCCTGCAACAAGCACAGAGACAGAGTGAAAAATAACAAACGTTTCTTGCAGCTCCTGTGGGTCCGGAGGAAACATAAACAACTGAGGCACGCAGGTAAGGCTGTGAAATTTATAATGGTGGACTAATGTGTTTCCTGTTTTAGGGAGGAGGAGCCTATCTCTCGGATTCTGCCCTGGAAGACGATTCGAGAAAAAGTGAAGTATTCCTTTAAATATCGTACCTGGGGGATGTCTATAGTATGCCTGTAAAGTGGCGCGTGTTTCCCGTCCTTAGAACAGTCCCTGCACAAAATGACATTTTTATGTCATTTTTTTAAGGAAAAAAAGTCATTTAAACTGCTTGTAATGTAATGTAATGTCGGGTCCTGGCAATAGGGATGAAAATCAGTGAGACAAACGACATGGGTACCCTCCAGTGCATTACCAGGCCCTTTGGGTCCTGTATGGATATTAAGGGGAACCCCGCACCCAAATTAAAAAAAGGAAAGGCGTGGGGCCCCCAGGCCCTATATACTCTGAACAGCAGTATACAGGTGGTGCAAACAAGACAGGGACTGTAGGTTTGTTGTTAAGTAGAATCTGTTTGTAATTTTGAACTGGTACATTTTTAAAGTGTAGCTCCAGCCAAAAAATCTGTTTTTAAGCTTTTTGGAAAACATAGGGAAGGGTTATCACCCCTGTGACATTTGTTTTGCTGTCTGTGCTCCTCTTCAGAAGATTTTACCTCACTTTTTGTCCCAATGACAAATGTTTTTTGAAAATTTGGGGTTTTTAGTGTAACAAGGATTGGTGATAAAGCATCAGTGGAAAGGAGAAAAGTTTTTCCCGTATTAACTCTTACAGGAGAGAATTTCCCTTCCTATGGGGTAGATTTAATCTCACTTCCTGTTGTCTCCTTCCGTTTGCAAGTAGGAGTCATTTGTAAGTTGGATGTTTGAAAGTAGGGGCCTGCCCTATATACTCAGCAGAAATTTGGGCCTTAGGTGTTGTTGTGGCCACAACACTGTAAGCCCTCACAGGGCCCTGCTGTGAAATATTAGATCAAGAATTGTAATTACATGCCCAACAGGGGCAGAAAAATTGGGCCTTTGGTGGTGGTGCTGTAAGTCCTCACTCGCTCTTGGTGGGAGCAGAAACGGGCCCTGCTGTGAAATATTAGATCAAGAATTGTAATTACGTGCCCCTGTTGAACAGGGGATGAAAAATTGGGCCTTAGGCACTGGTGCTGGTACCACAACACTGCAACCCCTCACAGATACTCTAGTTGGAATGCAGGAACGAGCCCTGCTGCAAGTAGGGGCCTGCCCTATATACTCAGCAGAAATTTGGGCCTTAGGTGTTGTTGTGGCCTCAACACTGTAAGCCCTCACAGGGCCCTGCTGTGAAATATTAGATCAAGAATTGTAATTACATGCCCCTGTTGAACAGGGCCAGAAAAATTGGGCCTTTGGTGATGGTGGTGGTGGTGCTGGTGCCACAACACTGTAAGTCCTCACAGTTATTCTTGGTGGGCGCTGGAACGGGCCCTGCTGTGAAATATTAGATCAAGAATTGTAATTTGAAAAATTGGGCCTTTGGTGGTGGTGTTGGTGCTGGTGCCACAACACTGTAAGTCCTCACAGTTAATCTTGGTGGGCGCAGAAACGGGCCCTGCTGTGAAATATTCGATCAAGAATTCTAATTACATGTCCCTGTTGAACAGGGGCTGAAAAATTGGGCTTTTGGTGGTGGTGTTGGTGCCACAACACTGTAAGTCCTCACAATTAATCTTGGTGGGCGCAGAAACGGGCCCTGCTGTGAAATATTAGATCAAGAATTCTAATTACATGTCCCTGTTGAACAGGGGCTGAAAAATTGGGCCTTAGGCACTGGTGCTGATGCCACAACACTGCAACCCCTCACAGATACTCTAGTTGGAACGCAGGAACCAGCCCTGCTGCAAAAGAATTGCATCAAAAATTGTAATTACACGCCCCTGTTAAACAGGGGCTGAAAAATTGGGCCTTAGGCACTGGTGCTGGTGCCACAACACTGCAACCCCTCACAGATACTCTAGTTGGAACACAGGAACGAGACCTGCTGCAAAGAATTGCATCAAAAATTGTAATTACATGCCCCTGTTAAACAGGGGCTGGAAAATTGGGCCTTAGGCACTGGTGGTGGCGCTCAGAACAAAAAATGTTCTTACAAGCTATCAGCATGATCATTGAGGAGGAAGAGGATAATTACTCAGCATAACAGGATAGTCACTCAGCATCAGCATAGGCAGTCTTTGAAGGGATCTGACATTTCAAAAAAATTATTCGGTTACATCAGCATCAGGTGCTTGGTAGCTGGTGGTGATCCAAGACTGATTCATTTTTATGGAGGTCAGTCGATTGACCGAGTCGGTGGCAGACGCACACTGTGATCGGTTACAAAGCCTCCAGCATCACTGAATGTGGGTTCCGAAAGAACGCTGGATGCAGGACAGGCCAGTAGCTCAATTGCATACTGTGCAAGCTCTGGCCAGTGATCCATCCTCAAGACCCAGTAACCCAGAGAATTTTCGGTGGGAAAGGTGTCCAAGTCAGATCTTGCCCCTAGGTATTCCTGCACCACGTAAAACAGATGCGGACTAAAAAATTGTCTGAACGCATCGTTCAGATGGCCACCTTCTCCACCGCTCCTTCTTTGACTGACCAAAGCCTCAGCAACACGTTGTCCAGAAGCAGGAGTTTGTAACCTCCCAGTCTCTGGGAACGCATTGCACAGACCTTTCTGCAAGGCCTCCCAAAGATGTTTCATCCTCTGCTCCCTCTGCAACGGCAAGATAAGGTCCGCAACCTTACCCTTGTAACGTGGATCAAGGAGGGTTGCCAGCCAGTATTGGTCCTTCTCCTTGATACCACGAATACGAGGATCCTTACGCAGGCTTTACGCACTCCTTTTGGAGGTCTGCCAGCAGAGCACTGGCATTATATGACTGGTGGAAATGCACACAGACTTTCCTGGCCTGCCTCAGGACATCCTGTAAGCCCGGGTACCTGCCCAAGAACCACTGCACCACCAATTTAAGGACGTGAGCCAAACAGAGCACATGGGTCAGTTGTCCCTGTCAGAGGGCGGAGAGGAGGTTGGTGCCATTGTAGCAAACCACCATTCCTGCCTTAAGTTGGCATGGCGTCAACCACCTCTGAACCTGCCCCTGCAGAGCTGACAGAACCTCTGCCCCAGTGTGGCTCCTGTCCCCCAAGCACACCAGCTCAAGCACCGCATGGCATCTTTTGGCCTGTGTACTTGCGTAGCCCCTTTAATGCCTACGGAGCACCGCTGTTCTAAGGACAAAGCACAGGAAGAGGCCATGGAGGAAGAAGAAGAGGAGGGGGTGGAGGAGAGAGGTGTGTCACAATCATTAGTAGTGGCATTTTGGAGGCATGGTGGCGGAACAACCTCCAACACTACTGCACCTTCTCCTGGATCCTTCCCAGCTGCCAGCAGAGTGACCCAATGTGCTGTGAAACTTAGGTAACATCCCTGTCCATGCCTGCTGGACCATGAGTCAGCACTAATATGCACCTTACCGCTGACCGCCATGTCCAGCGAGGCCAAGACATTGCCTTCCACATGCCGGTAGAGAGCCAAAATCGCCTTCCGTGAGAAAAAGTGGCATTTGGGTACCTGCCACTGAGGAACCACACATTCCACAAACTCACGGAAGGGGGCAGAGTCTACCAACAGAAAAGGTAGCAGTTGAAGTGCTAGCAATTTTGCCAAGCTAGCATTCAACCGCTGGGCATGTGGATGGCTGGGAGCGAACTTCTTTCGGCGGTGCAGCAGCTGGGGCAGGGAAATTTGCCTGGTACAATCTGACGTCGGTGTACCGAAAGCAGATTGCCCACAAGTACTTGGCTGTGACACACCTAATTCTACACCTTCATTCCTCTCAGTGCAGGTCTCAGAGAGGACTGAAGGTATAGTGGGGTTGGAGATCTCAGCTGATGAGGAGCAAGGAGAGGTCCTCTTTGTTCTTTGGTGTGGGTCTTTTAGATATGCATGCCAATGAACTGCATGGCAGGTCAACATATGTCTGGTCAAGCATGTGGTGCCCAAGCGGGAGATGGCTTGAGATATACGTTGCAAATAGCAGCGGTGCGATCTGATGCACTCGTCTCAAAAAAGGCCCATACCAAAGAACCTTTGGAATAACGCGCAGAGACAGCAGCGACCTGCACATGCGGAGCTTTGCGGTGTGATGCAGTCAGTGTGCTGCCCTTATGCTGGCCCCTGGAGGGCATCCTGCCTCGTTGGTGATGTGCCTCCTCCTCCTCCTCCTCCCTCCTATCAGGCACCCACGTTGAGTCAGTGACCTCATCATCCCCTCCCTCCTCATCACTGGAGCAAAGCTGGCAGTATGCTACAGCTGGGGGAACATGACTGCCAGTTCTGTCCTTCTTGAGCACCCTCTCTCTCTGGGCTCACGTTACTGCTTCCTCTAGCTGGGTACCATCTTCAGAGCCTTCAAAACAGTTCGGGGGACTCCTCAGGAGGACATGGTGGAGCTAGGGAAGGAGTGACTGATGCCATTGAGCCGAGGGAAGAGGCCATATTGGCAGCTGCTTTGCCAGACAAAGTACCCTGAGTCTGGGTGAGAGAGGATGAGGAGGATGAGGACGGCTTGGTCATCCACTCGACCAAGTCTTCCACATGTTGCGGCTCAACACGGCCAGCTGCCGAAAAAATGGACAAGCGTGTCTCATGGCCACATGCTGATGAGGATGCAGCATCTCCAAGACCAGCACTGTTGCCTCTAGACACAAAGCCTGCTTGCCCTCTCTTATTGGCTTGTGACTGTCTGCCTCTCCTTGTTGGCCTTCCAGACATACTGATGGCCTGCAGTGAGATGTAGCTGCACGAAGCTGAGATGTATATATATATATATATATATATATATATATATATATATATATATATATACTGATACTGCAGCTAGCAGAATCAACTGCCTGCCTGTAGTATTATTAGTATGAGAACACCAGCAATTGTCTTCAGGTAGTTTTAGGTGCACACTGTGCAGAGGACGCACTACACTAACTGTAAATACAGCAGCTGCCTGCCTGTGGTATTAATAGGATCAGAACAACAGCAATTGTATTCAGGTAGCTTTAGGTGCACACTGTGCAGAGGACGCACAACACTAACTGTAAATACTGCAGCTGCCTGCCTGTGGTATTAATAGGATCAGAACAACAGCAATTAATTGTCTTCAGGTAGCTTTAGATGCACACTGTGCAGTATGCTGCAGCAGGGGGAGCATGACTGCCAGATTGCTGTCCTTCTTGGGCACCCCCTCTGTCCGTGCTCATGTTACTGCCTTCATCTAGCTCAGTATCATCATCAGAGCCTTCTAAACGCTGGGCATCCTCCTGGAGCATGTACCCAACACTGTGGTCAAACAGTTCGAGGGACTCCTCAGGAGGACATAGTGGGGCTAGGGAAGGAGTCACTGATGCCATTGAGCCGAGGGAAGAGGCCGCGCTGGCAGCTGCTTTGCCAGACAAAGTACCCTGAGAATGGGTGAGGGAGGATGAGGAGGATGAGGACAGCTTGGTCATCCACTCAACCAAGTCTTTCGCATGTTGCGGCTCAACATGGCCAGCTGCCGAAAAAAAGGCCAAGCGTGTCCTACGGCCACGTGCTGATGAGGATGCACCGTCTCCACGACCAGCACCGTTGCCTCTAGACACAGAGCCTGCTTGCCCTCTCTTATTGGCTTGTGACTGTCTGCTTCTCCTTGTTGGCCTTCCAGACATACTAATGGTCTGTAGCTGCACTAAGCTGGGATATATATATATATATATATATATATATATATATATATATATATATATAGTTACATAGTTAGTAAGGTTGAATAGAGACACCAGTCCATCCAGTTCAACCTGAGTGAATACACCCTCACATCAGTCCCTACCCTCAAGAAACCCACAATCCAAAGTCCCCAACTCACATTCATATACTAGGGCCAATTTTGGACAGAAGCCAATTAACTTACCAGCATGTCTTTGGAGTGTGGGAGGAAACCGGAGTACCCGGAGGAAACCCACGCAGGCACAGGGAGAACATGCAAACTCCAGGCAGGTAGTGTCGTGGTTGGGATTCGAAGTAGCGACCCTTTTTACTTCTATATATATATTTCTATATATACTTCTATATATATATACACTGATACTGCAGCTAGCAAAATCAACTGCCTGCCTACAGTATGAGAACACCACCAACCTTCTACAGGTTGGTGGTGTTCTCACTAAACTAACCTGTAGCTTTAGCTGAACACTGTGAGGAGGACGCACTACACTAACTTGTAGCTTTAGCTGAACACTGTGAGGAGGACGCACTACACTAACTGTAAATAGTCTAGCTGCCTGACTGTGGTACTAATAGGATCAAAAGTACACCAGCAATTTTCTTCAGGTAGCTGTAAATACTGTAACAAGACAAGCCTGCCTGTCAGTAGGAAGATAACAGGAACGGATCTAGCTAAACTGAATACAGTGTATATATATATATATATATATATATATATATATACACACAACACCTGGGATGCATATATACACTACCGTTCAAAAGTTTGGGGTCACATTGAAATGTCCTTATTTTTGAAGGAAAAGCACTGTACTTTTAAATTAAGCTAACTTTAAACTAGTCCTAACTTTAAACAAATATACTCTATACATTGCTAATGTGGTAAATGACTATTCTAACTGCAAATGTCTAGTTTTTGGTGCAATATCTACATAGGTGTATAGAGGCCCATTTCCAGCAACTATCACTCCAGTGTTCTAATGGTACAATGTGTTTGCTCATTGGCTCAGAAGGCTAATTGATGATTAGCAAACCCTTGTGCAATCATGTTCACACATCTAAAAACAGTCTAGCTCCTTCCAGAAGCTACAAAACTGACCTTCCTGTGAGCAGATTGAGTTTCTGGAGCATCACATTTGTGGGGTCAATTAAACGCTCAAAATGGCCAGAAAAAGAGAACTTTCATCTGAAACTCGACAGTCTATTCTTGTTCTTAGAAATGAAGGCTATTCCATGTGAGAAATTGCAAAGAAATTGAAGATTTCCTACAACGGTGTGTACTACTCCCTTCAGAGGACAGCACAAACAGGCTCTAACCAGAGTAGAAGAAGAAGTGGGAGGCCGCGTTGCACAACTAAGCAAGAAGATAAGCACATTAGAGTCTCTAGTTTGAGAAACAGACGCCTCACAGGTCCCCAACTGGCATCTTCATTAAATAGTACCCGCAAAACACCAGTGTCAACATCTACAGTGAAGAGGCGGCTGCGGGATTTTGGGCTTCAGGGCAGAGTGGCAAAGAAAAAGCCATATCTGAGACTGGCCAATAAAAGAAAAAGATTAAGATGGGCAAAAGAACACAGACATTGGACAGAGGAAGACTGGAAAAAAGTATTGTGGACGGATGAATCCAAGTTTGAGGTGTTTGGATCACAAAGAAGAACGTTTGTGAGACGCAGAACAAATGAAAAGATGCTGGAAGAATGCCTGACGCCATCTGTTAAGCATGGTGGAGGTAATGTGATGGTCTGGGGTTGCTTTGGTGCTGGTAAGGTGGGAGCTTTGTACAGGGTAAAAGGGATTCTGAATAAGGAAGGCTATCACTCCATTTTGCAACGCCATGCCATACCCAGTGGACAGCGCTTGATTGGAGCCAATTTCATCCTACAACAGGACAATGACCCTAAACACACCTCCAAATTGTGCAAGAACTATTTACAGCAGAAGCAGGCAGCTGGTATTCTATCGGTAATGGAGTGGCCAGCACAGTCACCAGATCTGAACCCCATTGAGCTGTTGTGGGAGCAGCTTGACCGTATGGTACGCCAGAAGTGCCCATCCAACCAATCCAACTTGTGGGAGCTGCTTCTAGAAGCGTGGGGTGCAATTTCTCCAGCTTACCTCAATAAATTAACAGCTAGAATGCCAAAGGTGTGCAATGCTGTAATTGCTGCAAAAGGAGGATTCTTTGATGAAAGCAAAGTTTGATGTAAAAACAATGTTATTTCAAATACAAATCATTATTTCTAACCTTGTCAATGTCTTGACTCTATTTTCTATTCATTTCACAACGTATGGTGGTGAATAAGTGTGACTTTTCATGGAAAACACAAAATTGTTTGGGTGACCCCAAACTTTTGAACGGTAGTGTATATATACTCAACACACTGTAAGTGCAGCCAACTGACTGACTGTCCTGCCTAATCTATCTAACTCAAATGAAATGACACTGTCTTTCTCTCTCTCTCTATCTCTCAGCACGCCAGAACACACTACACAGGGCCACCGTGCAGGCAGCCTTATATAGTGTGGGGTGTGTTCTAAACCCCCTGAGCCATAATTGGCCAAAGCCACCATGGCTTTGGCCAATTACAGATCTCTCTACTGACGGCGCTGTGATTGGCCAAGCATGCGGGTCATAGTGCATGCTTGGCCAATCATCAGCCAGCAATGCACTGCGATGCCGCAGTGAATTATGGGCCATGACGCGCCACACGAATTTGGCGCGAACGGCCCATATCGTTCGCAATTCGACGAACGGTCACACAGACGATGTTCGAGTCGAACATGGGTTTGACTCGAACAGAAGCTCATCCCTACCCACCACCATCTGCCTGAGAGACCTGCCTCCCTCACAGAATGAGTGGAAAGAAACAGCCCAGCAGAAGAAACGGCAAGATTTCTTCCCGCCGGCAGCCCGTGATACTAGCCAAAATGGCACCGGTGCCGGGGATGGATCTCCTTCATCCTCCAGCGGCGCTCTCTCTCAGCCACACCGACTTACAAGGCGGATCCACCTAATATTCACCTGATGCCTCCACTTCGCTCTCCCGTAGCCCAGCAAAGTCCAGACCACGCATGGCTGAAAACACCCCGCAGTTGAGTACATGTCAGGACTCCACAGTCCTGACATGTACTGAAAGACATGCTCTGAAAGACATGCTTGTCTCCCTCCGCAGCTCCCTGCATGCAGATATAAAGCAATCTATAAGCAATTTTAAAGCTGAAGTGGGAGTACTGGGAGGGCAGGTAAATCGTGTAGAAAAGAAAATGGGCGACTTTGCATCTTCACATAATACACTGGTCGATGCCCACAATGATCAGTCTGGTGACATAACCTGGCTTAAAGCTAAGGTGGCTGATCTCAAGGACAGGTCAAGAAGGAACAATGTAATGATCCGTGGGGTCCCAGAGGCTATACAAGCCGCACAACTACAGCAATACACCAGAGACCTCATAAAAGTGTTCCTACCTTCAACACCAGGTTTGGTCATTGATCAAATCCAATGACTACCTAAGCCATCCCACCTCCCAGACAACATCCCTAGAGAAGTTCTGATGCTGGTACATTTTTATCATACAAAGGAACAGCTCATGATGGCCTTCTCCAGAAAGATTCTCAAACATCCAGCTATATGAAGACCTTTCACAATACACAATGCAAAAATGCAAATCACCATTGCCCAAAGCGTTACGCAATCATAGCATTCCTTACCACTGGGGATACCCGATAAAACGAACAATCATCCATGATGGAAACACCACAGTGATAACATGTTTGGAAGAAGGTCTAGCATTACTCCGCTCCTTAGACATTATACCTGAACATACCACTGAAAGCTCTTCTCCCTCAGCAAAGCTGAACACCCAGAGTGATTGGCAAACGGTGTTACGTAAGAAGAAGAACAAAAAGCATAACACTTACATACCCCATTTATAAAATAAACAACATTCTACCAGATTCCTGAAGCACTATGGAGCACATAGTGTGCAAATTTTCCCCTCCTGAGTTATGGGCAGCTGTTCTGCCTCCAGATTCCTGTTGGAATCCACCATTTTACTGAACTGTTTATTTTCACGTTGCTTGACTTTATTTTGCCTTTTTACCCTATTTTGTCTCCTCATCCACTGGTCTAACCTGCATGAGAGGAACTTCACCACTGCCAAAATCTGCCTACAAAATCCTCCCTCCACCTCCTGGACTCTACCGCAAAAGGACCTATTGAAGCCTCCACAAGGTACTATCAGCATCTTTACCTACCCTATACCTATGGTTCGTAAAATAGTACTAAACCTAAACCACCCAGCTAAGAGGACCTTGGTTTGGAGAGAAGCGCTCAAACTCCAGACTGATGTTCTCTGTATACAGGAGACCCATCTCTCAGCCTGCAATACTCCCTACTTTAACACAAAAAGTTTCCTCACATCTTTTTGGCCTCAGCACCTATGAAACAAAAAGGCGTTCTCATTGCTATTAAAGATTCCATAGCCTTTACCCTACATGAAACCCAGGTCGATCCAGAAGGACGATATCTAATACTAATAGGAGAACTTAATAACAAACCCTGCACTATTGTGAATCTTTATGTGCCTAACTCCAATCAAATCTGCTTTCTGAAGAAAATGTTTCATAGAATTGCTACAATCCAAAAAGGCTCCATGGTAATGTGTGCAGACTACAATCTAACAGCAGATTACACAATAGACACTACCTCTAAATACAAACGGCCCTTACCCATGCTACAACTAGGGATGAGCTTCGTGTTTGAGTCGAACTCATGTTCGACTCGAACATCGGCTGTTAGCCAGTTCGAGCAGCGAACAATTTGGAGTGTTTGCGGCAAATTCGAATGCCGCGGAACACCCTATGGGAGAAATCAAAAGGGCTAATTTTAAAGGCTTATATTCATGGTATTGTCATAAAAAGTGTTTGGGGACCTGGGTCCTGCCCCAGGGGACATGGATCAATGCAAAAAAAGTTTTAAAAACGGACGTTTTTTCAGGAGCAGTGATTTTAATAATGCTTAAAGTGAAACAATAAAAGTGTAATATCCCTTTAAATTTTGTGGGGGTGTCTATAGTATGCCTGTAAAGGGGCGCATGTTTCCCATGTTTAGAACAGTCTGACAGCAAAATGACATTTCAAAGGAAAAAAAGTCATTTAAAATTACTCGCGGCTATTAATGAATTGCCGGTCTGACAATACACATAAAAGTTCATTGATAAAAACGGCATGGGAATTCCCCACAGGGGAACCCCACGCCAAAATTTAAAAAAATCCATACCAGACCCTTATCCGAGCACGCAACCTGGCAGGCCGCAGGAAAAGAAGGGGGGACGAGAGTGCGCCCCCCCTCCTGAACCGTACCAGGCCACAGGCCCTCAACATTGGGAGGGTGCTTTGGGGTAGTCCCCAAAACACCTTGTCCCCATGTTGATGAGGACAAGGGCCTCATCTCCACAACCCTTGGCTGGTGGTTGTGGGGGTCTGCGGGCGGGGGGCTTATCAGAATCTGGAAGCCCCCTTTAACAAGGGGACCCCCAGATCCCGGCCCTCTCCCCTGTGTGAAATGGTAAGGGGGTACTTTTCTACCATTTCACAAAAAACTGTCAAAAATGTTAAAAATGACAAGAGACAGTTTTTGACAATTCCTTTATTTAAATGCTTCTTCTTTCTACTATCGTCTTTCTTCTTTCTTCCTTCGGTTTCTTCCTCCATCTTCTTCTGGTTCTTCTGGTTCTTCCTCCGGTGTTCTCATCCGGCATCTTCCTCCACCGCGTCAGCGTCTTCTTCCCTTCTTCTCCTCGGGCCGCTCCGCATCCATGATGGCATGGAGGGAGGCTCCCGCTGTGTGACGCTTCTTGTCTTCATCTTCTTGTCTTCATCTTCTTGTCTTCATCTTCTTGTCGGGCCGCTCCGCATCCATGATGGCATGGAGGGAGGCTCCCGCTGTGTGATGCTTCTCCTCTTTTGACGGTTCTTAAATAACGGGGCGCACGGGGACTTGACGGGGACTTCCCTGTGGCATTCTCCGTGATGTCAGAAGGGGGTGGGGTTACGTAACGGGTGACCCCGCCCCCCTCTGATATCACGGGGAATCCCACAGGGAAGTCTTGTCAAGTCCCTGTGTGTCACCAGGTGGCCCCGTCCCCCATTATTTAAGAACTGTCAGAAGAGGAGAAGCGTCACACAGCGGGAGCCTCCCTCCATGCCATCATGGATGCGGAGCGGCCCGAAAAGAAGATGAAGACAAGAAGATGAAAAGAAGAAGATGAAGAGAAAAAGAAGAAGAGAAAAAGATGGAGAGAAGCGTCACACAGTGGGAGCCTCCCTCCATGCCATCATGGATGCGGAGCGGCCCGAGGAGAAGAAGGAAAGAAGACGCCGATGCCGCGGAGGAAGATGCTGGACGAGAACACCGGAGGAAGAACAAGAAGAACCAGAAGAAGAAGAAGATGGAGGAAGAAACCGAAGGAAGATAGAAGAAAGAAGAAACATTTAAATAAAGGAATTGTCAAAAACTGTCTCTTGTCATTTTTAACATTTTTGACAGTTTTTTGTGAAATGGTAGGGGTACTTTTTTACCCCCTTACCATTTCACACAGGGGGAGGGCCAGGATCTGGGGGTCCCCTTGTTAAAGGGGGCTTCCAGATTCTGATAAGCCCCCCACCCGCAGACCCCTACAACCACCGGCCAAGGGTTGTGGGGATGAGGCCCTTGTCCTCATCAACATGGCGACAAGGTGTTTTGGGGGCTACCCCAAAGCACCCTCCCAATGTTGAGGGCATGTGGCCTGGTACGGTTCAGGAGGGGGGTGCTCTCTCGTCCCCCCCTTTTCCTGCGGCCTGCCAGGTTGCGTGCTCGGATAAGGGTCTGGTATGGATTTTTAGGGGGACCCCATGCCATTTTTTTTTATTTTGGTGCGTGGTTCCTTAAAATCCATACCAGACCTGCAGGGTCTGGTATAGATTTTGAGGGGGACCCCACACCATTTTTTTTTTAAATTTTGGCCGGGGTTCCCCTTAATATCCATACCAGACCTGAAGGGCCGGGTATGGAATTTATGGGGGACCCCCACGCCTTTTTTTTTTTAATTTTGGTTCAGGGTTCCCCTGTGGGGAATTCCCATCGCATTTTTATCAATTAACTTTTATGTGTATTGTCGGAATGGCAATTCATTAACCACTTCAGCCCCGGAAGGAGTTTTATTACATTTTGGCACTGCGTCACTTTAACTGCTAATTGCGCGGTCATGCAATGCTGTACCCAAACGAAATTTGCGTCCTTTTCTTCCCACAAATAGAGCTTTCTTTTGATGGTATTTGATCACCTCTGCAGTTTTTATTTTTTGCGCTATAAATGGAAAAAGACTGAAAATTTTGAAAAAAAATGATATTTTCTACTTTTTGTTATTAAAAAAATCCACTAAATTCAATTTTAGTCATACATTTAGGCCAAATGGCCACATGTCTTTGGTAAAAAAATGTCAATAAGTGTATATTTATTGGTTTGTGCAAAAGTTATAGCGTATACAAACTAGGGTACATTTTCTGGAATTTACACAGCTTTTATTTTATGACTGCCTATCTCATTTCTTGAGGTGCTAAAATGGCAGGGCAGTACAAAATCCCCCCAGTGACCCCATTTTGGAAAGTAGACACCCCAAGGAAATTGCTGAGAGGTATGTTGAGCCCATTGAATATAAATTTTTTTGTCCCATGTGATTGAATATTGACAAAAAAAAAATTTACAAAAAGTTGTCACTAAATTATATATTGCTCACACAGGCCATGGGCATATGTGGAATTGCACCCCAAAATACATTTAGCTGCTTCTCCTGAGTATGGGGATACCACACATGTGGGACTTTTTGGGAGCCTAGCTGTGTATGGGGCTCCGAAAACCAATCACCGCCTTCAGGATTTCTAAGGGCGTAAATTTTTGATTTTACTCCTCACTACCTATCACAGTTTTGAAGGCCATAAAATGCCCAGATGGCACAACCCCCCCCCCCCCAAATGACCCCATTTTGGAAAGTAGACACCCCAAGCTATTTGCTGAGAGGCATGTTGAGTCCATGGAATATTTTATATTTTGACACAAGTTGCGGGAAAGTGACAATTTTTTTTTTTTTTTTGCACAAAGTTGTCAATAAATGATATATTGCTCGCGCAGGCCATGGGCATATGTGGAATTGCACCCAAAAATACATTTAGCTGCTTCTCCTGAATATGAGGATACCACATGTGTGTGACTTTTTGGGAGCCTAGCTGCGTACGGGGCCCTGAAAACCAATCACTGCCTTCAGGATTTCTAAGGGCATACATTTTTGATTCACTCCTAACTACCTATCACAGTTTCGAAGGCCATAAAATGCCAAGATAGCACAAACCCCCCCAAATGACCCCATTTTGGAAAGTAGACACCCCAAGATGTTTGCTGAGAGGCATGGTGAGTATTTTGCAGCTCTCATTTGTTTTTGTAAACGAAGAAAGACAAGAAAACATTTTTTTTTTCTTTTTTCAATTTTCAAAACTTTGTGACAAAAAGTGAGGTCTGCAAAATACTCACTATACCTCTCAGCAAATAGCTTTGGGTGTCTACTTTCCAAAATGGGGTCATTTGGGGGGGTTTTGTGCCACCTGGGCATTCCATGGCCTCCAAAACTGTGATAGGCAGTGAAGAGTGAAATCAAAAACTTATGCTCTTAGAAAGCCTGAAGGCGGTGCTTGGTTTTCAGCATGTTTGAGCAATATATCATTTAGTGACAACTTTGTGCAAAAAAATAAAAATAAAAAAAATTGTCTTTTTCCTGCAACTTGTGTCACAATATAAAATATTCCATAGACTCGACATGCCTCTCAGCAAATAGCTTGGGGTGTCTACTTTCCAAAATGGGGTCATTTGGGGGGGTTTTGAACTGTCCTGGCATTTTATGTACAACATTTAGAAGCTTATGTCGCACATCACCCACTCTTCTAACCACTTGAAGACAAAGCCCTTTCTGACATTTTTTGTTTACATGAAAAAATTATTTTTTTTTGCAAGAAAATTACTTTGAACCCCCAAACATTATATATTTTTTTAAAGCAAATGCCCTACAGATTTAAATGGTGGGCGTTTCATTTTTTTTCACACAGTATTTGCGCAGCGATTTTTCAAACACTTTTTTTGGGAAAAAACACACTTTTTAAAATTTTAATGCACTAAAACACACTATATCGCCAAAATGTTTGATGAAATAAAAAAGATGATCTTAGGCCGAGTACATGGATACCAAACATGACAAGCTTTAAAAAATGACAAACGTGCAGTGGCGACAAATTGATACATTTTTAAAAGCCTTTAAGAGCCTTTACAGGTTACCACTTTAGATTTACAGAAGAGGTCTACTGCTAAAATTACTGCCCTCGATCTGACCTTCGTGGTGATACCTCACATGCATGGTGCAATTGCTGTTTACATTTGACGCCAGTCCGACGCTTGCGTTCGCCTTTGCGCGAGAGCAGGGGGGGACAGGAGTGCTTTTTTTTTTTTCTTTATTATTTTTTGCTTTTTTATATTTTTTTTAAACTGTTGCTTTCATTTTTTTTTTAAATAATTTTTATTGTTAGCTCAGGGAATGTAAATATCCCCTATGATAGCAATAGGTAGTGACAGGTACTCTTTTTTGAAAAAATTGGGGTCTATTAGACCCTAGATCTCTCCTCTGCCCTCAGAGCATTTGACCACACCAAGATCGGTGTGATAAAATGCTTTCCCAATTTCCCAATGGCGTTGTTTACATCCGACGAAATCTAAGTCATGAAATGCTCGTAGCTTCCGGTTTCTTAGGCCATAGAGATGTTTGAAGCCACTCTGGTCTCTGATCAGCTCTATGGTCAGCTGGCTGAATCTCCGGCTGCATTCTCAGGTTCCCTGTTGGGACAGGAGAGCCAGAGAAAAACATGGAAGATAGTGGGGGGGTCATTCCCTCCCACTGCTTGTAAAAGCAGTCTAGAGGCTAATTAGCTGCTAGGATTGCTTTTGCATGAAAGCTGACTGCTGGCTAAAAAGAATGATACCAAGATGATACCTAAACCTGCAGGCATAATTCTGGTATAACCACTCAAAGTCCAGCAACATACCAGTACGTTGCTGGTCCTTGTTGGGCATATATTGTAATCTTTTTTTTCATGCAGCCTGTGGGCTGAACAAAAAAAAGAGATTGATCGGTGGGTATGCCCACCATTAGAATACCTCCCTTCATCCACCCACTTCTAATGATGGGCATACATGCACCATTTATATATGCCGATGCATGGGGGCATCTGCCCCAAAAGTTAGGAGCAAATCGCTCCTCCACCCCTGCTACCCCCATGCTTCGGCATATATCACCTCTGCTGGAGTCACGGCTTTATATATCGTGGGAGCAAACGCTGTTGCTGTCAAGATAAATAAATCCACGCTACAGCTGAATGGCGTGCCTGAAGACAAAAAAATGGTTAATGAGAGGGTAGGGGTCAACTGGTCAACTGGTCAACTGGTCAAGTGCGCCCTCAAACCTTTTCCTTGCTCGAGCTGAACTTAGACACCAAGGAGGCCTCTTCAATCGATTGGAAAATGAGTGATATAAACGACACCACACAGTATGTTGGATATCGATAATATATCTATTGTATTTTTCTCACATGTTATATATGGCAACAATTCATTATACATCATTAGGGGCAAACCAAGGGGCGGTCCCTTAGCTTATCCAATCACAAGAGTACAAGTATCACAAGTTACATGGTATATGACATATATTTAAAGACAATGATATTTCTGCTGTATGACGTGCTTAAAAAGTACCTAACAAAAATACCCAAAATTTCCTTATCAAAATATATTTTTCTTAGCTTAATTCCGAGAAAAGGGTGTAATATAGAAATAACCTTTTAAGATACTTTCGATAAGGTGCCATTTGGCATTAGGCCCAGACTTGCGGTGGGATGTTCTAACTTGTTCCCGTACATATTCACAAGAATTGTCACCGCAAATCTTCTGTTTTTGCAGACAGCTGGCTTAGTAAAATTTCCACTTAAACATTGTCAAAGCCTTGCATAAAAAAGCGTTTCACCTATCTTGTATAATAAAAAAAAAAGTTCAGGCCTCTTATCAAAAATATATAGTGAACCAAAGTGCAGCCATTTTCCTTACAATCCCTCCGTTGATCAGGGAGGATTTTATTCTCCCTGATCAATAATTCCCTTATGTTTGGAGTACCAGGTATGTTCTGTGTAGAACATAGCCGTGGCTTCCTCTGGCTCAATGTAGAGGGGGTCAATGTAGAACATGGCCATAGTTTCCTTGAGCTCAGAGTCTGGTTTAATTTTTGCTGCAATGTCAGGGACTTTACTAGTAATGTAAAATAGGAATTTGATAGTGGCATAAATGGCGATACCCAGGAGTACTATCATAATCAATATCATGCCTGCCTTTTTAAAGAAACCCATTACACTATCCCAAAATGATGCGAACCATCCCCCAATTCCTGAGAGTGGGTTCCAAGAGTCTCCCAGTCTCCTCATTTGTGTCTGCCACTTTGCTCTCTCCTCCTGGTGTCCTTTAATTATATCATAATAATCTGGTACCTCTAAATATTCACTGGGTTTGGTTAAGTTATTCATATATGTGCAACATAGGCTCTTATCCCGTCACATCACATAGTCCTGTCAGTACCATCATCATCCTCTCTTGACGCTGCTTGATTATTTCTTGTTCAAACAGGATTTTCCTCAATTCCTCATTGATGAAGCCCACATCAGCTGATGTTTTATTCATCCAGGAATCTGGATGAATAAAACTCATCTACCTTTGTTAGTGCATTGTACATGCCTGCCCCTCCCATGGAAGCAAATACCTTGTCCCACCAGGTTGTGACCTCTCTTTTGTGCCTCCCAAACTCTAAATGACCATGGGCTGGTATCATCTCAACAGGGGAGTCCCCTGGAGTAGCACCCATGAAAGGAATCATTTCTACCAGGGTGCACCATCCTGAGGTCTTTCTATCGAGGGGGTATGGGATGGTAGTGTGGCACCAAAGACCGCAGCACACCATCCATCCGTGGGGCATATGAGGGGCGGGTACATCCCCAGATGAATGTAGGTTGAACCTTAATCCCACTAGGCACATCCAGTCCCCTATGGAGGGTGCCTCATCCTCCCGCTCCTCCATCCATGAACTATTCATATGTGTGCTGATGAGCCAAGATTCTGTGACCGAGCTATTCCCTTTCATACAGTTTGAAATACTGTAGGAGGACATGTTCCCAATGCGTTCATCAGGGTCTGTTATGTTGTGTGTGAGAAGTCCCTCTATATCTAGTGTCCCATTGGCTATGAGCCCCAAATCCACCAGTGTAAAATTTACTACTGTGTCTCTGCAAAATCTACCGTTATACAAGTCTTTACCTGCTCCATTAAGAAAACAAAATTGTGGACTCCTTGTGTATCCTGTAAAGAGAAGGGGTTTACTATTGGTTGTGATGCTCTCAGGGGGAATGGGTTGAGTGATGTTTAGCAGCTGTTCTAGGGTCACTGGCCTTCCAACCATCGGAACTGAGTGTCGGCCAGTTCCCATATGGAAACAAACCCAGCATTCTGAGTAATTCTGCTTTCTTGCGAAAGCATGCATCATTATGAAATGATGAGGAATTGAGTCTGGTACTGAATAAGTTTCAGGATCTAGCTGTGCCCCATTATTAATACTTCTAAAGTCTGGTCTTAGGAGTTCCCTTCTGGATTCTAGAAATTGGAATTCTGATTTGGGGGCCTTTTTCATACTAGTATCATTTAATGGTGCAAAGGGAGCGTAGTTTGATCTTTTATTTTGAATAACTTGGCTGATTCCTATATCTCTGAGTTTGGCCTTTTTAAACTTGGACACCAAGCTCTGACTTGGTTTATGATTGGGATTCATACACCAAGTCCTTTCTACTCCCTTATATTTGGCTGTATAAATGGCTGCTATGTGACAATTCCCATCCCTCCTTTGAATATGATACCCTGTAATGGCTTGAGATTGGGTTTTGGACATCTGGCCGGCTATCTGAGTGCAGCAGGGATAAATAGAATTTCCCATAAAACCTCGCCGAGTACGGTTAGTATAATTAGAGGGGAGCTGAAAATTACAACTGTTAGTCATCCAACATACAAAGGTAGTTATCAGAATAATCTTAAAAGTAACCAGGATGGCAAAGACTAAAATTATTTGAGTGGTACATTTCCAGAGCTGTTCAGGTGGGTCCTGGGAACCTGGGGGAAATACCTGAACATCTACTACTTGAATGTCATTAGGTCTAAGGTCTCTGGGGCTCCTGAGTCCTCTAGGGAGGGTGCTGCAGGGGGTTTGCTTAAGGTTTCTAGGGCTCCCAGGTCCTCTAGGGAGGGTGCTGCAGAGGGATTGCTTAAGATTTCTAGGGATTGGGGGGGTTGGGGGGCTTTCGGGGGGAATTGGGGGGCTTTCGGGTGGAGATAGTAGAGGGCTTGGGCAGGGGTTTGAGTTCAATGTCTCTTTCTTTTGTGGTCCTTGGCTTGCTTCTAGGCTTGGTTTCTCTTTCTTTCTTGGTCCTTGGCTTGTTTCCAGGCTTGGTGCTTTCTTTATCCTTGATGCGTGGATCCATTGTGGTCCTTGGTCTGTGAGGATGGCAGTTCGGGTTGCTTTGAGTACTTCAAATGGTCCTTGGTAGATGGGCCCTGGTACCTTCCTTGCTGCAAGCTGCTTTATCAAGACTTTGTCACTGGGTATGAAGGGGTGTGTAGGTTCTGTGGAAAGAGGAGGAAAAGTGACAGCTACCTTGTCGTAGTTTTCAGTAAGGCTACTTACCAGATGTTTCACGTGCTCTTCCTGTAAGGAATAAAGATTAACCTCCTCTCCCTCAATTGCTTTCTTTTGGGCTGGTCTTCCCATTAGTATTTCATATGGGGATAAGCCTGTCCTGCTGTGGGGGGTGGTTCTTATCTGGAAGAGGACCCCTGGCAGGTATTTTAGCCAGTCCTTCATGGTACCGTTAGTAGCTTTTTTTAATTTGTCCTTGATTGTTCTATTCATTCTTTCCACTACGCCTGAACTCTGTGGGTGGTATGGGATGTGTAGCTTCCACTGTATCCCTAATACCCTTGTCAATTCTTTCACCAGTTTTGAAGTACAGTAAATGCTGGACCTTGGTCAGAGTATATGGTGGCAGGAAGTCCGTATCGACTGATCCAATGATTGATCAGACACCGGGCTGCAATGCCTGTGGTTTCCCCTGTAATGGGTATTGCCTCTGGCCAAGCTGAAAATTTGTCCACCAACACGCACAAATATTTGAGATTACCTCTCTGCCTGGGCATATGTGTGAAGTCTATCTGTAAGTCTTGTAGTGGGCCTAATGGTGGTGGCAAATGTCCATGTTTCCCATGTTGGGGGCCCTGAACATTGTTCTGAGCACAAGGCAGACAGGAGGAGACAAGCTGTTGTACTAATTCATATGCCTTGCGTGTGCTAAAACAGTCTTCATACTTTTTTAAGAGTGGTCTGGGTCCTATATGTCCTGGGCCATGGAGATAAGACAGCAATAGGGGCACTGCTGCCCTAGGTATCCCTATGACTCCCTCCTTGTTTGTCCAGAGACCTGTAGGTCCAGTAGCAGTAGATATTGATCCATTCAGATACTATACCACTAAGGGAGGTGTACGGTGCATGCGTGGGTGTTAGCGGTACCGGCACTAACCTAACGCTGCCTGGGACTGGTGCTTGCCAGTTCACCAAAACGCTACCAAAAAAACTGTTAGCGATGGCAGGGATCAGGCCTGAATCTGCGAACGCTGCAGTTATGTGTTTAGTGTTTTGTAATAGGGCGTACACACGGTCGGACTTTGTTCGGACATTCCGAAAACAAAATCCTAGGATTTTTTCCGACGGATGTTGGCTCAAACTTGTTTTGTCTACACACGGTCACACAAAGTTGTCGGAATTTCTGATTGCCAACCACGCGGTCACATACACCACGTACGACGAGACTAGAAAAGGCCGGTTCAGAACCAAGCGCGGCACCCTTTGGGCTCCTTTTGCTAATCTCGTGTTAGTAAAAGTTTGGTGAGAGATGATTCGCGCTTTTTCAGACTCGTGGCTTTCAGATCATTTTCTGCCATTCAGTTTGTGCTTGTGGGTTTGTATCTGCTCTTCAGTGCGTGCAGCAAGTTCCGCGTGACTTTAATTAGTCATTGTATTCTTGTTCGTTCGTTACTGTTTTTCAGGTCGCTCTTCACAGGCCTTGCTGTTCTTCAGTGCGTTCTGTTACTTCGTTCTGAGCAGCCGACCGTTTTCTAGCCATGTTGCGTATGCGTACTCCTTGTAGAGTTCGTGCTGTGTGGGGGCTTGGTGTTGGGGTCCTGGCCTTGACACAAGTCCAGTCCATGAACAGGGTGGGGAGGAGTTCATGGACAAAGAATTGGTTGCTTCAGCGTGACCAGTTCTCTCATATGCCTTTGCTCCGTGAGATCTGTGAGAATAATCCTGATGATTTCAGGAACTTTCTCTGGATGACGGACCCCGTGTTTCACCGTTTGTTGGCTTCGCTGACCCCCTATATCAGCAGGCAGGATAAATGCATGAGGCAAGCCATCACTCCGGAGCAGAGGTTGGTCGCTACCCTGCGGTATTTGGCGACAGGGAGAAGTCTGCAGGACTTGAAGTTCTCGACAGGCATCTCCCCCCAGGCTCTGGGGATCATAATCCCAGAAACCTGTTCTGCCATCATACAGGTCCTGCAGAAGGAGTATATGAGGTAAGATTTTTATCCTTTAATACAGTGGTTCTCAACTCCGGTCCTCAGGACCCACTAACAGGCCAGAATTTAAGTATTACCTTGAGGAAATGCAGACTAGAATACTGCAATTACTGAGCAGCAAATTATATCACCTGTGATGTATTTCAGTTATCTTGCAAACCTGGCCTGTTGGTGGGTCCCGAGGACAGGAGTTGAGAACCACTGCTTTAATATCACATTTTATTGTATTGAATGTTTGCTAATATATTGTATTTCTTTCCTCATTCCCTAATTACCATGATTGTAATATGCTGTGAATGTCCCCTTTGTCCTCATGCATGCTGGATTTTTATGTAATTATTATTTTAGGTCCTTCATACAGATTGCCCTTCAATAACCTCCCCAGCATGGTGTCTCCTGGCCTATATTCACCTCATGTAGTCACTTAACAATGTATTTTTTCAGCTCCATAGTAGTGCTTTACCCCAAACACCCCCTAAAATGTTTGGAAATTTTATTTTTGCTTTAAATTTAGGCAGAGTGCCAGAGGCTTTTTTTTTGTAGTGTCCCCAAATAATTTTTAGTAACTCTCCTTCCCCCAACTGCTAAGTCAGCTGATCCCAATTCTCTATCCTCAATCATCTATCTGCTGACTTTGACAAACCCATACACACTATACCCATCTCTTTAGTGCTCAGATTTATGGATGAATTCCCCAAAGCATGTAGTGCAAGGGCCTGCCTGTATACTTTCAAATGGTACTGTTTAAAGTTTTTGGATCCTATTATTATCTTGATAGGTAATAGCAGAATGTCCAAATGTCCTCAAATGTGTACAGTGTGTATTTATATCTTTGTATTATGACACTTCTTACCTGTCCAGTGGGCTGCCAATAGTGTAACTAAGGAGGGGCTGTTCCAAGTAATACCCATTATTTAGGCATTCATCTCTCAATGAAGTGAAGAGGGTTACCTGTCCAAGATTTCCACACAGCCCCTATAATGTTAGAAATGGCCCATGAGAGGGGGGGAGGGGGAATATGATAGGTGTACCTTATACTTTGGCGTTGTTAAATTCCCCTTAATAAATGCTATCTGGAGGTTGCCCCATAATGTTTGTGTCTAATCTGCTTGCCATGTTTCTGAGAAAAAATAGTAATGTTTATTGTTTTTGCCTCAACAGTTTCCTTCCACGCCACAGGAATGGCAGACTGTGGCCTCCCACTTTGCCCAGCGGTGGGACTTTCCTAACTGCGGAGGGGCAATTGATGGGAAACACGTCCACATCGTCCCACCACCCAACTCGGGGTCGTACTATTATAATTACAAGTGGTTCAATAGTATTGTGATGTTGGCGGTGGTGTCGGCTAATTACGACTTCCTGTATGTGGACATGGGGAAGAATGGCCGGATGTCCGATGGTGGAGTCATCGCCCAGACTGAGTTTTACAGGCGTCTCCAGAATGGCAGCTTGGACTTGCCAGCTCCAGAGGACAATGTTGAAGGACTCCCATTTGTGTTCGTTGCTGATGAAGCGTTTGCGCTGGGGGACCACCTGATGCGGCCATTCCCAATGAGGACCCTCACCCCGGAATCCTGGCCAGCCGGTTCCGCCTATTTATGACACCCATCCATATGGCGGAGTATAAACTGAACCATATTATACTTGCGTGCTGTGTTCTCCATAACTTTTTACGAAAACATTCGGCCAACTATGCTGGCTCAGTTAGGCCTGAGGCCGGAATGATACATCAAACCACACTGATGGCGCTTGAAAGCGGCCGTCCTGGCTTGCCCTTCCTGAGTGCCCGTGATGTACGGTTACGCTACCTGGAGTTCTTTGCGGGTAGGGGGGCTATCAATATGCCAGCAAATCTGTGAAGCCTTTTTATAATAAAACAAAAAAAGAAATTCTTTGTGGACATTTACTGCTTGTGTTTGTTTTAGCTGACCCTGACAGAAATGTGTTGAGTCCTGAAAATGTTGTGATTGTGTAACCTTATTATACAAAGCACTGTTGGCTGTTATTTACTAAAATGCAAAAACACATTTCACTACAAGTGCAGTTGCAACTGCACTGCAACTGCACTTGTAGTGCCAAGAGGATTTGCCCTTTGAAAATAACCCCCATTTTCTCACAAAACAACAATGACATCACCCCAAAAGTGTTGTAGCATTGACACAATAATCCACACATTCTTGATTAACAATCTTTTTAATACCTGCACAATCACATGTGCATTTACCAAAGGTTTTTCAAACAAACCAACCTGTTTGTTGTATAACAATTTTTGGGGTGGCATTATCAAAACTCAAAATTTCCATTTTAGATAAAACAGGCCTGTGTAAAACCAACAAGAAAGACACAAATCTTGAACTTACAAACTTCACATTTGGTAGAATTTTAAGGCAATATCAGACATGAGTATTTAGGAACTGTGTTTGATATTGCGTTCAGATGGGGTGAAGTCACCCCAGGAAAAGCCAAATTTGGAAGATGCACACCAATTTAACAATGTCAACATGTGTGACCTGCCATCACGGGGAATCAAGGGACGTGTTTTGGGGGAGCAAGCCCTTCCTCACCGCTACTTTATTATTGAGGAAGGGGTTGCACCCCCAAAACACGTCCATTGATCTCCTGTGATGGCAGATAGCACATGTTGGCACACTGTGTGCATCCTCCAAATTTGGCTTTGGGAAAAATCACAAAAACATTTAGCACATTCTACCACACAAAAGAAGAAAGTGATTTGGAGGGGCTTTAAACTCGCCCCAAACCATCAATAAAGTTTTTATTTTTTGGAATAACATCATTGATGTTTTTCTTGATGATTTCCAATTGTAAATTACACCCCATGATCTCCCCGATCAGGATCTGGGCACTTTCGGATGTGAAAGGATCTGGATCCACAACCTCACGATCACCTAAAAAGAGAGGAACCCCAAAATAAATTAGGTCTAAAAAAAATGCCGCCATCCATCTCTTACCTGAGCCTGTGGTCGCAGACACTCACCTGTTGTGGTGACTAGTTCCACCACATCTTCTTCCTCCTGCACAGCTTGTGTTAGGGGGATTTCCCCTTCTTCCAGAGGGGGGGCTCTGATCTCCTCGGATGAGGGGTGTCCTCCGAGTCTTTTATCCCCTATGTAAAACAAAAATGGTATAATTAGCACACAGATATTTGATGGCAGAACTAGAAATAGGAAACATTGCTTGGAAGTGGGGTACAATTGTCAATTTTAGCAGAGTTCCAAGATGTATTTTTTTTATTGCCCTTTGTCAAGCTGCAATACTTTACCTGTTTGGTACAAGATTCACAGATGTAGCCCCTATAGTATACACTGGAGCACCTGTGTGGCCCCCTAATAAAAATGGTGTTCTTGTGTCCCACACTAGTGCTCCAGTGTCCAGATGTGAAAACAGCTGCTCAGTGTCCTCTCCTTACACAGAATCTAGTTTGCATTTCATTCTAGTAACAAAGCCATCTACACAACCCAATTCTTTTAAGACAAGTATAGGGCATCAAAATGGTGGCCAAATGCATATGGCCTAAACAATGGTATTTTAGAGTCCGAAAAACAAAATGTTTGATCCGAACGAATAATGTGCCCATGAACATGAAAGTTGCCATTTTAAACTGTACAACAGTTCCTAAAAGCACATGGAGCAGCACGAACGTAATAAACATAAAGAATAGGAACACAGGACAACTACTTACTTTTTTGCAGCACTCTCCGGATCTTTCTGTACTGCTCATGTTCTCGTAATTTGAGGTCCGACCACCGGTTCCTGAGCTGATCTTTCGATCGTCGTACCCCGAAATTCCGGTGCAGACTCCTGACCACTTTTGCCATGATCTTGGCCTTTCTGACATTGGGGTAAGGCCCATACTTTCCATCATAGTTGGCCTTCTTCAGGATGTCGACCATCTCCAACATCTCCCCAAAGGACATATTTGAGTCCTTAAATCTCCTTCTGGATCGGGACGTGTCCGGATCCGGCCTTTCCTCCTCCTCCTCCTCCTCGTTGCTACAATTAGCATGCACCTGCTGTGTATCCGCCATGTGCTCTTCCCCCACTACGCCGAACGAAAAGGGGTGGGGAATAGACTAGAAAGAACGTCAGGGGCGGGCGGAGTTACACGCATGCGCAGTGTGTATAAAGCGTAAAACGCGTGCGTCTTACATACGATCTGTGAGCGGAGGAAGGAGCATCGGAGGCGCCAATTGTGATAACGAAGGTAGGATCTAAACTTGGGCCTATACTGCTTCGAAATGGAACCCTATATTGTAACAAGATTAGGGGAGTTTGGCCTGACATTAGGGTTTGTCTTGTGTTGTGTCTTGCAGAGAAAATGGATGGGTTCAACGACCACAATTTCCTCCCCCTGTTCATTGACAAATACAGGGAGCTGCCCTGTCTGTGGCAGGTGAGACACCCCCATTATAATCACAAACAGAAGAGGCAGGCAGCGCTGGAGAAACTGCTGGAGTTGGTGAAGCCGGTGGTCCCCACAGCAACCATCCCCTATTTAAAAAACAAAATTGGTGGCCTGAGGAGCACTTATCTGAGGGAGCACAAGAAGGTCACGGATTCCCAGAGGTCCGGAGCTGCAGCAGATGACATTTATGTCCCCAGGCTGTGGTACTATGAGAGACTGCGATTTCTGTCAGACCACACTGAAGTCAGAGAATCCCTCTCTACTCTTCCTTCCACGCTTCCTTCCACCCCAGTTGAGGCTTCCGATGTCCAACCTGGGCCTTCCAGCCAGGAAGAAGTGGAGGAGCCCAGCTAGAGTCAGGTATAGCATTCTTCTACAGATTTCTGGTCAATCAATAAATGATGTTTACTAGATGTTATTATTGATCACTAATTGCTGCTTGAAAGTGTTTTACATATCAATAGACAGTAGTGGGCACCCAAAATTGTGACAAGAATGAAAAATGCTGGGCTCAGAAGGATAGTCTGTTATATTTGTTAACATTCAATTTGCAACAGTCAGGAGGTGAAAATTGTGTGTGATTGATGAATCAAAAACTAAAACTATGTCCCTTTTTCATACACAGGAAGACTTCAGCCAGGAGGAGGTTGTGGAATGTGGCAGTCAGGAGGAGGCGGGGATTAGTGGCAGCCAGGAGGAGGCGGGGCTAAGTGTCAGCCAGGAGAAGCCAGGGACCAGTCGCAGCCTGACTGAGTCTCAGGTTCCTCCCCTCCGCCTTCCATATAAAAGAGCCAGGAAGACGACTCCGAGTCCCGTGCAGGATTCAGCATTCAGGCTGATCCAGGAGGCTTCTGCGTCCCTACGAGCCTTACCCACTCCTGAAGAGGCCTTTGCCTGCATGGCTGCCACAAAACTGCAGGGCATGCAGGAGGGTCAATGCAAGCTCTTTGAGAACCTTATGTATAAAGTCCTACATAAGGGGGTGAGTGGGGAACTAACACCCAAGACCGACATGGTTGAGTTGGACCATCCTCCTCCTCCTCCTCCTCCTCCTGCTGCCACAACTCCACCATCAGAGCCACCGCGTGTAAGGAAGCGTGGAAGGAAGACCAGAGAATGATTGCCCTTTGTTCAGTCTGGTCTGACAAAAGCTGCAGTCTCTCGTATGACCACAGCCTGGGGACACAGATGTCATCTGCTGCTTTCCGGATTTCTGGGACTTCTGGACCAGACTGCCCTCCCTTGGATAAGGACTCCTCAGGCCACCAATTTTGCTTTGAAATAGTTGATGTCTGCCCTGGGGGTCCAAGGCTTCACCCACTTCTGCTTTTTCTCCAGCGTTGCCTACCTCTTTGTTTAGTTGTGAGCCCTTAATAAAAAATTTTTATGGAAATTATACTCTCCTGTGTGTGTTTTCATCCAAAAAGGACAGTTTGTTGGTGACTATTCAGGTACATTTCTAACCCTAAAATGTGAAATTAACAAGGGACAACAACACCAAACAATCTCCTACAGATTAAATAGAACAACATATCAATGGTGTTGTGGGAACTTGTCACAAAAAACACACACAAACATTTTCGGGAGTACAAATCAAAATCCCAAAAAAAAACCCTTCAAAAAAATACAAACACAAAAAAAGAATCTACATTAAAGCCAAAAAAATATAAAAAATAAACAAAAATATGTTGTCAGATGTGAGAAATCAAAATATATTGAGAGAATCCAGATAAATAGTAACGAAATAAGTTTGTGAGAAGTGTGTGTGAATATGAGCAGCAAAACTATTATATTCTTGTCACATTATAAAGAAGAAGAGAGTGCGCTGTATTAAACCATTTTTAACATTGCAGCGTGATGAAAGTGCTGTATCCATTGCGAACGCTAAGTTTACCAGAACGAGCTGTTCCATCTTGGAATTTCTTCTGAGCATGCGTGGCACTTTGTGCGTCGGAACAGGCCACACAAGGTCGGAATTGACGCGATCGGATTTTGTTGTCGGAAAATTTTATCTCCTGCTCTCCAACTTTGTGTGTCGGAAAATCCGATGGAAAATGTCCGATGGAGCCGACACACGATCGGAATTTCCGACAACACGCTCCGATCGGACATTTTCCATCGGAAAATCCGACCGTGTGTACTTGGCATTAGTGACAGTGATCGATCGATACTGCACTTGGGTGGGCTGGGCTGGGCGGAAGGGCACTAAGGGAGGTGTATGGTGTGTGCGTGGGTGTTAGTGGTACTGGCGCTAACCTGACGCTGCCTGGGGCGACGCAGACCCTATCTGACCCTAAAACCTAAGTTATATCACCGCTGGGCGATCAGGGGGCTAAACCTTTATTAGGTAATAAACGGCAGGTGACCTGACACTATAAAAAATAAACTAACTAACCAGCGTCACCTCTAACAGTTATACGGTGATCACTCCTGAAAGGGTTAACTAGGGGGCAATCAAGGGGTTAAAACCTTTATTAGGTAGTATATGGGGGTCCCTGATGCTATAAAATGCTGACGGCGAACCTATATATTTACCTCCCTAACTAGCATCACCAGTGACACTAATACAGCGATCAGAAAAACGATTGCTTAGTGACACTGGCGACGGGGGTGACCATGGGGTTAAAACTTTATTGGGGGTTAGGGGGGTATCCTAGACCTAAAGGGGGCTAAACCTAACAGCCCTACCACTTCTAACTGTCACAAATGACACCAATGCAGTAATCAGAAAAAAAAAAAATGCTTGGTGTCACTGTGACAGTGGGGGTGATCGGGGGGTGATCAGGGAGTGATGGGGGGTGTAAAGTGTGCCTGGTGTGTTTTACTGTGTGTGTTGTGTTGTGCAACTCACATGGATGTCTTCTCTCCTCGGCACCGGAACAGAAAATACAGAGTCGAGGAGCGATGACATCACTTCCTCTGTGGCTGTTTACTATACAGCAGCAGAGGAAGAATCTCATTGGCTGGGAGCGATCGCGAGGGGGTGGCCACAAATGGATGGCCTCCCCCTCACCTCTGATCATTCCCGGACAGAAGCCGACAGATCGGAACCCCCACCCATACGTTACTTTGCCTGCCCGTGCCATTCTGCCGCAGTATATCTGCGTGAGGTGGTCGGCAAGTGGTTAATAGCCGCAAGTAGTTTTAAATGACTTTTTTTGCTTTGAAATGCCATTTTGCTGTCAGACTGTTCTAAAAACGGGAAACATGCACCCCTTTACGGGCATACTATAGACACCCCCCATGTATGAAATTTAAAGGGATATTACACTTTTATTGTTTCACTTTAAGCATTATTAAAATCTGCTCCCGAAAAAACGGCCGTTTTTAAAACTTTTTTTTGCATTGATCCATGTCGCCTGGGGCAGGACCCAGGTCCCCAAACACTTTTTATGACAATAACTTGCATATAAGCCTTTAAAATTAGCACTTTTGATTATTAATGTTCGTGTCCCATAGACTTTAACAGTGTTCGCGTGTTCGAACAAATTTTTTGCCTGTTCGCAAGTTCTGGTGCAAACCGAACAGGGGGGTGTTCGGCTCATCCCTAGCTACAACCTCTGCTACATACCGAGGATGTCTATGATGTCTGGAGATGACAACATTCAAATGAACGGGACTACACCTTCCACTCGTCCTGGCATAACTCATACTCAAGAATCAATTTAATTTTAGTTGATAAGATGTTGTTACAGGCAGTGTCCTTCTCCACCACACATGACATTTTGTGGTCCGACCACGCACCTGTCTCTATAACAGTTGTGGAGGGGTACACTGCATATGTATGTGCTAACTCCCGTATACTTCAAATGCCTTCTTATGCTGCCACCATTACTAAAAACCTAACTGAATTTTTTTCACTGAACACTCACTCTGTATCTGACTCAGCCATGTTGTGGTGTACGCATAAAGCTTTTATTAGAGGGATTATTTTACAACTCTGTTCACGGAAAAAGAGGCAGAGGATGCGAAAATTAGACCAACTCCTTGGTGAAATGAAGACTCTAGAGCAGGGGTCTCAAACTGGTGGCCCTCCAGCTGTTGCAAAACTACAGGTCCCATCATGCCTCTGCCTGTGGGAGTCATGCTTGTATCTGTCAGCCTTGCAATGCCTCATGGGACTTGTAGTTTAGCAACAGCTGGAGGGCCGCCAGTTTGAGACTCCTGCTCTAGAGTCCCTGAAAAAAGCACTGCTGACACACATATAGCAAATAAACTCTCCCAACATTGCTCTGATTTCAGACTCATTGAGCAGTATGACAAGCACATCATCTCACTCAAACTATCCCATTACTCATCTGGCAACTGAGCAGGCAAGTTTCTTGCCCAAAGACTCAAAGTATGTAGAACTAAAACAAAAATCCTATACTTAATCCTTTGATTAGATAATAAAAAAATTCAACCCAAAAGACATAGCAAATTAATTTGCTGAATACTAATCTTCATTAGGGATGAGCTTCGAGTTGAACCCATGTTGGACTCGAACATTGTGTGTTCGACCGTTGGATGAATTGTGAACGTTATGGGCCATTTGTGCCAAATTCGAGTGGCGCGTCACGGCCCATAATTCACTGCGGCATTGCAGTGCATTGCTGGCTGATGATTGGCCAAGCATGCACTATGACCCAGATGCTTGGCCAATCACAGTGCCGTCTGTACAGAGAGCCGTAATTGGCCAAAGCCTGGGTGGCTTTGGCCAATTATGGCTCAGGGGATTTAGTACATGCCCCACACTATATAAGGCTGCCTGTGTGGTGGCCTTGTGTAGTGTGTTGTGGCGGCGGCGGAGAGATAGACAGAGAGACAGTGTCATTTAATTTAAGTTAGATAGAGTAGGCAGGCGAGTCAGTTAGCTGCACTTACAGTGTATTGTGTATATATATGCATCCTAGGTGTTGTGTGTGTGTATGTATATATATATATACACACTGTATTCAGTTTAGCTAGATCCGTTCCTGTTATTCTCTTCCTACTGACAGGCAGGCAGGTGTTTTTACAGTATTTACAGCTACCTGAAGAAAATTGCTGGTGTTCTTCTGATCCTATTAGTACCACAGGCAGGCAGCTACAGTATTTACAGTTAGTGTAAAGTATCCTCTGCACAGTGTGCACCTAAAGCTACCTGAAGAAAATTGGTGGTGTTCTTCTGATCCTATTAATACCGCAGGCAGTGTCATGACCTTGCAGTAATACATTCATGACCTGTCTGTCTCTTACCTGCTCTGTGTATCAGCCTTGAGGCTTGTACTCTCACACCTGCATGCTTAAGTAATCTTCCCTCATTGTGGCTCCACCCTAGCCTCAACAGGAACCACTATTTAACACCGTATTCTCCAAGCCTGCCTTGCCGTGCAATATTGTGTGTTTGGCTTCCTGTTTGCCCTAAGTTTGTCTCTGTTACCGATCTTGGCGTGTTCCCGACTATCCCTGTCTGCTTGTGACCCTGACCTTTGGCGCATTCTCGACTATCCCTGTTTGCCTGTGACCCTGACCTTTGGAGTCTTCTCTGTTATCCTTGTCTGCTAGTCGCCCCAACATTTGGCTACCTCCTTACTATCCCTTGCTGTCCTGGGCTGCTGTTTCATCTCCATCCTCCTGTAGCCTACCGTGAGCATGAGCTGGGAGACCCTGGGGGCCGCGACCTGGAGCCAGTTGCAGCCCAGTCCATCCTCACCACTAGAGGCTCTGGTGAACACCTGCTGGCTCTTAGACTTCACGTCATGGGGAATCTATGCTCTAACTCCCTGTGGGATCCGTGTTGGTGCTCCAGGGGACCTGCCTTCCTGAACCACCCAGAGTTCAATCCGCAGCAGTCAGCCTTAGGGTCCACTCCCTTAGTGGTGCACTCCTGACCCCAACGGGGTTCATCTGTCACCTGGACTCATGTGACCTGACAGGCAGCTGCAGTATTTACAGTTAGTGTAGTGCGTCCTCTGCACAGTGTGCACCTGAAGCTACCTGAAGAAAATTGGTGGTGTTCTTCTGATCCTATTAGTACCGCAGGCAGCTGTAGTATTTACAGTTAGTGTAGTGCATCCTCTGCACAGTGTGCACCTAAAGCTATCTGAAGAAATTGGTGGTGTTCTTCTGATCCTATTAGTACCACAGCCAGCTGCAGTATTTACAGTTAGTGTAGTGCGTCCTCTGCACAGTGTGCACCTAAAGCTACCTGAAGAAAATTGGTGGTGTTCTTCCGATCCTATTAGTACCACAGGCAGCTGCAGTATTTACAGTTAGAGTAATGCGTCCTCTGCACAGTGTGCACCTAAAGACACCTAAAGAAAATTGGTGGTGTTCTTCTAGTCCTATTAGCACCACAGGCAGGCAGCTGCAGTATTTACAGTTAGTGTAGTGCATCCTCTGCACAGTGTGCACCTAAAGCTACCATAAGACAATTGCTGTTGTTCTGATCCTATTAATACCACAGGCAGGCAGCTGCAGTATTTACAGTTAGTGTAGTGCATCCTATGCACAGTGTGCACCTAAATCTACCTGAAGACAATTGCTGTTGTTCTAATCCTATTAATACCACAGGCAGGCAGCTGCAGTATTTACAGACAGTGTAGTGCGTCCTATGCACAGTGTGCACCTAAAGCTACCTGAAGACAATTGCTGTTGTTCTGATCCTATTAATACCACAGGCAGGCAGCTGCAGTATTTACAGTTAGTGTACTGTGTCCTCTGCACAGTGTGCACCTAAAGCTACCTGAAGACAATTGCTGTTGTTCTGATCCTTTTAATACCACAGCAGGCAGCTGCAGTATTTACAGTTAGTGTACTGCGTCCTCTGCACAGTGTGCACCTAAAGCTACCTGAAGAAAATTGGTGGTGTTCTTCTGATCCTATTAGTACCACAGGCAGGCAGCTGCAGTACTTACAGTCATTGTACTGCGTCCTCTGCACAGTGTGCACCTAAAACTACCTGAAGACAATTGCTATTGTTCTGATCCTATTAATACCACAGGCAGGCAGCTGCAGTATTTACAGTTAGTGTACTGTGTCCTCTGCACAGTGTGCACCTAAAGCTACCTGAAGACAATTGCTGTTGTTCTGATCCTTTTAATATCACAGCAGGCAGCTGCAGTATTTACAGTTAGTGTACTGCGTCCTCTGCACAGTGTGCACCTAAATCTACCTGAAGAAAATTGCCGCTGTTCTAATCCTATTAATACCACATTCAGTAAGCTGCAGTATTTACAGTTAGTGTAGTGCGTCCTCTGCACAGTGTGCACCTAAAGCTACCCGAAGAAATATGGTGGTGTTCTGATCCTTTTAATATCACAGCAGGCAGCTGCAGTATTAACAGTTAGTGTACTGCGTCCTCTGCACAGTGTGCACCTAAAGCTACCTGAAGAAAATTGGTGGTGTTCTTCTGATCCTATTAGTACCACAGGCAGGCAGCTGCAGTACTTACAGTCATTGTACTGCGTCCTCTGCACAGTGTGCACCTAAAACTACCTGAAGACAATTGCTATTGTTCTGATCCTATTAATACCACAGGCAGGCAGCTGCAGTATTTACAGTTAGTGTACTGTGTCCTCTGCACAGTGTGCACCTAAAGCTACCTGAAGACAATTGCTGTTGTTCTGATCCTTTTAATACCACAGCAGGCAGCTGCAGTATTTACAGTTAGTGTACTGCGTCCTCTGCACAGTGTGCACCTAAATCTACCTGAAGAAAATTGCCGCTGTTCTAATCCTATTAATACCACATTCAGGAAGCTGCAGTATTTACAGTTAGTGTAGTGCGTCCTCTGCACAGTGTGCACCTAAAGCTACCAGAAGAAAATAGGTGGTGTTCTTCTGATCCTATTAGTACCACAGGCAGCTGCAGTATTTACAGTTAGTGTAGTGCATCCTCTGCACAGTGTGCACCTAAAGCTACCCAAAGAAATATGGTGGTGTTCTTCTGATCCTTTTAGTAATGCAAGCAGCTGCAGTATTTACAGTTAGTGTAGTGCGTCCTCTGCACAGTGTGCACATAAAGCTACCTGAAGAAAATTGGTGGTGTTCTCCTGATCCTATTAGTACCGCAGGCAGCTGCAGTATTTACAGTTAGTGTAGTGCGTCCTCTGCACAGTGTGCACGTAAAGCTACCAGAAGACAATTGCTGTTGTTCTGATCCTATTAATACCACAGGCATGCAGCTGCAGTATTTACAGTTAGTGTTGTGCGTCCTCTGCACAGTGTGCACCTAAATCTACCTGAAGACAATTGCTGTTGTTCTAATCCTATTAATACCACAGGAAGGCAGCTGCAGTATTTACAGTTAGTGTAGTGCGTCCTCTGCACAGTATGCACCTAAAGCTACCTGAAGACAATTGCTGTTGTTCTAATCCTATTAATACCACAGGCAGGCAGCTGCAGTATTTACAGTTAGTGTAGTGTGTCCTATGCACAGTGTGCACCTAAAGCTACCTGAAGACAATTGCTGTTGTTCTGATCCTATTAGTACCACAGGCAAGCAGCTGCAGTATTTACAGTTAGTGTAGTGCGTCTTCTGCACAGTGTGCACCTAAAGCTACCCGAAGACAATTGCTGTTGTTCTGATTCTATTAATTCCACAGGCAGACAGCTGCAGTATTTACAGTTAGTGTAGTATGCCCTCTGCACAGTGTGCACCTAAAGCTACCGGAAGACAATTGCTGTTGTTCTGATCCTATTAATACCACAGGCAGGCAGCTGCAGTAATTACAGTTAGTGTAGTGTGTCCTCTGCACAATGTGCACCTAAAGCTACCTAAAGAAAATTGCTGTTGTTCTGATCCTATTAGTACCACAGGCAAGCAGCTGCAGTATTTACAGTTAGTGTACTGTGTCCTCTGCACAGTGTGCACCTAAAGCTACCTGAAGAAAATTGGTGGTGTGCTTCTGATCCTATTAGTACTACAGGCAGGCAGCTGCAGTATTTACAGTCATTGTACTGCGTCCTCTGCACAGTGTGCACCTAAAGCTACCTGAAGACAATTGCTGTTGTTCTGATCCTTTTAATACCACAGCAGGCAGCTGCAGTATTTACAGTTAGTGTACTGCGTCCTCTGCACAGTGTGCACCTAAAGCTACCTGAAGAAAATTGGTGGTGTTCTTCTGATCCTATTAGTACCACAGGCAGGCAGCTGCAGTACTTACAGTCATTGTACTGCGTCCTCTGCACAGTGTGCACCTAAAACTACCTGAAGACAATTGCTATTGTTCTGATCCTATTAATACCACAGGCAGGCAGCTGCAGTATTTACAGTTAGTGTACTGTGTCCTCTGCACAGTGTGCACCTAAAGCTACCTGAAGACAATTGCTGTTGTTCTGATCCTTTTAATACCACAGCAGGCAGCTGCAGTATTTACAGTTAGTGTACTGCGTCCTCTGCACAGTGTGCACCTAAATCTACCTGAAGAAAATTGCCGCTGTTCTAATCCTATTAATACCACATTCAGTAAGCTGCAGTATTTACAGTTAGTGTAGTGCGTCCTCTGCACAGTGTGCACCTAAAGCTACCCGAAGAAATATGGTGGTGTTCTGATCCTTTTAATATCACAGCAGGCAGCTGCAGTATTAACAGTTAGTGTACTGCGTCCTCTGCACAGTGTGCACCTAAAGCTACCTGAAGAAAATTGGTGGTGTTCTTCTGATCCTATTAGTACCACAGGCAGGCAGCTGCAGTACTTACAGTCATTGTACTGCGTCCTCTGCACAGTGTGCACCTAAAACTACCTGAAGACAATTGCTATTGTTCTGATCCTATTAATACCACAGGCAGGCAGCTGCAGTATTTACAGTTAGTGTACTGTGTCCTCTGCACAGTGTGCACCTAAAGCTACCTGAAGACAATTGCTGTTGTTCTGATCCTTTTAATACCACAGCAGGCAGCTGCAGTATTTACAGTTAGTGTACTGCGTCCTCTGCACAGTGTGTACCTAAATCTACCTGAAGAAAATTGCCGCTGTTCTAATCCTATTAATACCACATTCAGGAAGCTGCAGTATTTACAGTTAGTGTAGTGCGTCCTCTGCACAGTGTGCACCTAAAGCTACCAGAAGAAAATAGGTGGTGTTCTTCTGATCCTATTAGTACCACAGGCAGCTGCAGTATTTACAGTTAGTGTAGTGCATCCTCTGCACAGTGTGCACCTAAAGCTACCCAAAGAAATATGGTGGTGTTCTTCTGATCCTTTTAGTAATGCAAGCAGCTGCAGTATTTACAGTTAGTGTAGTGCGTCCTCTGCACAGTGTGCACATAAAGCTACCTGAAGAAAATTGGTGGTGTTCTCCTGATCCTATTAGTACCGCAGGCAGCTGCAGTATTTACAGTTAGTGTAGTGCGTCCTCTGCACAGTGTGCACGTAAAGCTACCAGAAGACAATTGCTGTTGTTCTGATCCTATTAATACCACAGGCATGCAGCTGCAGTATTTACAGTTAGTGTTGTGCGTCCTCTGCACAGTGTGCACCTAAATCTACCTGAAGACAATTGCTGTTGTTCTAATCCTATTAATACCACAGGAAGGCAGCTGCAGTATTTACAGTTAGTGTAGTGCGTCCTCTGCACAGTATGCACCTAAAGCTACCTGAAGACAATTGCTGTTGTTCTAATCCTATTAATACCACAGGCAGGCAGCTGCAGTATTTACAGTTAGTGTAGTGTGTCCTATGCACAGTGTGCACCTAAAGCTACCTGAAGACAATTGCTGTTGTTCTGATCCTATTAGTACCACAGGCAAGCAGCTGCAGTATTTACAGTTAGTGTAGTGCGTCTTCTGCACAGTGTGCACCTAAAGCTACCCGAAGACAATTGCTGTTGTTCTGATTCTATTAATTCCACAGGCAGACAGCTGCAGTATTTACAGTTAGTGTAGTATGCCCTCTGCACAGTGTGCACCTAAAGCTACCGGAAGACAATTGCTGTTGTTCTGATCCTATTAATACCACAGGCAGGCAGCTGCAGTAATTACAGTTAGTGTAGTGTGTCCTCTGCACAATGTGCACCTAAAGCTACCTAAAGAAAATTGCTGTTGTTCTGATCCTATTAGTACCACAGGCAAGCAGCTGCAGTATTTACAGTTAGTGTACTGTGTCCTCTGCACAGTGTGCACCTAAAGCTACCTGAAGAAAATTGGTGGTGTGCTTCTGATCCTATTAGTACTACAGGCAGGCAGCTGCAGTATTTACAGTCATTGTACTGCGTCCTCTGCACAGTGTGCACCTAAAGCTACCTGAAGACAATTGCTGTTGTTCTGATCCTTTTAATACCACAGCAGGCAGCTGCAGTATTTACAGTTAGTGTACTGCGTTCTCTGCACAGTGTGCACCTAAATCTACCTGAAGAAAATTGCTGTTGTTCCAATCCTATTAATACCACAGGCAGGAAGCTGCAGTATTTACAGTTAGTGTAGTGCGTCCTCTGCACAGTGTGCACCTAAAGCTACCTGAAGGCAATTGGTGTTGTTCTGATCTTATTAATACCACAGGCAGGCAGCTGCAGTATTTACATTTAGTGTACTGTGTCCTCTGCACAGTGTGCACCTAAAACTACCTGAAGAAAATTGGTGGTGTTCTTCTGATCCTATTAGTACCACAGTCAGGCAGCTACAGTATTTACAGTTAGTGTACTGTGTCCTCTGCACAGTGTGCACCTAAAGCTACCTGAAGACAATTGCTGTTGTTCTGATCCTACTAATACCACAGGCAGGCAGCTGCAGTATTTACAGTTAGTGTAGTGCGTCCTCTGCACAGCGTGCACCTAAATCTACCTGAAGAAAATTGCTGTTGTTCTAATCCTATTAATACCACAGGCAGGAAGCTGCAGTATTTACAGTTAGTGTAGTGCGTCCTCTGCACAGTGTGCACCTAAAGCTACCTGAAGACAATTGCTATTGTTCTGATCCTATTAGTACCACAGACAAGCAGCTGGAGTATTTACAGT